>NC_090929.1:780663301-780974968 GCF_040938575.1 Ambystoma mexicanum
TAGGTTGCACTACATCTGCCTCCCTTCCTCCCATTGAATCTCTCTTGCTAAGATCCAACGAACTCTCCGTATACAACAAATCCCATAGGATCCCAAACCCTGCTACACCCAGAATCCCGGTTTTCCTGTGTCCTACTCGAATAATACTGGTCATTCTTTTCCACGTCCCTCACGTCAGTTTCCGAACTCCCAATCAGCATTGACAAAACATTACCGTTCCCACAATCCCCCCTGTTCATCATTCCCGTTTGTTTCACAAACCCTACCAATCTCACCCTTCTGAGTTTACCAACCCCCCCTCTAGTACGGGGGGCCATAGTGCCATATAACACCTTTTCTCCATCCGACCCCGTGGGGTACTTGGAAACTCTACCACCCCCTTTTCCAACACAAACACTTTCCCATACAGTGAAAAACAACAGACTAACCACAGTGCCGTTTACCTGACATGTCCCAACACAAGGGTCAGGAAGAGTTAGGCAATCAATAGTAATAGTAACAACACACACCCGACGGCCCTCTCCTTTCCCCACAGGGATAAAAGATGTAGCACAAGAACACACTACGAGCAAGGTCAAACGCTCGAGGAGACAGCTACACCAAATCGGCAGAACAAACAGAGAAGAAAAGCAGTAAGACCTGGAAGGACGACTAAGGGGGAATTGCCCTTGCCCTTTTCAACTCAAACCTGCAAAGCCTCCAGAAGGGAAATCTTAAGACCAGGAGTTACAGCTGGCGTACAGAGCAACAGAGGTCAATGGTACACAAGGGCCTCCTGCATTGTTAACGCTGCGGGAGATACAAGCTGGCTACCGTGGTTCTATCCTTGACTCCAGAGAGGTTCAGCACAGCCAGTGAGTCGGAGGAACAGATATCAAACCGAACTGTGTTAAGCCCAAGGTTACAAGTAGCAACATTTTGAACGCTAGAAGAAAGGACTTGTGTGTATGTTTGAACTTTAAAGAAAGTACAGTTGAGGTCCAGGTGCAGAGGGGTCCAGCACCACATGGGTGCTCTTTCGAAAGGCTCTGAACAGGACCTGTTTTTGAAACTACAACCACCAGAGGGCCCTAGGAAAGGGTGACGTGAGGCGCCATAGTGGTCCTACAAGGGTCACATCAAATCCCTTGTACAACTGAAAGTCTCTGACCCCTCGCTAGGGGAAGGGAACCCCGCTTTCCACTACGATTGTGTGCGGGGATAATTGGCAAATGGGAACCCGACAGAGGGATGCCGAAAGAAAGCTTAAGAGAAAGAAACCCCACTTTCTGATAAAACTGAGCAATAAATTAACTGTGCTGAAGAAAGGCCGTAGTGAACCTGACAGAGGAAGGCCAGTTTTTGCAAGAAAGGATCCGAGGCTCGCAGAGGGAGATCCCAGGGGCAGAGAGCAATCGCCCAAAGATGGTAAGAAGGGATCCGAGCCCGGCAGAAGGAGATCCCAGGGGCGAAGCGCAATCTGTTTATTTGTTTATTTGTTTTCCATTTTTACGAAAAGGGGTAAAGAATAATATACCCCAGAACAGTATCAATGAAAGTGTCACTTTGTTGTTTAAGGCTCCTAAAGATTACGAGAGACATTTGAGAGGCTGTAGTGAACCAGACGAAGGGAGACCTGTTTTGGAAGAATGATCTGAGCCCGGCGGAGGGAGATTCTGGGGAGGGGAGGGGTTAGAGAAGAGCAATCGTCCATGGTGAAAAAACAAAGAGAACTTTTGTTTGTTACTTCTAAGCAGCAAACCTTTTAAGGCAAGAGACTTTTGCAGGAAATAGACTTAGCCTCTGAAGGGGTTTTGATATCGTTGAACTGAACTGTGAACTTCATGCTGTCGAGGCCCAGGAGTGTGCTGTGCTCGAAGGTCCCGCCTTGTCCCGTGCTTCAAACGTGGGGAAGGGAGACCCAGCCATACCATCCTGACTTATCATTTTGTGAACTCTTCTTTCTTTTCTGGTGAACATTATCCCACACTTTTTTTGTTGGAACTAGTAGTAAGGATTGGCAATAGGTTTTTTTTGATAGACCCTTTTATTTTGACAAGATGCCATTAGGACTGCATTATTATTTGATGGTCGTAGCTTGCTCCCATCTTAGATTTAGGTTAGGCATTTATCTCGCCCATTATAAAGTTCAATAAACACCCTTGAACTGTGAACACTTGTGTGTCTTTACTGTTGCCACCATGAGCTCCTTACACAGCCCAAGTATTGCATGGGCAGTGCAGCGGAAATGTCTAACACTGCTTACTAATGTACCTTAATCTTGCAGAGAAAGCGAGGAACCATTTCAGGTGCCATACTCAAAATGATTTGCATTGAATGCCAGGTATAAAGGACCACACAAATGCCAAGAGCAAAGCTTCTCCAAGGCAATGGCACACCTTTACCCTAGGAAACAACTGAGAATGTGGCCTAATGTGCTTGTTCATATTACAACCTCGAAATAACCTGAACTGGACGCCAAAATGTCTACCGTCAGTGAAACCACGGCACATGCGGGCCCAGTCCCTGTTGGCTTGGTCAACTACTGTACCAAATGTATGGATTCAAGGTACTGGGAGGACGAGAGGGCACTGGAGAATTATTATTTTATGTGACATGGCATGTTTTACTTTCATGTTTTGGCAAATCCAACTTGAGTGTTATGGGGGTGGGGATTTCAATGGGGCAGCCAGCCTGGATATTTTTGTTATGTGTCATTTTAATCAAATTAAACACAAATGAATGGCCGACACGATGTGTGTTCTTAAATTGGGAATAAGAGAGGAATTTGTGGAGCCAGCCAGGAAATGTTTCCTTACTGTGACGTTGCATGTTTTACTGGTGTTAAGGGCGAAGTAAACATGAATGCTGTTCTTTTGGGGCAGAGGGGGGTTTGTGGGGTATATGCAGCTAGCTAGGAGGTGGTTTCGTACTGTGGGATAGGTTTTTTTCTAGTGTTAAGGCCCAGGGCAAAGTTACCAGGATAACTTATTTTTTACTGGCATAAAGGCCAAAGTCAACATGAAGAGTGTTCTTTTGCAGTTGAGTGGCGGGGGGAGGCTATTGTAAGATAACAATTCGATTATGTTTTCTAACAGAGACACAGCTCTGAGTGGGGTTAAGGACAAAGTCAACATTGAGTATTTCTAGGCGGGGGGCATTTGGAGAAGCAGCAAGGAGATAGTAGTTACTGTGGCATTGCATTTGTTGATGTTAAGGACAAAAACAACGTGCAGAGTGTTCTTACATGATGGGATGGGAAGCAATTGTGCAGCCAGCAGTGAAATGGTCCTTATGGCATACTTTCTGTGCTATGACTGGCCATGCACAGAGGTGGCTAATACATTTGGGCACCAGTGATCAGGCACTGACCCCTTGTTTCTACGCTAGTTGAAAGATTTAAGCTTCGATTAAAAAAACATACTTCCTTCTTTCACCTTGTGCAATGTGCGGTGTGCCAATGCAGCAGCATGATCATGGGCATTGTGCATGCTTGGTGGTCCAGGCCGACCCAGAGTGTTGCGAAGCTTATGCTTTGAGGAGCCTAGGAGGGGAGGAGCCCTCTTAGCATAGCTTGCGGGGGGGGCAAATATTGTGTTACGCCAGTGGGTGAGGGCCCTAGCCCACCTGGCTCCCACTGTCCCATACACTGTCCCGACAGAAAGGACTATCAAAGACCACAGTAGTAAAGTCAAATGCAACACCTTTGATATATCACAATCCCAAGTCGATTTTTATGAAACAGTTGTACTTACAAGTTAAGTCCCATTCCTATAGCATCTGTTGCAACAAGGATTTTACATGGATCATCAGGATCATTAAATTTCTTCGCCTGAGCCAGCTTTGCACCTGAAAAATATAGGAAAATACCATAAGGTTTGACAGACGTTTTCCCATTACATGAAGAACTAATTATAATTCTTTTATAACGCACTTAATACCAGAGATTGGCTTCTAAGCGTGGGATCCGGATTCAAACGTGTGTTGCGCTGTGTTATCTTGCTTCCAGGACAAAAGCTTTGCCCCTGAGCATTTCCCAGTCACCGAAAGTTACTTAGAAACAGTGAACGTCAAATTCAACAAATAGGTTAAAAATATTAAAGCTTTGAATGCCCTTAGAAGATAGAGATTTTATTTCATAACTGTATTTTGGCAATTTAATGTTTCCATAAAAGTACACAAAAACCATCAATATTAATAAATCCATACAGCAAAATCACCATAAATATAAAACACGAAGTCTGCATCAGTAGAAAATGGCAGATTTTTTCAAATACTAATTGCTAAATATAAAAATTGCAAAACAGTCCAACAATAACAGGGTTGAAACAGACCATGAAAAGAACTGTGGATGCCCTTGATTAAAACTGAATTGCTGGGGGGCGCTGTTGCGCCGAAACAAGATGGCCGCCTGAGTGTGAAGCTCCGAACGACGAGGGCACATTTTTGCAGATTTAACCGCTAAAATACAGCTGTGCCAACTATCACTGCTATGGCCGCGGTATAAGCTTGCAGTCCACTGACATCTTAACTCTGGGACCTGGAGACCCTCTGTGAGCCCTGCTATTGCTGTGGGAGGTGCTACGCCGCGGACGCCCGGCTCTTCCCGTGACGGAGCTCCAAGGACTGCTGATTCGTGCTGCTACTCGGCGCCCCGGCGTGTGCGGCCTCTGTGGGGGAGGGGCGCCGAAGCCCTGCAGGCGCGCGGAGCGGCCTTGCTACCAATCTGCCAGACCAGCGGGCGGACTGGGATAGCCCTGCGCCGCTATGTGCTGGCGGCTGGTGCCCGGGACTTTTGGCTCCCTTCGCCCTGGACTGCACAACGCCGCGCTGCTGACCCGCTCGTCAGCCCGCGTTCCCCTCCCAGAGCGTTCCTGCACACTCTCTTGGCAAGGTAGGGAGGCCGGGGGACTGACAGTGGGCGGACCCCCCCCTTTGGTCTGCTTTGCTCTGGACACCGCTGAGGAAGACTGTGGGGGATTGCTAGGCCCATCACTTGCGGTGCTCTGGGAGGCCTGTGTCCCGAGCGTCCCGCGGGTCCCAGCCTCTGTGGCGCCACCCTGTTTCTAAACGCTCGGGCCCTGATGGTGGTGCTGCCTTGGGGGCACCCCTACTAGAGTCTACCTCCACTGAGCTGAGAGTTCTCCCCCCCTACCAACTAGCCACCAGCCTCAGCCCACATTGACTCTGATGCCTCACCGGCGGGTCCGACCTGTGAGCCTGGGTCAGCACCGCACTCCATACTTACCGTGCAAGCTCTGGGGTTGAGAAGAACCCGGCCCTGAATTTTAAGGCCTGCCTTTGTGCAGTGCCGGTCCCGAGGTGCGGCGACACCGGTGGCCGAACTCCCATGTGCGCCCCACGCCTGTGAACTCAACCTACTGCAGCATGTGCATACTGAGCTAAAAATATACTTTGGAGAGTAATTCTTATCGCAAAAGGGACACTGACCCACTGGCCACATACCTACCGTCCCGAACACTCCTGATCTACGGCTGCTACCGGGTACTACGCTACTTTGCTCATCCACTTTCCTCCAGGACCCCAGGCCCCTGTCCCAGCTTACATCATGACTAAGGGAGCCGGTACAGGGAAAAAGCAAAGTTCGTTGAACATGTTTGCTAAAACGCCGTCCAAGCCGCCCCTGATGATACTGAGGAGCCCCTGTCCATCTTGGCCCCATCGACCTCAGACGACTCACAGAAGATGCTGGAGTACATCCGAGATGGCTTCACTACGCTGCACACTAAACTAGACGATATGAATGGGTCCATCTCCTCCATAAAAGCCCATATTGAAAAGACAGATGGGCGGGTGGCGGAAGTCGAAACTCGACTGGGGGTTGCCGAAGATGTACTTGGCTCTCTACGGGCTGAGGTCTCCACGCTCACCGACCGTGTGTCGGCAGTTGAGAAGAAGAATGATGACCTCGAATCCCGTTCGAGACGTAATAATCTGCGTATTGTTGGAATACCGGAGGACAATATTACAGAACCGATGGAGGATTATGTGGAACGGATTCTCATGACACTCCTGGATTCCCCTAAACTTTCCCCACAGTTCGCTATCGAGAGAGCACACGAGCCTTAACCGCGAAACCTAGACCAGGCGCCCCACCTCGGCCCATATAGCCAGGATCTTAAACTTCCGGGACCGTGATGCCCTCCTACGGGCAGCCAGGATCAAAGGTGAATTTACACTTGGAGCGGCCAAAATCCACCTCTACCCAGATTACTCGGTGGCGGTGCAACGGGAACGTCAAACATTTGTAGCTGTGAAGAGAAGACTCTGAGATCTAGGAGTCAGGTACTCCATGCTGTTCCCTGCCAAACTGCGTATCGAACACTCCAACAAAACCTTTTTTTTCACGATCCCAGAGGAAGCCTCTAAATTCCTGGATGAGCACTTCCCTGGCTAATCCCATGTCACCACCAATCCAGTCTAGAATGTTGCTTGTTAAGTTGGGCTGGGTCGGCAATAGACCGTATTCAGTCTTATTTATGATGGCTAGATGCTATGCATAAAGGCATCGAATGTTTATCTGTTGTCATTGTTGTATTGATCCTCTCAACTATGGCCCCTTGGGGTGGTTTCATCTCACTATGTTTGTCAGTTATTGACGCCCTATCCAGGCTTTAGACTCTAAATGCACGCAGGCTTCCTGCCGGTATACCAAGGCCGGGATGGCTCATGATTATAAACTATCATGTCTAGCGTTTATGGTAATGCATAAACATGTTATGGTAGCACCCTTTTTTTTTGGTAATACCATGAACGCTTCTCATATGGACTCTAAACTGTATGCACTAGACACTCCAGCGGTATGCACACTCTCCTTACCTCTTCAGTCCGTTGCGCCACTGCTCGGTCAGCTAACAGCCCCCCAGGCGCTGATGCCGAGAAGTTTGTTATCGTTGTGGGGGGGTTTGGGATTCATTCCTCAAGTTTGGGGAGGGATGTGGGTGGGAACCGGGGGGAGGGGGAGTTATGTTAAAAAAGTCTTGACGGCCACCAGAGAAATCACACATGACACTACCGCAACACAGAGGTATAGATGGAGTAGAACGTTGGTCTCGGCCTATCGGACTGGACCAACCCTAATACGTAGAACGAAACCCGAGCGTCCCTACCATATTAATGGCGGATAGTAGCGTAACCTTTATGAGCTGGAATATTAGGGGTCTAGGAAACTACAAAAAAATGCGGCAAATACAACTTTACGCTGAGCGCCACGGTACACAAATCCTTTGTCTACAAGAAACGCACGCCTGTGCTAAACAATGCGAGAGGTTTGCCAAGCAGTGGGGATCCCAAAGGTATTACACAACTTATTCTACCCAGAGCAGAGGTACCCTCATTTTAATTCACAGAAGCCTGAAGTTCAGCTGCTCCCAATCACATGTTGACCCCCTCGGAAGATATATACTCATTGTTGGTACATTGCAGAATCAGGATGTAGCCATCCTTAATATATACGGCCCTAATATTGACGACCCTGAATTCTACCTTCACCTAGCCTCGATCCTTGAGAGTTACCCTCAGATCCCTATTACATGGGGCGGTGACTTCAACACGATTCTGGATGTCACCTTAGATAGATCGGGCTCCAGACCTCGCCAGCTTTCAAGGGCAGCTTACACAATCCTCACAACCCTCCCCCGGCTGGCAGTGGTTGACGCCTGGCGATTAATGTATCCTGACTCCCGCACGTATACCTACTATTCCTCAGTCCATGACTCTCATTCTAGGATAGATAGATGGCTGTTATCTGATATACTATTTAGGTGCCTGACCCATCTGGCAATCCTTCCCAGAACTTTGTCTGATCACTCCCCGGTGGTCATCTCCCTGAACTGGGGACATGACCTTGAAAGATCAAGGCAATCGAGAATGAGACCCCATGTCCTCCTAGACCATACCTTTGCCTCCGAGCTCGAGTCATCAATCGAGGAGTTTTTCGAAGTTAACACAGATTCAGTCCCCCTTCGAGCCACCCTCTGGGAATCATTCAATGCCTATATCAGGGGTATCGCCTTATCCAAAGGGAGTGGCATCCTAAAAAGCATCTGGGAGGATATCGCTGACAGCGAGTCGACCCTTGCTAGCTTGGAGTCCCAATACGCGCGCGATCACTCCCCCGACGCACTGGCATCATTGGGTCGTGAACTGGATAGATTCCGTAATCTTGCTGAGCGCGAAGTTAAATTCCTTGATAACCCTCAGGCAGTTAGGCGCTACGGGGAGGGAGAGCGGCCAGGCCGTGTGCTAGCCAGGTTAATTCGCCACGAGCTTGGTGCGCCCAACATCCCGGCGATAGAGAGATCTGACGGTACACTAGCCACTTCGCCCCAAGACATCAACACAGAGTTCCTCACATTATATACCTCCCTTTATTCGAAGGTTGATGGGCCCCATGTTTCAGAAATTGACCGCTACCTGGGGGAACTCCCTCTCATGGCCCTGTCCTCTGACGCCACTGCTTCCCTAGACAGACCCTTCACTGCGGAGGAACTGACTGAGGCCATTGAATCACTCGCTGCAGGGAAGGCCCCCGGACCAGATGGTCTTCCTATGGACTTCTATAAGCGTTATAAATCTGCCCTGGTCCCACAGCTGCTAACTCTGTGGGAGGAGGCATGCAAAACAGGCACACTTCCCCCTTCACTCCGCGAGGCCATGATAACAGTCCTTCTTAAACCTGGTAAACCTCCTACCCAGTGTGGTTCATACCGTCCCCTCTCGTTAATAAATTGTGATGTAAAAATATTTGCTAAACTATTGGCTAACCGCCTGGCTGCATTCATGCCCAATATCATAAACCCTGATCAGGCAGGATTTGTGCCGGGTAGGTCCACGTCCCTAAACCTTAGACGACTTTTCAACGTGATCAGTAGAATTAACCCCAAAACACAGGCGGTAGCAGTCACACTGGACATGCAGAAGGCATTTGACTCAGTATCTTGGGAGTATCTGTGGCGAGTCATGGAAAAATGTAAGTTTCGCCCCAATTTTCGGTCCTGGATCAGACTACTCTACACCAACCCAGTGGCAAGTGTCCGTACTGAAGATAGGTGTTCCACCCTCTTTCAGATAGCCAGAGGGACGCGACAGGGGTGTCCCTTCTCCCCGTTGATCTTCGCAATAGCAATTGAACCCTTTGCAGACATGATGCGCCAATCACATTCTCACAGAGGCCTACGTTCAGCGGGACAGGCAGATATTGTCTCCCTGTACGCGGACGTTGCCTTGCTCTACATCCGCTCTCCAGAAACAAACCTCGCTCCAATTCTCAATGACGTTACCCATTTTGGGCATATATCTGGTCTTAAAGTTAACTGCTCTAAATTGTGCATATTCCCACTCACAGACAACACACAACCACCCTCTGACCTGTTGGGCCTTACTTGGTCCCAATCCACCTTCACCTACCTGGGAGTATCAGTCTCCCGTCATGCTGAGAAACTGCGTGTCGATAACTATCAGAATTACCTAACTGTTTTGACCACCAAAACCGCAGGTTGGGCCCGACTCCCCATTTCCCTAGCTGGTAGAATAGGAATACTAAAAATGGTCGTGCTGCCCCAACTCCTATACCGCTTCATAAACATTCCACTATGGCCGGGCGATGGATTCTTTAAGACGCTGCGCAGCATTACTAACACCTTTCTTTGGCACTCAGGGGCGGTCCGACTCAAAGTGAATACGCTCACTCCTCCCAAGGAACTGGGCTGGTTCGGTGCCCCGGACTTTTTCAGATACTAGGTAGTTGCTCAATCCCAATTTGCCTCCTACTGGTTTAATACAACGAATCCCCCTCCTCATGTCCGTCTTGAAAAACTGAAGGTCAAAGAGCGTACGACTGGTTCCCTCATTCTCAAGCCAGCCCCGCCAGACCCAGATTCCTCAGACCCTGTGATAAGTACGTCACTTACTATCACCAAAATGTGGACAGTGGTTGCAACCCCTAATCCGTTTCATGGTGACCTCCCACTTTGGAATTTCCTCCCTGATGTCCCTTAAATTCCTCAATCCATTGTTGCCCGTTGGACGGTGGCAGGTTTATTGACTCTTCGAGATGTCTTTGTACGGGGCAATTTCCTGGAGTGGTCGGATCTCCCCCCTGTCCTCAGGCGTAAACCATCAGCATGGCTACAGTACTCCTCACTTCGGAAGGTCCTAAAAGCTAAATTCCCCGAATTTCCTACAGTTCCACCAGATGACCCTTTAATAGCTGAACTCTGTACTTCCGATTCCTTCAGAGGGAAAGTATCTAGACTCTATAATCTACGACAGATCAGGGCCGCCCCCTCATTTGTTAAACTTAGAGTGAAATGGGAGGAAGATCTTGGAGTTGAGATTGATGACGAGCGCTGGGCCCGTATGTGTGCGCGAACCCAAGAAGTATCGTACAACTCCAGGTTCAAACTACTACAATTTAAGGTGCTGCACAGGTATCACCACACACCGACTAGACTGCATCTTATGTTTCATGAGACCTCTACTAACTGTCCCAGATGCGGCGCTGACCAAGCTGATTACATTCATAAGATATGGCACTGCCCGCACCTAACACAATACTGGCAGGACATATGCTCCACTATATCAGACATATTAGACTGCACCATAGACCCTTCTCCAATGCGCTGCCTCTTTCATGACCTTCCCGGTTTGAAACGTGATTCTAGGAAATTGGCAGGTCTCTGTATGATGCTGGCAGTCCGCTGTATAGTACTGTGCTGGCTTCGCCCCAATGCGCCCACATATGCGCAGTGGCTCCGGGCAGTCACCTGGGCACATGACACTGAGGAGGCCTGGGGGGCAACACAACACCCACATTCAAGACCAAGGGACATATGGCGCAGATTTCGTGATTACATGTCTGCCCTGGCCTCAGACTCGGAAGCCTCTTCTTCGCTCCACTCCCCTCAGTGACCCTCTATGGGGTGTATACCCTCCTTACTCTGGTTGCGACTCTTCCCTTATTATATGTTATTCCGCTATGTTTGTTAATGATGCATTGTACAGTGATGCCTCTGTATCTTTGTTCGCTGATGTCACGGTGTGCTTTTGCTAACCTGTGTTTCTCTGTGTGTTGTCAAGCTGAATAAATAAAGTTTTTTTTAAAAAAAACTGAATTGCTATGGAGATTCCAGGATGGCCGTCAGTAGGAGAGCACTGTGACAGATACTCTCTTGAACCTCGCGATCTTAATCACCTCAAGCAAGCAATAATTAATTCCCCAGGGGTTTGATTTTGCAGGTGGAAGAGCCCATTTTGGCGGGGGTTGTTACTCCCTTCCTCCATTCTAAAGAAGCAGGAGATCAGATATGGTGCAACGCTGATACACTTCCCACTAGTGGACCCGACTTTGAAAACAGTGAAGACAAGGACACGAAATCGTCAATTCTGCGAGCTGGAAAAAGTAGGAAGAACCGGAGGAGGAAGAAGCAGAGAGGAACCCTCAGAATTCGGCAGAAGTGAAAGGAGACACATGTGCCCCCCACGGTGAGGTTCCTGCTCGCAGCTGGAGATGCCAATTAGCAGGAGTGGAGGGGGGCTGTGGTGAGGATAGCTCCGTCACCGGAGGGCCTAGAAGAGCTAAGCGTATTAGCCACCTATTGGGCACCCATCGGACTGTCCCCCCCAAACCCCCTGCCCCCTAAGGGCTGCAATGTTGGAAATACGGCTAAGCGGTAAGGGGGGGTTAACAGAAGAGGAGAGGCCCCAGGGAAATACGACATAAGTTAAAGCCCCGGCACGGAGGGAAGGACCAACTCCCTTCATACCGAGGTGCTGGAGAAACGCAAGGTGAACCCCCAAGAGTGAACCGGATTGGCACAGCAACATTTCTGGGAGAATCGGGCTAACGCCCAGTCCATGGGATGCCCTTCTTCAGGTGAGGACACACAGAGGGAGAGGGATTGATCCAAGCTATTTTATAGAGTGTCAGACCCAAGGTGGTCTTCCTCCCGCTTCTCTACTCAAGAGCTGCTCACTGGAGGGGCTGATTTCGCACGTAGTAAGCCAAGCAGCGAGGGGAATACAATCGCCTCCTTTTGCAGGAGAACCAAAGCTATAGACTGAAAGAAGTCCTGAGGCATTCTGCAGAACTCGCATAAAAAGTAATGCCCATGCTTTTTAAGCCCCTGAACTGCACATTTGAGTAGGCTAACCCCACTGCACAGGGGATCTAGAGGAGTCACAGGGGGAACAGCCCTTCCCAGAGCAGAGGAAGGGAACAGTGAAAGGTACTTGGAGGGCAATGGATATCACCACGGAAAAGCAATGCGAAACCAGAAGGAAAGGCAACGAACAACAATGTCCAAAAGTAGGGTAAAGGACACACCAACAGCCTCAAAGTGCATCAGGAAACCCCCAGAGAGCAATATCCAGAGAATGTGGAGCAGAGACATCTGTTCGCCCCCGGGAACACAACAGGGCCAGCACCAAGTAGAGCAAGGAGGACCCCGAACAGAAGAATAGGATCAAAACGTGACACAGTCACTGCTCGAGCAATACTTTAGTAATTTTGGGGACAGAATAGCAGACACAGTCCAGAAGCAAATGACCATTATGAGAGAAGACCTAGTAGCAGCGCTCCAGGAAATAAAACGGGATGTGAACAAAATGGAAGAAAGGGTGGATATTAATGAGAAAGCAATACAAAAGTTGACCGAGGACTCGAGGAAGACAGAAACCTGGGTGGAACAGGCTAATGCGGCCCACAACCTTAAACGCCAGACAGAAGACCTAGAAAATAGGTCAAGGAAATCGAACATTTGTATCAAAAATCTACCAGAGGAAGTCACAGATAAAGACCTCGAAACAGTGGTCAAAGGCATCTTTGAGGACCTATTTGACGTAGAGGGAAGACCAGAAGTGAGGATGGATAGGATCCACAGAGTGGGGCCTCGAAGAACAGAAACTGGGGCGAGACCTAGAGGTGTCCTGGCAGCCCTGCAAGACTAGAAGACGAAGCAACAACTTTTGCAATTAGCGAGGAAAGTAAAACAAAACCTACAATGGGGCTGAACTACTGCTTTTCCAAGACATATCCCAAATACCCCTGTCTAAAAAGAGGAAAATGGCCCCAGTTTTGAGGGTACTCAGAGAAAAGGACATTCGTTATCGTCGGACGTTCCCGTTTGGACTTGTCTTTGAGTGGCAAGGGAAGCAACACAAGATAACCGCCTCCAAAGAGGGAGGAAGAATTCTGGCTATAGAAGAAAAGTAGAACATATGGGACCCTCAGGCAAGAGCCCAGAGGGCCCCCAAGAGCTGGGTATGGTCAACAGTGAAACCAAAGAGAAGCAAGAAGGGGGGATACCACCTCAATTCAAAGGGCCACCCCTGGCAAAGGACAGCACTAGGTGATACGGTCAAAAAGGTACTAAGGGCTACCGGTTTTACAAGCCTGAGGAGGGCATACAACAGGGCGGACAATGAAGGTCCAGAGGGGAAGGAGGTGGCGGGTGGAATCTAGAATGGGTTGGGGAGAACCCGCTGATGTTCATGCTGGGAGTAGTAAGGGGATCAACTCCCAAGAGGGCGATTCAGGGGCGGCTAGAGGCCGGTTGAGTTCTCCCACTGAAGGGAGGCGGTTGGGAAGAGGGAAGTGGTATGGGGGGGAACTGGAAAGAGAGAGGGGGGTAGGAGGGTGGAGGAAGTCCAAACATGATGCAGTGAAGAGGCATACTAAGCGTCATCATACCCTTGACAATGGATAACCGGAATGCGTAAGGCATTATATCCCTGAACATCAACCAATTAAATTCCCCATTGAAGAGGCAAAAACTGAAAGATACATACGCAGAGATAGACCGGACATAATAACACCACAAGAGGAGACCCATGTGCAGACCCAAGATAGAAACAAAGATAAAATAAGATTTCAGGGCTACTGCCAAATTTACCAATCTACAGACACGTGTAAGAAAGGGGGAGTGCTGGTAGCCCTCTGCAATAATCTTGATCTCAGTCACCGAAAAAGAAAGACCACCAGGGAAGATACTTTGCCCTGAATTTGAAGGGGAGGTGAGAGGGTTACATGGTAGCAACTGTTGTACTCCTAACACGCGACAAGACACCTTTACACAAAACTCCTTGGCCAAGTTCGAGAGATTTGCAAAGGGACATATAATCCTGACTGGGGATTTTAACATGGCTTTGGACCCATAAAACGATAGGTCCACGAAAACTCAGGGAACACAGGAGAAGCCCTCAAAAGAATTGCCATAGAAAATGGAGAGGTTAGCATTGGTAGACGTATAGAGGGAAAAGGAAGGGGACAAGGCAGGATTTACATTCTTCTCCCACGTCCATAGATCGTCAAGAATAGATTATGTTTGGTCGTCCCAGGCACTCCTGGGTGGGCCATAGAGGTGGGAGCGATAGTTCCTTCCGATCACGCACCCTTGTCACTGTAAATAGGCAAGAAATATGTGCAGTTAAGACTCTGGAAATGGAGATACCCAGCCTTCCTATTTAAAGACAATACCTTGAAGAAGGAGTTGGGGGAAGTGATTGTGACCTTTTTGGGGGACAACAAAGTTAAAGGCATTTCCTTGCAGATGAGGTGGGACGCCTACAAGGCTACGATTAGGGGGAAAATCATTGCAACTAAGGCACACATGGATAGAGAATTGAAGCTCATGTATATGAAAACCTAGAAGAAAAACGAAAGAATGTAATGACCAGGTTGGGAGTGGGTGCGAGTGGGGAAGCAAGGAAAAAATACAGTGCTATTAATGGCCAATTGTTAATATTAAAGGCCAAGGTGGCGGAAAGATCCCTGCTGTTCCTAAAACAAAAATATGATACTAAAGCACATAAGACAAACAGGCTACTAGCTAGGATGCTGAGAAGGGAAGAGAAGGCCAAAACTATTTAAAAAACTAAAGGTGGAAGGGGGGGCACCAGTACGGAAACAGAGGACATAATTCGAGAAAGTTTTAAGTATTGTACAAACCTATATAGCTCGGCCAACCCGCCTGAAGCGACTCAGAGGAAATACATTGATAATAGAGACTTGACAGAAATATCAGATCAGGAAGAACTCCTAGAACAACGGATGAAGTGTGGAGGGTCATACTGCGCATGCCCCTTAATAAATCTCTGGGGCCCAGATGGGTTCACGTCAAAATTCTTTAAACTCTTTAGGGAGATGTTAATACCATAACTGACCCCTCTTCAATGAAATTGGGAGAAAGGGACAAATTATAGCTACGATGGAAGAAGCAAAAGTAGTCCTACTGCCGAAGGCGGGCAAAGATCCAATGTTATGTGGATCGTACAGGCCGACAGCCCTGATTAATGTCGACTCGATACGAAAGTACTCGTGAACCGCCCGGACCAAACCCTCACACGTATCATTTAGCCGGACCAAGAAGGCTTTATTAGGGGCAGACAGACGAATAGCGCACCTTATAGAAAAAGTTAATAAAAAGAAAACTCTGGCTCTTCTGGTAGCGTTAGATGCCGAAAAGGTCTTTGATAGGGTAGAATGGCGGTTTTTGTTCCTTGCAATGAGGCGGATGGGCTTTGGTGAGAGGTTTTTAACAAAGATCAAGGCCAACTAACAAAACCCAGCTCTACGGATGGCGATTAATGGCCAACTATCAGAGCCCATTAAAGTGCGCAGGGTACAAAGCAGGGCTGCCCACTTTCGCCCCTAATGTAACGCTCACCTGGTTCCCACGGAGGCGCGGGCGTGGTCTGGACGGCAGTGGCCTCTTCGAAGGAGATGTTCAGCACCCTGAAGATGGAGTGGGCTGGGTTCCCAAATCCGGCTTGTCTGGCTCGGATGAATACCCTTCTGTGAGCGAAAAGGAAGGGTTAATACTCTGCGGGTTTGTGTTGATCTCCCCTTCCCCTTCTCACCCTCCTTGCAACCCTTCTGTAATTCCCTGTGGAGACTCACCTTAGGGATTGAAAAGGCGAGCTCTCCATCCTGCTTCTGATGCAGGGGCGCGTTGGGATCCAGTTACGTCACTGGATAGTAAGTTCAAGTTCGCTTGTCTGTTCCGGTAAGTACCGTAAATGTTTATGGCAAGCTTGAGTCTAAACTGTTCCTCTTCTCTTTTGCAGGTAATGGAAGACTCCGGGCTGAGGGTGGTTTCCGTCGAAAACCTGATTTCAGGTGAGTTTTGGTGTAGGCCCACTAATGTCTTTTCCTGACTCTTTTTCCTTAGGGGCCGGAGTTTGAGAATGCCGAAGAAATGGAGCCGGTACGAAGCAGATGCTGAGTCCGACCTGTAAGCTGGTGAGTTTTTAAAATAGTTTGTTTGCTACGGTTCTTGCATTCACTAATGTGATGTTTGCTTTTTCCCCATAGGGGCCGGGGTGCTGAAATGCCCAAGGAATGGCATCGACCCGAAGGTAAGAAGAATTAGCTTGGCGGGTAAGTGCTTCTTGGTTATTTTCCCCTTCTCACCTTGCTTTCTTCTCTTCGTCTCCCCGTAGGTGCTGGAATGCTGCAGGAGATCCGGATGGGCGTCGCAGAGCCGAAGGCGCCACGTGCAGGTAAGAGAAGTGCGTCGAGATGTATGCGACGCCGTGAGTTTTTAAAATGATGTCTTTTTGCAGGAATGTTGGCGCGCTGAATCCGGAATGCAGCTTTAACAGGTAAGGTTTGTTATTCACCTGTTTCTTCTTCCCTTTTCTATCCTTAGGTGTTTCCAGGATGCTGGCAGGCGTGGTCGAGGACTGGAGCAGGAGCAGGCACGGTGAGCGTCCAGCTGCTATGAGCAGAACAACGCGAAGCGTGGTTTGCTGTCTGGGCGTGGCTTAAATAGCCTTTCAAGTAGTCCCAGGTATGTATCCTTCCACTGAAGGTATGTATCCTGCCACCAGCCACTTCGTGTGGTTAAGTAGTTCCTTTTTCATCTGGAAGTTGTAGAATGATCTGCCAGGTAAGGAAATTGCAGCATGGTCTGCCAGGTAAGTTTGCACCAAACACTATTCCTTCCATATCTTGTATGAGCCTGGCGCCGATGGTGCCAGGACTGTTATCCCTTATGAGCCTGACGCCAACGGAGCCAGGACTGAGTCCAAAGAGCCCCTATCTGGGGTGGCTGGGACTTCCCTAGTATACATGTTGCCTGCCTCTGAGGGTGCCGGGCCCTGTCTGGCCCCTTGGAGGTAGGCATCATGACACCTACTCTATGTGATTCACCTAGAGCCACTACTGGCAGCCTTAAGAGCAAATGGGGAGATAGAAGAAAATCATTTGGGGGCAGGGTCCACAAGATTGACACCTTTGCGGACAATATGTTGCAGACGCTAACAGAACCGGAATACTCTCTCAAAGCAATGGAAGGGGACATGCTATGGTTTGGGTCAGTAGCAGGGCTAAAAATCAATGCCCACAAATCTGAAATTCTCAATTTGACGATATCCAGGGATGCAGAAAAAAAAGCTCAAAGAGATGCTTCCGTACAGATGGGCAGAGAATGCCATAACCTAATAAGGAATTAAACTAACAAAAACAATAGAGACGTTTCACGGCCAGCTATTTACTATTATTAGAGACAATAAAGAACAAATTGACTGGGGCCCTTAACAATAATGCGGTTAGTCAGAATCAATGTCTTGAAGTTGGTTACCCTTCCACAAACAACTATTGTACTACTTCATGGCTCTCTCTATGCAGGTCCCTAGCTCTGTTTTTAGAGCTAGTGAGAGATACACAACAAGATTTATCTGGAATAAGAAAAGACCCAGAATAGCTAATAGTGTAATGATGATGCCAAGAAATAGGAGCGGAATGAGAGAACTGGACTTTAAAGTGTACTATTGGGCAGCACAGATAAAAGTCTTGAGGGACTGGCTAAAATACGACCGGGACAAGATATGGAGGACGATGGACAATGCAGTGGTAGGGGAGAAGCTAGAGGAGGTATTATGAAAGCCAACAGGAGATAGACCAACCAACATGTACTACAGCAAGATACTGTCCGTGGTAGGGGATTCCTGGGATGAGATCATAAGGCGGGCCCAAATAACGACATACCCTTGCCATTAAATTTGCAGTATGTTCGAGGGGACAGAAATAAAATCATTCTCACAATGGAAAGCAGACTTCGGGATCAAAGAAAGGCAGCAGTTTAGATACTCTCAAATAAGACACGGGTAATGAAACCTAGCTTCAAGGAAGCAGCGACACGTAAACGAACCCCCTTTGAGGAATGTATAACCACAGATTCCAGGGACAAACATAGTGGGAGCAATTTACTCACATACTAAACAGGGAGAGCAACCAGGGGTAAGCAGATATATGACGGCTTGGAAAGGGGCAACAGACCAATTGATTGAAGAAACGGAATGGAAGCAACTCTGGATCAATATTCCCATGTTAAGGAGGTCCCTTCAAATCCAAGAAATATGGGTCAAATGAATGCTGCAATGGCACTTAACTCCGGAAAAAATACACACATGTTATCCCTCAGTGCCCAATTCATTTTGGAGGCTATGTGGAATGGTGGGGACCTGGGATCATATATGGTGGGATTGCCTGAATATACAATGGTACTGGGAGTAATACGAAAGGCATTAGCGGAGACCCTGGGAGTGAATGGAGGGGCTAACAGAGGTGGGGCCTTATTGAGTTTAAGAGGGCCTTTGGAATAATTATCCACTTGAGCTGAACATAAAGTGCTCGTGATCTTAATGATGGTGGAAGTCCAAAGACCCCTCAACGGAGCACGAATGGGTGGGAAAAGTTTGGAACTTAGCAGCCCTGGAATGGGTATCCTACTCTCTACAAGGCGACCACAAAGGATTTTTGCCAGACTGGTCCGAGGTGCTGGAATTCCTTCAGAAAGGGGCCAGGGGGAGCTGGTGCCCGAGGAGAATAAGACTATTGGGACTGATGTGACTATATGTAAACTCTGATCACCAGAAGTGCAAATTTGGGGTCCTTCAAGTCAGGGACTAATTACCTACTAGACGAGGGGATGGAGTGGGGATCAAGTTCGAACTGCAGCGGGGAGGGGGTAAGGGAGAGGTTCACAAGGTGTTTGGAAATATTGAAAATGTTAATAAAAAGTTATATGGAAAACAAATAACTGAACTGATGTAAAACTGGAATTCAATATTTCTTCATGTGAACCTTGTACAGTGGGCAAATACATAAATACAAAATAAATGTCATTTGGAGTGAATTTTATTTACACGAAAAGGACAAAATCCCAGTGCATCCAATTCACCCTTCCACCTCACAATGACGGAATTAAGTGGAAGACCAAACAAAATCTAATTATCTCCCTCTGTGCAGCTAAGGGGGACCAACTAAAATAGTCTTGGCCACCAAATGGTTTAATATTCACTACAAGGGATCCATTTACCGATTTGGCCAATTCGATTGTTTCTCAGTGTTCGAGAATTTCTACCTTAGAGCTGCCACAATTTTGCATACATTAGTTTGCTCTAGGTTACTCAACAAAGGTAGCAGGCGCCCCTCTCTCGGAAGAACAAGGCATGATAAACTGTTCAGTGGTCGTTAACCACATTGAGAGTTCGCAGCCATCTGCTTTTTGCTCATTGTACCTTTCACAGATGGGAAATACCCATTTGCATATCAGTCTTTATCCCGCCCACATGGGCAGTCCAGCACCGAAATGCTATGGCAATTCCTCTCTGAACAAGAGTACCTACAGCAACCCCATACACGTGTTTCAGCCTTGTTGGGCATCATCAGTGAGATGAAGCTGAGCCTCTCTAAGCTTGCTGTAGGTTACTATCTGATAATAAATGGTTCAATGTAGAATTTACATTCACAGAAATCAGTGCCATACGAACATATGCAAACCACAGTATTCTAAAAGGCCCGTCCAAGGGCCAAAGCGATTTTTTATAATAATTGTGATAGTTTAGCAATGTAATTAATCAAAGATTTGAGCAACTATGGTGATGAGAAAGCAGTCCTCTAGGAAATATGGGTCAAGTTCCAAATGTGTTGCAAAATTTGGTCCTAAAGAGGGTACACCTAAAATGCACTTGCAGAATCCGTTTTGTTCAGTTTGTAAGCCACAGGCATTTTTAAATCCTCAAAAAGAGGCTCCATAAAGTGCAATACAACAAGCATTTGACTCAATTTTAGCATGCGATTAACGGGCTGTACCTTCAGTTTCTCATAAAAAGTGAATATCACCAATCACATTGTTCAGCTTAGCCAGGGTGATACATGTTTGACAAATTACAGCTGTACAACATTCAACATTTCAAACTAGTCAGCATATGGAATAAGCAATCTATCAGTTTCCAACATCCTTCTGGGTTTATTTGCTTTCTAACAAAATATGCAGGTAGTTAGGGGGTCACGCCGACAAATCGCCTGCTTGTGCAGATCTTATAAAAAGGGTTACGAGAATTAAGATGGAGAAATGTATTGCAACAAAACCCAAGAAATTTGGTGGGTGTAGAAAGTGACAAAAATCTTAGAGTCTACCCAGATGTGATTTTTGGGCTCCTTATTTATCCCTGCTGTTCATGGGCTTAGCAACAAGATGGACTTTGACTGAGTTAAGACTCATCACTCCCCACACCCACCTCCAGTTTTTTCACTGCATTTCAAAGGTTTTGTTAGGCTATATCTTGGCGATGCCATGGCCTCTCTCACTCATCAGCAAATAATATCCTAGCAGCCATGGCCTTCAACCGTGGTCAAGGCTCATGGTCCACCAATGAACCCGGTCCCACCGGCTATGGCCTATGGTATGGCCACTCTCCCTCCTAAATAAGGTGATCCCACCAGCCCTGTCCACTGTTCATGTTTCAACAATGCCCCACATCCCACCAGTGATGACCGTGGCTCACTGGCCATAGCAGCCCTTGCTCTTCCAGGTACATAAACCTGATCCCACCCGTTACCGTAGATTTCTTTGAATACCGTTTCACCTAATGAGATTTCACAGAATTGATTTCACAGAAAATGGTAGGGGAAATGGTATGGGTAGGGAAGAGTAAGGAGCGTTTGGGGGGGGGGGGATCTCGCCCTGCATTATAAAACAAAAGAAAAGTAGAAAAAGTAAAAAGTAGATTTCGTTTTTCGGTGAAATGGATTTGGTGAATAAACCATTAGCTGAAATATTTTTGAAGAAATCACATGCATCCAATCCCACCAGCCATGGCCACTGTTCATGTTCCACCAATGAACCACATCCCACCGGCCATGGCCTTCGGCAACTGTCCAAGTTGCATAATCTGCAGTAAACTGGACTACTGCCATGTGCTTTGTTTAGGGATAAACAAAAAAGCTTGCATTAATTACAAATATTTCTTAATACTGCAGCATGCATTGTGACAAATACGCATAGGCAAGTTTGCATTACTCACATTCTTAAGACGCTACATTGGCTTCCTGTAGAGGCTGGGTTCAAGATTAAGGCAATGATGCTGGTTCATAAAATCCTGTAAGGGCAAGTCCCAGTATACTTAAAAGACTACTGGGTGCATACTGCCTAGGCTTTTGAGATCACCCCATCAAGTATTAGCCAAGGTCCTGCACTACAGGCGCAAAAGATCCTTAGGCCTTTATTTCCAGGTCTTAGCACACACTCTTTGTAACTGAGAACTCTCGCACTACAACCTTCTTACTTTGGCTTAGAAGAAAACTGAAGACCTTTCTCTTCAAAACCTGATTGTTTTGTCCAGGCTTCTTGGAAGGGAATGACATTTTTGCTACATTAGGTTTATTATCCTGGTTCCTTTTATGTTCATACACTTTGATGTTGCCTCCTGCCCTGCGCTTAGATACCTGGCTAGGACATTCACAAATTATAAACGTACACATTTAATGTAATTTCAATTAAGATAGAGTTAAGACAAAAGGTTGTGTCCCAAATCTCCCTCACTAGTAAATAACCCAATCCCACTAGCCACTGTACACAATTAAGATAAATGACCATGGTCTGCCTATCCACTGTCCATGCCTCCCCTTTTCTTTATTTTCCCCTTATTTCATTTCTGCGATATACCCTGGCATTTTCCTACACAAACATAACTGCAATCATTGAGACTAACCCCTTCTGTTGGAGAAGTAGTCATTCCTGTGTTACTACAGCACTTTCCAATTATTGTGGTAATTGGAAAACTTGAATACAAACTCTTCCACATCCCCACTGACACTCAAAGGTGTCCCCCTCCACTTCCCTCTTTCCAAGGTCACAAGCAACTCCTATTGGGTAAATACTCAAGCCCCCCCCCCCCCCCACCACCATCCCCTCTTATCCCTTTCCGCGACATTCTTCCCTGTGCCACACTTTTTACCAATCCTGTCTGGCAGGTTTTAGGTTTTGTTTGGTAATCCCGCAGGATTCCCCTGGTAAGACAAAAATGTTCTGCCTCAAAGCGGGGTCCCCAAACCCCATGAAAGGTTCTAACTAAGCAGCTCACCCTCTTCGCCCTCTCCGCACCCATGACCTGCCTTAACGTGAAACCACCCCTTTCCCTCCTCAAAACGTAATTTTGAGCCATTTTATGTTTTTACTTTCTGTGTCACAGGTATAAAATCGAGCCAAAACTAATAAATAGGCAGATTTTCATTTCTGAAAAATAGTTGCACGATAAATTGCTGCAGCATGGACTTGGCTAGCCCTGCTGACTCCACCCACCAAGCAACAACACCCGTTAGTCCTTGGAACCGTTTGACGGATCACTTGCACTATAGATGTATTAATAGGGGGCGAGGGAAGGGGACTATGGTTACAGACGTCTGTACAGCAAGTAACTTTCTTCCACCAACGTACCTTCCCGTTTCCACCATACTTATGGGAGATTGAGTAGCACAAATCACCCAGGAAAGCATGATTGTGATTCAACCAAACAGGTTTTGCAAGACGCCTGACAAAATCTGGCATCTGCCCTGCACTTGTATCCATGCAGTAATACTTGCAAAAAGCGGTCCGAGAAGCCCAAGTGGCTGCCTTTCTGATGAGATCCCATGGGAAGTTTCTCTGAAAACAAAGATGTAGCATGTGTTCTCGCAGAATGAACGTGTCGGCACTTAGGAGCTGTCCTATTCCGAAGTTTGCAAGCTTCCAAGTTACAAGATACGATTGTTCTTGCGATAGTCCCTTTTGGATGCCTGGGATTCAGGACACTGATCTAATACCTGCCTAAGTGATAGCCTTGAACAGTTTGTGAGCTAGGTTAGCTAGGGGCATATTAAGGTCCCTGGATGGGGCTTATTAACTGGTGTAAACAAGCATATGAGGTCTTCAAAATGTTACTTATTTATGGGATTAGCCACAGAACACAAAAGATGCTGCGAGCCTATATAAGCTCCAATTGCTGACAAGTACAACTTACAAGACTGTACCTTTGTGCTGGACGCTGTCAAATCAGAAACAAAAAGAATACTAAATAAAGCAGGAGTCATAAACGCACTCAAACATCTAGCAGTAGAAATGCATTTATTTGTTTTTATATTATTGTAGAGTTCATGTTTTTCTGGCCTCCGGGGTTACTATACATTTAAAATAACCCTAGATCGCCATAGACTAACTTCGCAGGAACCAAGCCGCCAAGCTCATGGATTGAGAAGAGGGATGACAAATCTGGCCCCTCTGCTGGCTGAGAATATCCTGTGATACTGGTAGAAGGAGAGGACCCTATTGCCTCAACCTCAGGAGGTCACAGTAGGCATGTTCAGAGTTAAAGGAATGGGAGAGCAACTCTAGAAGCTTTGCAATTTCCATAGAACTCTCGCTAACAGAAGGGCAAGGAATGCATACATGATCCAAGAGATCGGCAGAGCATCCCCCTGGAGGGTCACGCCCCTGACTCAAATGAGTAAATCTCCCATTTTCAATTTTGGCTCGTTGCAAACAAATCCACCTCAGGGTATTCCCACATCCCAAAAAACCTCCTGCAACACAGATGTCTCTAGTCCCGATTGAAATTGGTATGGGAGAGGACTGAGCCTGTGCACATCCACATTGAGATCTCCTGCCAGGCAAACTGCTACGAGAATAATCTGATGGAGAACGGTCCATTCCCAGATATGATCAGTCAAGTGACAAAGGGGAGGAGATTTGTTGTCTCCTTATTTATTTGTACAACACATGGGTGTCATAGTGTCAGTTCTTGTCAGTACACAGGCATTCTGAATAATTGGTAGAAACCCCTCCAGCTCTGGCAACAACCCGTGTAGGAAGAATCTAAGGTTCCCACATGAGGAGGAGGCGGTTCCTGAAAAGGCATCCCCACTGGAACATTTTGCCCATTGTTCCACAATCCATTCTAGCAGAACCCGTATTTTCACTGGTTGCTTGTCTACCTCCTGACTCCAGCAGGAGAACTGAAGCTGCAGGCGTCACATCTTCAGGTAAGTAATATTACCGACAGTATGGAAGCAGCTAGGAGTCCAAACAGGTGTTGGAACCACAAAGCCAACAGTTTGTGTTGCCTTCGGAAATCAGCAGTCACCAATTTGATGTCCTGAAATGTCTCTGTTGTAGCATAGACTCTTCCAGAGTTCCAAGTGGCATCACAAGCCTATGAATCAGATGCCCTGAGTGGGATACAAGAAGAATATTTTCTGATAGACCTGTTGTTCAGTCGGTCTAATAGCTGGAGAAATGCTTCAGTTAGATGAAGACTCTGTTCCAATTAGCCAGTTGTCTAAATATGGATATATGTGCATCGCTGGAGTTGGCAAGTGAGCTGCGACTGGACTCAATTTTGTGAACATTCGAGGGGCCGGAGGTATTCGGTATGGAAAATCACAAAACCGCCACCCTCCAAGGTAAATCTCAAATTTCTTAAGGGTTGCGCAATAAGAACATGCAAGTAAGCATCTTTAGATCCACAGTGCTCAACAAGTTGCCCCGGGAAAGGACAGTTCGGATTTGAGCTGGTGTCTCCATCCTGAATTTTTCTTAAGAAAGAGTAGCAGAAATGAAAAATCCAAGACTGTCTTCACGGCCACCTGCTTCTTCTTCGGGACAGTAACAAGGGGATTGTAAAATCAGTTTCCTCTTTATGGAGTGAGTGCCACCTCTATTGGCTTGGTCTGTAGGAGATTGGAAACTTCCAAGAACAGGGTGGCAGACCAAACCTGGAGGAGGAGGAACTGGAGGAACTGGAAGAATGGGTAACCGGTACTCATAAGTGACCCAAGAATCATCTGACATTGTATTGTATGCTAGCCAGATGGTAATTTGAAATCCTGGCCCGTACCAGGGATGGATGGACAGACAAGGAGTTTTATTGTGTTTTGTGGGTCTGACGAAGTGGTGGAAAGGAAGAACCCCTTAAAGAAGGACCTTTGAATGTTGGGTGACCTGTCCGGTTGTCTTCATACAATCGTGGTAGACACAAAATCATCCAAAGATTTTTACCTTGACTGTCTAGGCAACATAGAGGTCTTTTGAGGTACTTTGCTGAAAACAGTCAGAGACTTTGCTGTTAATGTAGTTTTTTTCCTTGTTCAGCTCATTCTCCGTGGTCGAGTAAAAAATGTCATTTCTTTAGAAGGGAAGATCCAGAATTCTATCCTGTATGTTTGTTGAAATGCTATGCGACATGTCTACATCCATTCAAATAGCTCTGGTAGCTGTATCAATGATGGATCAACGTTTCTCAAGTGAGCAAGAAGTTTTGCTTACGCCAAGCCAGAATTGAAAGTTACTACCTTATCAGAAGGCAAATACTGTTGAAAATTGGCAATCTCCTTCGGCAAACTTTCATTAGCCGCAGCTAACAAATGCGTCAACATTTGCATGGTGGTGTAGAGCACTGCTGGGAGCAAAACATTTTTCCATACGAGTCTAGAAGTTTATCCTCCTTTGAAGAGGAGTTTTAGCCTGAGCAACAAAGGATGTTGAGGATGACATCCTAGTAAATAATGTAGCGCAGCGACTACAGAGGGTTGAGGGTTATGCGACGAGTCCAGGAAATACGTCACTTATCCCCAAGGAAGGGCCAACCTCTGTTTGGGAATAGGGAGATGATTCTGCTAAGCCTAACACCCTCTACGGGACAGGACTGGCAGGGTCCCACTGGGGGCGATCTCCCTTTGGGGACAGGCAATCCCTAAATTGGCATATATCTCATCCTCCCTTATCCAGGGGGAGGATAAGCTATCATCTAGCCTTGTGGTTTAACATGGGAGTTAACTTGCATAATGACTTACCACTTCTCCCACACACCAATGGTTAGTATGGTTTCTGACCCCTTGCAGGCACCGTCTTCAATCCGAGATGGAGAATGGGAGGAAATCCCCCCCCCCCCCCGTTGTATGGAAGACAAGAGACCAATCATCAGTGGACAAGACGGAGTACCCGGAGGAGCTACGAACACAAGCAACACTTGGAGTCATGCAAGAAGAGAGACCTCTTCCTGGAAGGAGTCAACGAGACGTTCACACGCCCAGCGTGGCTGTCCAAAGCAGAGGCAAGCCTGCGGAAAGTCCAGCTCCCCTGCCAACATGCAGACCGGAGAAGCCTGCTCTTCAGCAGCAGGGAATCGCCTGAGCAGAATGGCGCATATACGGACAGATGCTGAAAACCTGCAGGATGTTAGAGGAAAGTGAGCGTCAGCTCCAACACACATGAATCACTGGAGCCGAGAAACCAAGTTGACCAACCTGAACACCGACACAGATGAGCACAGCGAGCAAGGAGAAGGTATGTGGTGATTAATGAGAAGCAGGTGGAGTGCGCAAAAGGCAAAGCAAACTCCCAGTTGGACAGAAGGTAACCAGACTCCAAAAGGAGGAGAGAACAAAGCAACCACAAGCTGGGGGAAAGCAAACAGGCCGCAAGACTGGGTATAAGAGATCCAACCCCAGGGTGGGTTGAGAGAAAAAGAATCCCGAGACCTCAGGCAGAGGTAAAAACCATAAAGCAGGTGTGGAGGGTAACCCGAGAAGGACTGGCCTGAGCTTACGAGCGAGGAAATTCACAAAGATGGATAATAACCGAGAATAGGCCAAAGTCTGTGACAGCCCAGGGAGAAAGATTAATCAAGGACTGATAAGTAATCCCAGGAGAGGAAGTTGGAAGAGACATTTGCTGGTGTCTTAAGTGGAACTATACAACAGGTGAAAAGCCCTTTAACATTACGGTGGGGTCAGAAACCAGCCACCATTCCATCATTTGGGTAGAAGACACTTATGATACTTTTGGGTTCTGTGAAAAACCGCTGTTTTTCCCTTCCCACTTCCGGCGAAACTTCCAAACAGGTGGCCAGGGGAGGGCCATTGCTTTTGGATCCAACCCTGGGGGCAGACCAGCGTTGGAGGATCACCTGGGTGGAGAGCACCTTAGGATTGGGGAGGGATTACCCAAGCACGAGACAGGATATCCCCCCCTTTCAAATAACCCCCTATCAAACATCCCCTCAGCCTACTGTGAGCAAGAGCCCTGGTTTCCCCAGAGCCCTTAATGCTTCTCCCGTCTTGACAACATTACGACTGAACACCTACACTCAAAAGGAGGACTTGTCTCTTTCTATGAATGCTCCTCTAATTAGGACAGGCAAACTCAGGCACTTAGCTACAATCACAAACATCTGAATCCAAATGAGAACCGAAGCAAAGTATAAAAGGTTGAACCCGTATTCACAAAGGGAGAATGGAAAGCCAGGAAGGCAAAGGCAAGTTCGAGAAGGAGAGCAAGCGAAATGGCGAGCATCTGAGCAGAGGCTATTGAGAACCAGGTTTGAGAAAACAGCATGCCGAGACGCTACAAGGCTGCAGGTTGAAACAGGAGAAAGCGTGGCGAGGGATCTGTGTCTCCAAGAAGCCGAAAGAGTTTGTTAAAGGAAGCCGAGAAGCTAGTTCATCTCGCCAAACGTTGTGCCAAGAGATTGCTCGTTTCCTTGGGACAGCGAAGCCACCCAGGAAGATATGAAGGGCGGAAGGGGAGATACCCTCATCTCAGATAAAAGAATCAAAGGACGCGTTGTTAAAGTACAGCCGGTGAGTTCAAAGTGATTAGAGAGCCCAGTTTGTAATGACGCGAATGAGAAGTTGTAAGCAAGGTTACGCTTAAGTGAGACGCGCTGAAAGAAAGCTTCAATTGTTTTGAACTGTGATGAAAGTAACAGAGTGGTCCGGTGGAATACCGGATTGTCGAAAGTCTCTGTGAAATGCAAAAGTTAAACAAAGTATCGCGGAGGTGAAAAGCGAGTTGAATAAAGTTAATGAAAGTGAAAGCCGACAGGAAAGGCTACGGAAGAGAATATTTAGTAAAGCAAGATCTCGATGGGGATCGGTGAAACAAAGCCGAGTGATTAAATGAATTGACGAGAAAGTGGAACTTGGTCAGGGTGCTAAGGAGCACGAGTGAGACGGAGACAAAGAAATAGAACTACTTGTGGCGCTAGAAGGCATGCTTGAGGAGAGACTAAGAGTATAAGGAACGCCATAACCAGAATGCAACTGTGTCGGAGTCGGGCATGGAAATGATATGATATGATTGGTTATTTATAAAGCGCTTAATACCCAGAGGTTTCTAAGCGCGGACCCGGGCATCGAACCTGTATTGCTCCATGTCGTCTTGCTTCCAAGGCCAGCACGTTGCCCCCGAGCTATCCTCCCGAGACTGAGCTGTGCAGTTTCGAATTTGTAAAGCTGTGCAGTTTTGAAGGTTTTCGACATAAATTGCATGAGGAAAGCAGGAAGATTGGATAAGGCAACCCCGTGTATCAAGATGATGAAATACTGCAATGTAAAATACTAAAGAATTGAAAGTAACAAGTAAAGAGTGTCTTAGCTCCGGTGAGGAAAGCTGGAAAGATCTACCCAGGTACATTGTTATAGAAGAACTGTTTTATGCAAGAAAGCATTAAATGAGGCGAGCAAAGCCTGAGAAAGAGAACATTGTTTACCTGTGTTATACTAGAACAATAAATCAGGCAGGGGAAGCCTGAGAGAAGTGAAGTACATGAACTGTCCTGAATAAGAAAACTATTGAACTGCCTTTTTGTGAAATGCTTGGAACTAACTGAACTTTTGGAGATCCTGAGTGACTTAAGCTTAGGGAAAGGAGATGAGAAGAAACTCCATGACCATCCTGATATTCTTTTGAGACACAAATTTTAGCCAATACCCTACACATTGTTACGTTAGAACGTGAGGGCAAGTATAGGTTTGACACAGACAGATTCTTTACTTTTGACCGACAGACTTTTGGACCATTCTTTCTTCTTTATTTTAATGGTCGAGACTACTCATATATATTAATAGGACAATTTAGGAATTCTTCAAACCCCATTTTTTATAAATAAAGGTTTTCAAAACGTGTATCCTTGTGTCTGTGTCTACCTCTGAGCACCATGCCCCTCTCACATTACGTTAAGTTCTGTTTAGTTGTATAGTGGTAGGGATAGGAATCCGGTCAGGATAAGTTTTATGGACAGTGGACTTGGATTATGTTTTGTAAGACATTCTGACAAGCACCCTTTTTGACTCCTTTCTCCAAGAGTAGGGCTGAGAGGTTTAGGGATAGTATAGGTTTTTGTATTCAAATAAAAACAAGGTCACCCAAAATGCTATCTTTCCACCAGTCTGACTCACCAGTTAGTGGCGAGGCACGAAGAACCTAACTTCAATTGTCGGCATCTGGCTTCCGTTTTCTTAATCGTTGGTACATTTTTCCACAACTTTGCCACTGCAAGGCCATCTTTTTGAATTGCAACACCCCACTTTCCAGAATTTTGTAGTTAAAGAACTGACGGAAAGCTCTGTGAAAACTTCCTCAGGTACTGGCAGTGCTAGAAAATCTTGCCCACCGCATATTCTACTGTGAAAATCTTTTGCCGTCAACAGAATTTCTTGATCCGTCTGTGCTTGCTTTTGGGTCTTCAGTCACAGAGAGCAGTGTAGATCCGGACAAAGCATTTAGTACCATCGGTATGTTGGGTGCTGGGAAAGCACACAAAACTGAGTCTGCGCCAGACGACAACGATGGTGCAGCCAGTTCAGACACAAATGGCTGGTCTGTCTGAGCAATTGAGGGCGAAACCAGAGGAGGTATATTACGAGCAGAAGTCTGACGCCACCTTTCTTTTTCTCATCATATTTCTCTCACCTCTCGTTCCTGTTGTTTACATCTTTACAATATTCGTAAAGCTCGCCCCTTTCTTACTTTCCAAGTATCTAAACTCCTAATCTCCTCATTAATTTTCTCCTGACTCTTTTACTGTTCTACTACTCTCTTTGGTCTTCCAAGCTCTCGTCTTGCCCTGCTAAGGTCAGTCTTTAATTCTTCCATTCATCTACTTTGTCTTCTTCCCCATCAAGATTCTATTTCCTCCTCTCTCTCTGCACTTGGTTGGCTACCTTTCCATTCTCGAATCAAATTTCCCTTCCTTTGCCTTGTCTTCAAATCCCTCTATGGACTTGCACCTAGCAATCTTGCTTCGCTTTTATCTTTCTATACTCCTCTCGTGCTCTACGGTCTTCCTCTCTTTTTAGACTTGTGGTTCCTCGCCCAGTCTTGCTTCCGATCCCTTCAGCTCTTGCTCCTCTCAACTGAAGCATTCTTCCACTTCTCCTTCATTCTATCACTGTTTATTCTCTCTATTGTACTTCCTTGAAAGCATAGCTCCTTCAACATCCCTGAATGATTGCTACCTGCATTTGATTGTTCAACTGCTTAACCATTTTTATTGCATCGTACCCGGTTTTAAAATGTTCAGCGCTTTGCTTTAAGGCGCTTTACAAAACACAAATATCCGGGCTGGTTGGGCTGAACTGGCACTTTTTGTAGAATAAGCTATTTAATGAGATTCTTAAGGGAATTAACCATAGTGTCAACTTTTATTCATCAGAATGTATCATAAAAATCTATATTCTGATGTCAAAGCCTAATCTGGAGTCCAAGTGGAAGAGGAGGCCATAGTCCAACAAGAAGTCATGGCTGGATACCAGGTAGGGCGCTTGTGAGGTGGAGGGGCACCGTACCTCATTGAGGAGAATGGCACTGGGTATAAAGTGGACCAAGTGGGTGAATAGGAGACCAGTCAACTGTCTTACTGACAGTTGGTGGTAAAGAAATGTGTGTCTGGCATGATCCTGAAGTTTCTGCAAATAGATTCAGCTGATGATACCCACGAAACTGTCTGTTACGAGGGTCACTGACACAGATGTCATGTGCTTTTCTTGGTGTCGCACTGCTATCTTCTGGGGCTTTGATGCAGTTGTTAGAGGCTTGTGTGGTACCTGTTGAGGCTATTTGCTGTTCGCTGTAATCCATTTGCTGCAACGAGGAGGCTTGTTCAACGCAGAGTCCAGTGCGGAAGACCCAGCCAGGCCAGGCCCTCGGGACCTATCTCAGTGGAATGAATGAAACCCTCGGAGTGCACAAGGCATGTCGGTGACTCAAGGCTCATGGAGCCCGATAGGTTTTTGATGCAGAGGGGTGATTCTCTAGTCACATGGACCCGATACCAAACCCAGTGGGTTCCTCTGTGCGGGAACCAGTAGAAGCCAGGGAGGCCTCTAGGTAAGCCCCAGAACAGTGATGGCTAAACAAGGCAGCACTTGCAGCCCCTCCCTCTTGTATAACCAGCACAGGGTGACAAGGAATCACTTACCTGCAAGCAAGCTTTTGTCCATCTGACACTCTGTAATCAGACACGAAGGAGGCCTACTCAAGATTTCTTCCCAACAACCCAGTCTTCTGAATAGAACACAATGGAAAAACATTTGGCATAATAATCAGCCCACCTATGCTCAGGGCCCAGGCCCTCAAAGTTAAGGCTGTAGCATGTTAGGGTTGTCAGGAAGGGGCCCCATGATAGGAAGGGTTCATGTTGTGTGCGTCATATCGATGACTGGGGTGGCGGTGAATTGGGCGCAATGTTGCAATTTCATATTTATCGAGTGTAGTTAATGATGAATGGGATGTTTTACGTTTAGTGTTACTGTTTGTTAGAATTGATACATATTAGATTTGTACGTGCGTAGAAAGATACAAAGTTAAAGCCACAATTGTAACAAACACAATCTACACAAAGGGTCATCTGAAGTACATGGAAACTGGTAGACGGAGAGGTTTTCAATGTGCATGTCAGGTGGAGAGAAGGGGGGTGCCTTTCTTGAAATCCTGCAGTAAAGAGGGAATAATATTTATAAGACATACACGTGTGAACATATAAAAGAAGTTCAATAAGGAGTTTATATAAATCTGCAAGCAGTGGGGTTTTGTGAGTTTATTTTGACTTTGCAGTAGCAGTTGCACAATGCCTTTTTTGTAGCTGAGAGATTCTGGTTTTGCAGGCTTAGGGGATTGATGGAGGAAGAATGAGTCATCCAGTAGAAGGTAAGCATGCAAATAGGACAAAGGTCTATGGTTTATCAGTTCCGCAAGGAACAGATGTGACCTTGCCAATTACATTGAAGTCGCTTAGATGGGTTTGGCCATTTGCTTGGGCCAGCAATCAAGATGGGGCCCGAGGCCAAGGTGTAAAGCATTCAATTGTTTTCTCAGGGTGAAACTACAGGCTGTATGTGTTGGAGTAGAAGTTGCATAAATTAGTATGCCTTAAAAGGAGCCAGGAGGCTGGGATGAATGAGATCGCAATCAGTAATTCAAAGAGAACCTAAGTAATTAATGATGTTGTATGTGAATGTTTTACTGTATCATTATGTCACTACCTACCCCAGACCAATCCCCAGCAAAGGCGGACTTCGAAGAGGGTTTTAAAGATTGCAGATGATCAATGAGAAAGAATTAATTTAGAACAGATGGAAGTTCTTTGTAAATGTTTTGTCCAATGATGTTTGAGGGGTGGGTTGTAATAAAATATCAGGGAGTGTTTTAACTGTTGCCGAAATGTATAAAAATGTATCAATCAATGTAGTTCGTTGAGACTCGGGTTGCTTTGGTCCTACGGTACTAGGCAACTGTTCCCCAGATTTTTGTACAATAGTCCTTGCTTTGCATACAAAACATGCACTCGTTCCTCAGGTGGTGGACCCTTGTTGGGCTGAGACAATTAGGGATCTGCCCCAACAAACTGGGTGACCACAAAAGGACCCCAGGCTTTCCGAGACGTTGGGAGTCTCTTCCGTCCGCACCACTCGGCTGCAGCACCTCACTGCAGGGACCAGTCTTCCAGGCACAGTGAAAAAAAGATGTCGGTGGACGCTATATTGGTTAAAGGTCCATCTGCTCCCTGGAGGCGTGGTGCCGTGGTTCAGCTGTGCATGGCGACTTGACGGAGAATCAGATATTGCCTTTTCAGGCAAGGCAGGTTACCGAGTAACAGACCCATGTGCAGCCCAGTCTGAGGCTGGTTGAAGGGACTACTTTATCTGGGGACTATTTGATAGGGTGTGGTGCAGGGACTACTTTACCTGGGAACTACTTCTGGGAAGCTATTTAAACCACGCCCGAAGAACAGAACACGCTTCGCGTTATTCTGCACTCCTGCAGCGTAACGCTGACCATGTCTGCAGCTCCAGTCCTATCTTCAGTCTCACCCGTCCTCGTCAACGCGATCCGTGCCTGCAAAGGAAGGAGAGAGCACAGATTAAAACAAGACCCTTACCTGATTTTCCATCTCAAACGTCCGGGAGCCTCCGGATCTGCAGAAAAAGGAGCATCAGTTAACCGCACAGTGTAAGAACCACTTTAAAGACAATTAGCATATTGCAGCGTGATACTCACCTGAAAGATATTCATCCTTGCGATCCAACGAGGCACAGGCACGCGATCGCCGTCCCGGAGCAGCCGCACCTGCCGAAAGCAAAACACATCAGGTAAGCTGCGCCTCTCTAAAGACATTCAATCTCGCATAGCATATACTCACCAGAAGTTATTCACTTGCGGTTCCTCGAGTCACCATCACTCTATCTTTGCTCCGGAGGAACCGCACCTGCAGAACAGAAAAGGTACAGCAGATTAGTTGCATAGAAGAACAGTATCACATGTTTAGACATTTTTTCGCATTGTGCAAGTATGGAAACTTTGGCATTTTACCTCATCTTTTCTGGAGGGGAGGCGCCTTCCATCGGGAGTATCTCAAAGGGGAATCTGCAAAGAAAAGGCACAGGAGTGAACTTTGGGCAACCTGAACTCTAAAGCAATTCCTGCTATTTAGGATTGGCATAAAGACTTAACTCAGAGTCAATGTTGTCTGCAACTCTGCCATAAGGCTACAAGTTCAGTGAAGTTAACTGGATCCCTGAATCTCGACACACCCCTGCTTACAGTCGCAGGATGGAGAGCCCGCCCTTCATAACATTAAGGTGAGACATAGTGAAAGGGGCACAAGGAGGTCTCGGGAGGTGGAAGTCGGTCCTCCTTCTTACGGCTAATTAACTTATCATTTCACCATTTTAGGCAAATCTTCCTTCATGCCAGAAAGACGAAACTAAGTGGGCAAGTGCAGTCACTCATCACTTCGCTACGAGTCACGCTGCTGGAGACCGCTGCAGTCCAGCTTCGTTCGGCGCCCCTGTGGAGACCAGGTGAGCGTAACAATACCTTCCTGAAGTATACCCTTGCCAATCTTAATGGTGTATTAGCAGAGCGGGCGGAGCACCCGCCTCGATTTTCTTGGTTAGTCGAAGTAGTGAGGGGGATACTTCCAGTAGTCAGGGAAAGACAGCTTTGTAGTAGACAAGGCGGTACCAGTATAAGAAGAGCGAGAAGCGAGAGCAGCAGTGCTGTAGTGGAATGCATTGCGCCCCATCTATGCTCGAGTGGTGAGTATATTTCCGATATATTGGCCGGCAGAGTGTTTTTGATAAGATGCAGTCTTTTGTGTACAAGTGAGAAGTAGAATTAAAGTAAAATAGTGGAGCAGGGTAATTGCAGTATAAACAAGTACGGTGAGTGAGTGTGGAGAACGACTAAGGAATTGGATATGGGTAAACAAGGGAGTCTTTGGGTAAAAATTCTTTGTGCTGCGGGTTCGACAAGTTTTTTTAGAAACTATTTTTTGATCACTTGGGTTGGAGTATGGAGACTCAATTGAATCATGTGTGTCATGTGTTACCCGGCTATAAGGTGAAAATAAGTACCATAGAGAATGGTTGTGGGAAAGTAATGGTAAAATTATCAATTCTTGGCCTGTCGTGGGAAACTATAATACGGGCATAATGGAAAATGTGAATACCTTCTTTATCACGAAGAATAAGGATTTCACATTAAAGAAGCAGCTACATTTCTTAGAACTCTGGTGAAAGTATGAAAAAGGCGGGAAGGGCCATTGTGATAAAAACATGGAAGAGGGGCCGAAAAAGGGTTTTCTCAATTTTTGCAGGTAGGTCACCTAACAAAAGGGCTGATTTTTTTGCCCGATTTTAGCCAGCCTAAAAAAGGGAAAAGGGGTCCCAATGCCTCGCCGCAATAAAAGATATCGCCCAAGTGGCAATTCCACTGGCCCCCGAAAATGTCCTCCTAGGGATACCAGTCCCAGGCTCCTACCCAAGAACAGGAAGGAAGGCAGCCCTTATAACCCAACTCCTGCTGGTGGCCAAAATTACAGTGGCACGCACCTGGAAATCCACTGAAGGCCCCTTGATGACCCTCTGGTGGATTAAGCTTTGGGACATACTGATAACCAAAAAGGTCACGGCGGCCTAGGCAGGCTTTCTCCATCCCTTTACAAACATTTGGACACCGCTACTATCTGGCCCTGACTTGTAAGCCACGTCTAATCGCGAGAGCCCTGCACTTAACCAGCAAGCATCCATCGCTGAGACTGGGAGACGAGGCCCATCTGGGGGATAACGGGGGAGGGACAAAGGAAATGTCAATTTATGTGCATCGCTGGGAGCAGCAAGTAAATGTTAATGTATATGTTCACCTGTGCGCTGATTTATAAATGAATTTTTTTTTAAAAAGTGAAAAGGGGAAATTTCTTCACCCCCAACCACCACCCTCTCTTGCCCCATTTGCTAAAAAGTGGGGGATTCACCCCCAGGCCCCTCTCCCTCATCCCCCGCAAGACCCCCCCCCACCATTACACACACACACAATGCACATGAACACCCTACACACAAACACACAAACACGCACGCACACATGAATTTACCTGTTCTCCCTCGTGGGCACTTCTGGGTCCTGGCATGTGTAAAGACCGGAAGGGGGTGTCTGTACTTCCGCTCTCTATATGGTAGAGGGAGAGGCACAGAGGACCCCAGCCAAGATTCTCTATTACGGTAGCAATGGACGAGCAATCAAGGCCTAGCTTCTCAGGAGGTGATGCAGGCTGGTTCTTAAGTACAGTGTAGTCCCCGAACCCTCACAAAGGAATGTCCACACAGTGTATTACTGAAAACACAGTCTTTATATAATTAATATTCAAAGGTATGTACACGATCACAATAACGCACTTTGTACTTGGAAGTCAATAATGATAAATATATACACGTCTAGAGTGGTACCACTAATGTTATCAAATCTCAATAAAGTGCATCAACTGTACGGTTAAAATGTCACACAGATCAATAACGAGTAAACCAGCAATAGAGATAGGAAGGAACATAAAATGGTTAGAACAATAGGCAGAATGTTGACCCCTATCACTAGGCACAGTTCTCTGTGGAGATCCCCCCCACCTGGGCAACCTGTAAATAAAGATATATAGCACAAGCCCAGTCCAAATGTTCAATAGTCGTACTTCTTCCTGTTAAGGTTTTACCACCCCCAATGTACCTGGTGGAGTAGAGTTCTCTGACGATGCACCGACCGATCCTTCTTGAGTGCCTCCCTTTCAGGCGGGAGCCACGGATCGTCGAGAGGTGTCGGGGACCTTGGCGTTCGGTGTCGGGGAAATCGACGGCCCTTCTTGAGTGCCCTCCCTTTAAGGCAGGAGTCACGGGTCGAACGTCCAACGGTGAACAGGGTGAACTATGGCAAGGAAGTGGCAGCTTCGCTCCTAGCGGTGCTCGTCGACGACAGAGCGTTGGCATCCTGCAAGGAGGCGGCGTGCGGGGCACCTCAGTGACAATAGTTCTGGACCGCAAAGAGATGATGAAGAACTGTGGCCCAGCAAGGGCGTCGAGACGTCGACGTCTCTGCGGTCTGTAGGTGGCGGGAAACCCACTGGTGGATACTCCTTGGCGCGTCGACGGTCGGGCCTTCTCCAGAGGGAGACAAGCGGATGGCGATGCAGACGAAAGTGTCCGATGATCAATGAAAGTTCTTAGGCAAACGGGAGCACGGCGGCTCCGGTCGGCGACGGCGGTCGTCGACAGTGGCGGACAACAGTCCTAGTGCTTCTCCTTGGAGTTCCGCAGCAGTCCCCGTATCGGGTCGGCAGCCTGTCGAAGGTCTGTCTACCAGGGAGCGTTGGCAAAGGTCAGCTGTGCACAATGGTCCCTCGTAGCTCGGGAAGAGGGCGCCTTACCAGGTCCTCTCTGGGTCAGTCCTTGGAGGCACAGCAGCTTACACATTGTGAAGGAGAGCAACAGCAATTCTTCTCGTCCAGCAGGGCTTCAAGGTCAAGCGTCAGTTAATCCAGTTACTCGTCGTAGTGGACTTCAGCTTCTGAACACGATTCCTAGCAGTGAGAGGTCCCCAGATATACTGTTGATCTCCCATTCATTCCGATGGGTCACACTCGAGCATCCAATCACGACTACGGGCATTCATGCAGGCAGGCAGCCAATCAGGCACACGAGGTATTCAGGCCATTCACTTCTCTCCAGACACTCACAACAAGTTATGTGTATTGGGACAAGTACCGAGCCATTCAACACTCCAAGCTGCATTCATACCGGTTTCGGGCAGGGTTGTCTCAGTCATTGTGTCAAACACTAGATACTAAACACCCACGACACAGAATGTATATTCGCCACACACACTATTCACCCAGGTCCCACCCACAGGAGGTACCCACAACATACATCACCGGGAAGGCTCCAGCTAGTCTGACTGGGCCTTCACAACAACACCATATATGGCACTTCCATCCAACAGCCAGTCAGGGGGAAGGGACAGAGTCAGGGCTTCCCAGGACTTTGGGAAAACAAGGTAATGGGTAATAGAAAGCAAGAGGCCACCGGGGCCATCTTGTTTTCCATCAGGAATCAACTGATCCCAATGGCAGGGCCGGGGTATCCCAAAATGGAGGATACTCTGCGCACCTGTCAAACTCAGCATGGAACTGCCACCAGCCCATACCCTGCTCTGTGGGCCACCCACAGGTGCCCAAAAACATACACTCGGGGCACAGGGTTGTACCCCCACCCATGGGTGCCATAAGGGTACCCCACGGGTCCGTTCACCAAACGGAAAGAAAGAGCTGCACCGCCAGGAGTCCCACATGAACTCCTGCGGGGAAAACACGACAGAACACACGATAAAAAGCAGTAAAGGACAAGGATACGGAGGCCCTGTCCTTCCGATGCATTTCCAGCATCACAGCATGCCTTTCAGCTTCCCAGGGTGCGCTCGTGTGCATCGCAGGGGCTGACCGTTCCATTTAGAAAGACCGCTGTGTGCGGTCACAGAGTAGTCTTTTTAAATCTGTCTTTTTCCTTTTGGAAAAATGAAAAAGGTCTCTAGACCTAGTACCCAAAAAACAAGAGCGCATTAATTCCTTCTGCGCTGCTCCCATATGGGTGTTATCCTTTATCGCCTGCAGAGGGGTATACTGACCCTGAGTTCGTACCTCCATTTTCACCAGCGGGTACTCTAGTGGCTACAAGACAGGTACAGGTAACGCCTACATCAGTTATGGTATCTAAGAATTGGAATCTCGAAGGAAGTGGAAAGGTAACTCCTTTGATGGTTAGGGCTGCAGAGAGGTTCTGAATTGAGAGCAGGAAGGGAGTAACTCTCCCGACTGCTAGATTAACAGATAGATTAAGGGTGGAGGAACAAGAGTGTGTGTGACTGGCAGCTAGAAGCACAGGTAGAGGATCAAGAACGAGGGAGGAGGAGGTCAGGACTTTTTTTGGGTGGATAGAGGATAGGCTGTGGGAAGTGATAGACACACAGGAGCAAGAATAAAAATGAATAAAGTGTTGAGGCAAGCGGAGGAAGAGATAGTGCTGCTATGACAGCAAAGAGATGAATAGTGGGAAAAGGAGGAAGACAGGGAAGGGATCTAGAAGGAAGGTGGAAGCATGGACAGGTTCTTGTGAGGCTCGATAAATCAGTTATTAGAAAGGTTGAGGTGGACATGGAGGACAAGGAGACTGCCACAGGTACAGGGGTTCAGCAGGGACGACGGGAGACGGCACCCTACAGTGGTGTTAAGTATACGTCTGTGCCTGTAGAAGGGTCAGGGCATGTGGTATGCGAGGAAGAGGATTGGGATGTCGAGCAGGGAGATCAGGGTGTAGTTATCCTACCTCCCACACCATTAGGAGTTGTAGGTAATATACCATAGAATCATAGGACATGCCATGGTACTCGCATGGCAGTAGCAAGGAAGAGATGGGAAAGGCCCCAGTTAAATCAGGTTTCCGTAACTCCAGAAGGGTCAAGGAAGAGCATATTATGTCCCGTGGCCACACATGGACCAGAATAATGTGATGAAGACACTCATCGTTCACTGCAGAAACGGGGAAGTGGATTTATGCATTGGAGAAACATACCGCTGGTGTAAAGTTGAATGTAGGGGATATTAAAAGCCTATTCGCAGCTCTGATGGGGGAGGAGTCAGATGAGCTTTTGGAAAAAAAGTGGGGTATCCGGGAATTCAGTTAGATACAAATACCCATGACAGAGCAGCGTTTAATAATTATAGGGCACAGGTTTAGTGGGCCCTGAGAATTATGTATCCGGATACACCAAATATAAACTCGATATTAACGAAGACAATGAAATTGCAGGACGATCCTGCTGCATACATCCAGTTAATTCAGGAGATGTGGAGAGCAGGGAGAGGAGAAGGGTGGCAACAAAGCGTGGCAATTTCTTATCACATGCCAAAGAAAAGATTCCCTATGGAAGTCTATAATTATTTAGAGAAGATGGTAGGAATGGAGGCAAAGAGTTGGCCTGGACATTCAAGCACATATTGCACATTTTTAAAAGAGAAGACAACAAAAAGAGTGTAGAGCATGTGCAAAAAGCAGAGGCTAAACTCGTTTAGAGGAAATTGGTGAAGATTTGTCTAGAAGGGGCAGTTATTACTAATTCTATGGAGGGACAACAGGAGCAATAGGGACAACCAGGACACAGTGAACCGGGTATGACACACGGGTGGATGGACGGGTATGTCCCGGCCCAAGGCCAATGGAAGGTTGTTCGAGGGGCAGGGGAGGATTTCCGGGAGGTAGTGAGTCATTTGGCTGGTTTGGAGGAATGGGTCCTCGGTGTAATGGATCGATGGGAAACAGTTATTGAGTATTCTCCGGGATTCAGTGTTGGTTATGTGGAAGGTTGGAACACGTGTCACGAGATTGTCTTGAGCGGCTGCAGTATTTTAACATGGGAGCTCAGCAGATGCAAGCCTCGACACGGCCATATGCCCCAGACTCTGTGCAATCACAGCAGGTAAGGATTGAACAAACCCCAGTGACTGGGGCTGCACAGACCTATGGGATTCCAACGACCATGCCAGCACAAGCCTCAGTGCAGACATGGGACAAGAATCCTTCACACCGCAAGGAACGGTTACTCACTATACAGGAGCAAGAATTTTTGGGGGGAATTCTTTTTCTCTCCCTGGTGCTAATATGTACCAGGAGTAGGACAGCTAATGGGGGTCTCCGATGTGTCCAATCGGTTACCACCTATCCGGAAGAGGAACTGTGGATAGTGGTGCAGGTAGGTGATCAAACGTTTTCATTCATGGTCAACATGGGGGCTACAAAATCTTGCATTAAGGAAGGCGAGTTCCTCTTGTCAGGAAAAACGATGAACACACAGGGATACTCTGGGGCTATCCGGTCAGTTCCTTATACTGAAGATCTTTTTTATTAAGGTAGGTGCTCAAAATGTATCAGCTCCTTTGTTGTATTGTCCGGACAGCCCGCTGAATCTTTTGGTAAGAGGCCCCCTGCATAAACTTCAGATATCGATAGCTTTCACAGAGAAAGGTACAGTATGCTCTACCCCATAGCTCCCCATGGTTGTATCCGGTAAGAGAAGCAGAGCATTTTCAGGCGTTATTTAGGCAACAACGTGATTAGCGTGGTTCCCGTACATTCAGCATTGTTTCTTTATGGGGTGATGGTTTTGTAGCGTTGGGCCCCGGGGATCAGAAATCAGACTTGGCGGGTACTGGTGGAGTTTTTATTTTAGACTGATGTGCTGCAGGAGGTAACACCACCAGGCGCCATTAAGATTCTCTTAGATGCTGTAGTGATTAGGAGGAACAGGGTGGTTCTCTCAGGCACAGATGAGGAAGGCGGAGAGTGGTGTACAGTTCTTTGCATCGATCCAACCTTGACACCAAAGACACAGAGAAACTCGAGGGCGTCCTCACTTCTTTCTCCCAAACTTCCTCCGCTTAGGTGGCCAGGGAAAGGCCGTGGCTTTTGAATCCCGACCTTAGGGGTGGATATGAGTGGGAGGATCACCTGGTTGGAAGGATCTTGGGGGGTGGTGCGAGAAACTCATGATGACAACAAGACAGATACAAGTGATCACAGTTCAAGGGTGTTTATTGAACAATTAATTCTGTATGCAGGATGAAAAAACACCTAACCTAAACCTATATCTAAGATGGGAGCAAACGTCGACCATCAAATAAAAATTAAGGGAGTACTAGTGGCATTGTGACAAAATCAAAAAGGGCCTATACTAAGAAACTTATCGCCAAACCTCACAACGAATACGAAAAAAGGGGTGGGATAATGCTCAAGAAAAGAAAGAAGTGTTCTCAAATAATATGTCAGGATGCGGTAGTCTGGGTCTCCCTTCCCCATGTTTTGGACACAAGATAAGATGCTTGGAGCACAGTACAGTCTCAGGCTTCTCCAGCAGAAGACAACAGTTCAAATGGCAGCAATCAGGACCATCAATGGCCAGGTCTTGCTCCTCTTGAAAGTCTCTTGCCTTCTAGGGCCTGATTTATTCAATAACAAAAACAAACACAACATTCTCTTTCACAGTTCACGTTGGGTGACGACTTCACACCTGGGTCCCCCCTCTTCCAGACGATGACCCTTTAAACAGTTCCCATCAATATCCAGGTCTTTGGGCTGTTGGGGCTTGATCCCAATGGTCGTATAGGTTTAACAACAAACATAAAAGTTCTGCTTCACATATTTTCTGGGTGCTAGCTTTCCATCCCTGGGTCTCCCTCTGCCGGGGTCGGACCCTCAATGACAAGAGGGACAGTGTACTTAAGACTTACAGTATCTCTTGTTTTCTCCCTCGGTCGGGCTCGGATTCCAAACAACCAGCGGGACAGTGTTCCTCTCCTGTCTCCTCCTTAAAAGGATACACTCCTCTTAACTTCTCAATGTCCTTCAACTGGTTTGCTGTGAACCTCTCTTTCTTAGGTTCACTTGATCAGGGCGATAATGGCTCATCCTTGGGTCCCCCCCTCGTCTGGGCGCAGAAGCTTAGCCGGGGTGTGGTATGTCTGGTGAAGAAAGTTGAAATATATTTGTTCAAATCTTGCATTGATTGCTACTTTTTTGGTTAAGTTCAGTATGTACTTCCAATCTCCTATGGTGATCGTGGTATTTAATGATCTTTCCCATCTCCTTTTAGCGGCCGGGTTGGGTATTTCAGCTTCTGGCTGAAGTGACTTATAGATGGTTGTTAAGTGGCCGTGACCTTGCGCTTGTATCATGCTGTCTAGCAAGGGCCAAACTGGAGGTTGCTCAGGAAAGGTGAGGAGGTGGGTCTGTAGTGTGTGCCGCAGTCTGTTGTAGATGAAGTCATCCAGTGCATTGTTCCCCCCCCCCCCACAAGCCTGAGCCTACTGAAGGGACAGAAACGTTCCATGTGGGAATAGGTAATTCATGGAATGTATATTTAGTTTTTCTGTCCATCTTTGGAAGGCCTTCTCCCCAGTGATGGGGATTCCCGGAATAAAGTTAATTGGAAGGAGGGGGGGGGGTGGTATCTGATCGGGATTTGATTACATTTGGCCATCTTTTTCCAGATAGTGTACGTCGTCGCAACAATGTTCAGTGGGGGGTTTGTGGTGCCAGGGGAGTGCCAAAGATGATGGCCCGCAACAGATGTGGGCTTGCCAGAGCTCTTTCCTCCTGGACGTGCGGCCTTATAAAGTGTGTCGCGTACCAGTGGCTAAGAAAATGAGCCTGTGCAACCCAGTAGTATCGCTCCATATCTGGAAGGGCCAGGCCTCCCATCCTCACCGGTGGGGTCAATGTTTTATAAGCAACTCTCTCAACCTTACCCACCCAAATTAACTACAGGATGAGGCTCTTGATGCGCTGTAGGAATCTGCAACAGCACCAGGGGAATATTTGAAAAGAGGTACAGTAATTTTGGTAGGATGACCATTTTCACTATAGATACTCTGCCACAGAGTGTAAGTGGGAGCCATTTCCACCTGTTGATCTTGTTTTGAATGGTGTCTACCACTCTTTCTTTAGTTGTCACGCATGATCTCGTCACTGGACCTGGACATGTAGATGCCCAGATACCGAACTTGAGTGTGCTGCCACTGAAAACCATAGTCATCAGCGAACTCCTTAGTTGAAGCTGTGTGGGGGAAGATTCCAGATTTGGAGTTGTTGACCTTCAACCCTGAGAAGTGACCAAACCTTAGTATTGCTTGCATCAGTGGATTTAAGTTCTCAGTTGCTTATCGAAGGAAGAGCGCCACATCATCGGCATACAGCGAGATGATTATCTTGTGGGGACCCAGAGTGAGGCCTCTGTGGAGGTAGTTTAGACTGAGGTCCGAGGCCAGCAGTTCATCACTAGGGTGAAGAGTAGTGCGAACAGAGGGCACCCCTGTCTCGTTTCTCTCCGAAGGTGTATGGTGGCAGAGCGATTGGTCCGTAGCGTGATATTGGATGTAGGTTTTTTGTATAGGATGTAGATTAATTGTATTAAACGCCTTCCCAGGCCCATAAACTCCAGGATTGTGTACAAAAAGGGCCATTCAACCAAAACAAAGGCTTTTTCAGCGTCTAATAGCAACGCCACTGCTTGTTCTTCAGGGTCAAGGGCCTCGATCACCCCGAACATTCTCCTTATGCCGAATGATGTGTTCCTTCCTGGAATAAAACCCGCCTGGTCAGCTACCACCAGGGCGGGCATGAGAGGGAGTAGCCTTTTGGTTAGAACTTTAGCTAATATTTTGTTGTCCAGATTTATTAGTGAAATCGGCCCGTAGGATGCACAGTTGTCTTTGGGTTTCTGTGTTTGTGGAGAAGAATTATATTGGCCATGTATAGAGTTGGTGGTAGGTGTCCGTTAACCAAGGCCTCATCATACACTTGTAGGAGTGGAGCTATAAGGCTGGCAAAGTGCTTATAGAATTCACCTGTCAGTCCATCCGGACCCGGTGCTTTTGTGTTCCGAAGATCTTTGATCACTTCTAGGATCTCTTCTGTAGTAATGGGCATATTAAGTGGTTCTCCGAGTTCGGCGTCTAGCCAGTAGAGTTCAATAGTATCGAGATAGTGTGTTAATTCAGCCGGGTCAGCATTGTAGTATAAGTAATACAATTGCTGGTAGTATTGGGAGAATGTCTCAATGATGTCTTGGGCGGCGTGGACCGGGTTGCTGTTGTGGTCGATAATTGATTCTACCATTGTGGGTTTTCTGTTGGCGGCTATGAGTCTTGGCAGTAGTGCCCCTGGTTGTTGCCCTTCTCCATATTTATGGATTTCAGCAGTGGTTCTGAAGTTTTCAAGTTCCTCCTTGAGTTTTGCTAGATCTTGTGGGCCGTTTGTAGATGAGAGCTCGAGCTCCTTGAGGCGTGACTCACTTGAGAGCAGTTCTCCGCAAATTAAGTTCAGAATCCCATTCTCTTTGGTTAGGCAGACGCCTCCGACAAAGCACTTTAACGTTTCCCGGAGTGTTCCTGCTGAGGGTACAGACCCCTGGTTAATCTCAATGAAGGATATTATTTCCTTGTGCAGTTCATCTGCGAAGACTTGGTCTTGCAGGGCCCTTGGTTTGAATTTCCAACAAGGTCTATTCCCTAGCCTCTGGGTAGTAGTGCATTCCAGGATTACTGCAGAGTGGTCTGAGAAGGATCTGGGTAGTATTTGGCAGTCGCCCCATGTCACACGGTTATTCACGGAGACGAGAAGGTAGTCCAGTCTTGAGCTGGTTTTATGAACCCAGGAATAGAATGTAAAGTCTCTTGTCTCCGGGTGTTTGAGTCTCCATATGTCCGTTAGTTCGTACGCCTTGCATACTTCCTCAATTTGTAGGCTAGCTTTGGAGCGGGGCGTTGTTCCGGTGTGCGATTTATCTTTGGCAGGTTCTAGCGGGGTATTAAGATCCCCGCCCCATATTATTGTGGGACTTCTGCCGGTGTCTAGATGAGCCATCACCCAGTCGAAGTTGTTAGGACCATCGACATTTGGGCCATAGGAGTTTATTAGGATTATTTCCTCGCCTTCTATCACTCTGTGTACTAATAGTGATCTCCCTTCTAAGTTGGAGTGATATCAGCCTAAAGTTGGTGGTTTTGTTAATTAGGATGGCTGCTACTCTGGCGAATGAGGAGTAGGACGAGAAATATCTATGACGGCCCCATACGCTGACCCAGAGGTTTTCGGCGGTGGAGCGTAAATGAGTTTCTTGGATGAGGGCCACATTGATTTTGTGACGTCGCAGGTATTGTGTCATCTTCCTAACTTTAGTCGGTTCATTGCCTCCTTTGATGTTCCACGTGGCTATGTTAAATGTTTCGGGTTCTTCTTCATTTGGTTAGCTGGATTTGTGAAGTCTTTTCTATCTGTAGATATTGGGTCGGCTAACTCTCTGATATACTGAATAGCGGCCAGGACTCTGAGGGCAGTGGAGAAATTAGTCTGGGCGGGGCCGGGCGCGGGGAGGTCCGCCCACGGCCGGGGCACGTAGCCCATGACAAACGTCCCTTAACTTGGTGATCTCCAATTTATTCACCTTGTTCCCATCCCACAGGCGAGCAACCCCCAATTTGATCGTCTTAGGTTCCCCTCCCGTCAACATCCAACTGTTGAAGTTAAACTTTTGCAGTGCAAGGGGCGCTTGGAGTTTCCCAAGTCGCGCGGCCGTGGGGTATTCAACCCCTATTATACATGGTCCGGTGGGTTTCTCGTTGTTGGTCTTTCATCTATTGGCTATAGCTGTCTATGGTGGGTTCCGCTGTGCCCTTTAACTCCGAGCACGCGCTTGGTTGTTTTTCAATGCGCTACAGCCCGTTCGGTCTGTGTACGATCCCGCCTCTTCGGGAGTCTGAAAGAATTGGGTCCTTCCTTGGTGTTGGACCCTCAATCGGGCCGGGAACAGCATCGAATATGGTATTTGATTACCTCGGAGTCTTTTTTTTTTTTAATTTGTTTATTTGTAAATCAACACAGGAGAAATTATACAAATGCATTACATGAAGCTTCTCAAATCGTGCAAACCCAGAGTCCCCTTCTCCCATCCCAAGCGTTTCCCGGCGAGCATAGTTCTCAGGCCTCAATCGGACTGGTCTGGGGGTGGTAGCAGGTCATCCATGGCATGAAGGGCTCTTGCAATCTGGCGCGGTTTGTGGGTCAGGGCCGGGTAGTTCAGGTCATAGTCCAGTACTGGCGCCCAGATGTCTCGAAATCAGTGAAGCAGTCCCGCTTTGGCCGCCGTGATCCTCTCGGCTATCAAAATATCCCAGAGTTTAACCCAGCAAAGGGCCATCAAGGGTCCCTCAGCAGACTTCCAGGTGCAGGCCACCGTGATCTTAGCCAATAACAAGAACTGGGACACCAGGGCAGCTCTTCTCCCCGACCGCGGGTATGAACCTGGCAGTGGAATCCCTAGGAGAACCTGTTCGGGCGTGAGCGGAATGGTCACCTGGGTGACATTCTTTATGGTAGCTAAGCAAAGGGTCCAGAACTCCTTTACTCGCGGGCAGGTCCACCACATATGGAAGTAGGATCCTGGAAGTCCGCAAAGTCGCCAACAGTGGGGATCCAGTGCCGGTTGGAAGTGATGAAGGCGTAGAGGGGGATAGTACCAGCGCAGGAGTAGTTTATGGGCACACTCCCGGTTGGTAATGCAGCGGGATGTCGTCCGCATTCTTGTCCATATGTCCACCCACGTGTGGTTCTCAATGGTGTGTCCGAGGTCCGTTTCCCATTAAGACATGTAGGAAGGCCTAAACTGGAGAGGGTCCTCCTGCAGCAGTCTATATAGGGCCAAGATCCTTCCTCGGGCCGGTAGGTCATTCACCGTCAGCTCTAGTGAGGTGAGGGGTCTCGTGACTGCCGCACGGGTCTGCGAGTGGGAGCACCAGTGCCTAAATTGGGCGTAGGAATATCTATCCGTTTCCCCCAACTGGAAAGTCATCTTGCAGTGTTGAAAGGTTAGGGGGGAATCCCCCTCGAAGAGTTGTCCCAGAGTGGTGAGGCCCCCTGCGACCCAGTTTCTAAAGTTTTGGGGGTAGGCCCCGGGGAAAAGGCTGGGTTGAGGAAGATTGGGGAAAGCGCACTCAGGCCTCCTGGGACACCACAGTGTCTGCGAGCCCACTCCCAAGCCCTTATCGTTTGTTTTGTGGCTGTTAACGTGCCCGGCCAACTTCGGCGTAGGGCTGTAGGTAGGAATGGGAGGAAGCGAAGGGGGAGAATGAGGCAAGATTGTTTGATTTCCACCCATTTCGGCCGACCTGTAGCAAGCCCCCATGCTTGGAGGTGGGCTAGTTGCGCCGCCATTTGGTATTTACGGAGGTTGGGTACCCCTAGGCCTCCCAGTCTCGTGCTGGCCATCACAGTTCTCCGTGGGAGGCGCGCTTTCTTTCCCCTCCAGATGAAGTCCACCATCTTTCTTTGGAGCCGCTGTAGGGGGGGGCGGAATGGTGATCGGGAGGGCGGCACAGGCATAGACGAAGCGAGGAAGTAAGTTCATCTTGCATGCCGTGAAGCGGCCTAGGATGGAGATCTCTTGTGATTGCCAGTGGGTCAGATCCTTTTCTAGTTCCCCGAAGAGTGACGGGAAGTTAGCCCGATAGACTTTCATTGGATGTGCAGGGATCTGAACCCCCAGGTAGGGGATCGATTTGATGCTCCACTGGAAAGGACCTCTCTTCTCCAAGGCCGCTTGTTCAGCCGAGGTCAAACCCACTCCCAGCGCCGCTGACTTTTGAAAGTTAATTGCAAATCCTGAGACCACCCCAAAGTTATGGATTTCAGTTAAGGCCTCCCTCATGGAACCCTCAATGTTTGTAATGGTGAGCAGAACATCGTCCGCATAGAGGGCCATTTTATGTTGCGCAGAGCCAGTACTCAGGCCACTGATTAAGGGGTTTTTCCGGACTCGTTGAGCCAACGGCTCCATGGCCAAAAGCAAAGAGCAAGGGGGAAAGAGGACATCCCTGTCGCGTTCCGCACGTGAGGGAGATCGAGTCTGATAGGCGGCCGTTAATTCTCAGCCTAGTCCTAGGGGCCTGGTAGTTCGCAAAGATCCTTTTCAGAAAGGTCGGGCCAAAACTAAAGGCCTCTAGAGTGAGGCGCAGGTAAGACCAGTCCACCTTGTCGAACGCTTTGGTTGCGTCCAGCGCCAATAAAGCTAGTTGTTGGGAGTCCCGAGTGGCGATCTCAATGAGGTCCAGAGCTCTGCGGATGTTGTCTTTCGTCGACCTGTGGTGAATGAAGCCCGTTTGATCCGGGTTTATGATGTTCGGAAGGATGGGTGCTAGACGATTGGCCAGGATCTTGGAGTAAATATTGGCATCCAGATTCAGCAAGGCAATGGGGCTGTACGAGCTGATATCGTGGGGGTCCTTCCCAGGCTTGGGGATAAGGACTGTGATAGATTCCTGCATTGTTGGGGCGACCGTTCCAGTGGCCACGAATGAGTTGTAGAGGCAAGCCAGGGGCGCCACTAATTGGGGGCGAAAGATTTTGTAGAAGCGGGAGGAGAATCCATCCGGGTCCGGGGCTCTATATTTCAGGCTCTTAAAGGCTGCCTCCACTTCCTCGGTCGTAATCGGCGCTTCAAGGTCTTCCCTGGCTGCCGAGGACAGGTGCGGGAGGGCCGCCTCTTGAATATATGAACGTTGCTTGGTCGGATCCTTTGGGGCCGCCGTCATTATTTCCAGGTGGTGCGCGGTTGCCAAACGTACTTTCTCGTGGTCCGCGTAATGGGTCACCCCCTGCGGATCACGGAGGCCCAGGATGGCATTCCTACTCTTCACCTTTGCCAGTTTGTTCACCAAGAGTTTGTTGGCCTTGTTGTGGTGGGCGTAGTACCATTGCTTGGTTCTGGTTAACAGATTCGCCGTAGCCTCAGCGTAGTGAGCTTCCAGCTTTTTCCTAGCCATTTGTAGGATCCTGTAAGATTTCGGGGCCCAGCCCTTCCTTTTGTGAGTAGCCTCTGCTTCACGGACCTCAGCCTCCAGGACGGCTCGAGCCGCCTGCCATCTTTTATGGAATGCGGCACCTTGGGCGATCAGCTCTCCTCTAAAGACCGCTTTCATGGCATCCCAGGTGTTGGCCAGGGAAGTGTCCTCGTCCCGGTTTTCGGCGAAAAAATTCTTGATGGCGCTGGCGATTGAGTCTCTCACAGCCATGTCCCCCAGAATAGGGTCATATAAGCACCACCGGCGGCGTGGAGGGGGCTCCGGGTCATGGGACCGCAAGGTCAATGTAACTGGGGCATGATCCAAGAGGATCCGGGGGCCAATTACCACATCATCAGTGAAAGTCAGGATCTGTGGGGAGGTCAAGATCAGGTTGATTCTAGAGAAAGTACTGTGCATGTATGAGTAGAAGGGGAAGTCCCTTTCATCCGGGGACAGTACCGTCCAAGAGTCTACAATGTTCAGCGTGCGAAATAGATGGAGCAGGCCAGTGGCCACCTTCAGGTCTCTGGGTGTTGGGGGGGTGGGACCTGTCCTTGAGGGGGTCCGGAGCCACGTTAAAGTCTCCTCCCATTACGACATGCCCCTCAATGAAAGGGAGGAGGGTGTCCTCTAGCTCCTGATAGAAGCGCTCCTGGTATTCGTTCGGAGCGTACACCGAGATGAGGGTATAGAGCGGGCCATGTATCGTGCATTTGATTGCAATGAAGCGACCCTCTTGGCATCGACGTGTGTCGAGGATCTGGGGCTTCAGATCTTTTGCGAATAGAATGGTGGTGCCTCCCTTCTTGGTTCCATTAGAGGCGAGGAATTGTAGCGGAAAGAATCTGCTTCGCAGGCGAGGAAAGTCCACCGGAATCAAATGCGTCTCTTGCAAGAAGGCAATCGAGGTCCCGTCGTCCTGTAGCCTCTGTAGAATAGATTTCCTCTTCGGGGGGGGGGGCGTTCAGGCCCCTAACGTTCAAGGTGGTGAACTTAGGTTTCAAATGCGAAGGTTGGTCCGGAAGATCCACTTGCTGAGGGGAGGGGTGTCGTGGGGGAGACAGGTCAGCCATGGACGTGAGAGCGTAGCCGTTACGGGATCTCCTGTGGTTGAGGGTTTTTTAACTGGTCTTTCCCAAACCTTGTGAGTCCCCCAGCAGCTTTGCTGGATTTTTGGGGTTTATTTTTTTTCTACTGCTAAGAGTGAGACTCTCTTGCTCCCACTCTTAGACATGATTTGAGGTGTTCCTTTGACTTTGTATGTGTTCTATGGGCTATGGGGTCCTTTACCCCATAGGGTTTCATGCGTTTTTGATATGTGGGTTACACAGCAGCCTCTGTGCAGTAACCCAGGGGTGTCGTAGCAACCCCCCAACATAGACTCCATACCCTGGGACTGACTACTGTCTTCCAGGGCATGTAAAGTCGCCATTGTCTTTACTAGTCTTAAATTGTGAACAGAACCAGTACAAACCATCATATTGTGGACGTACTGGTCGGAGCAATTCGATTGCCCCGGGGTCTGTTGGTCGGGGGGGACTGCCCCCGACCGAGTTTTGGCTGGTGGCAGTGGATACTACTTTTTATATTCGACCGCGAATATATTCCTATGGGATTTTCCCATTGTTCGAGGCTACCACTTTTTAATACAGCCTTGAACATACCGCCGGTTTATTAAATTAATATAATTTCACCGGTTGGTATTTTTTGCCAAAACTTGGTTCCAAAATGGCGTTTGTGTTCGCTTCTGTGACTCCAACCCAAGTCGGGCCCTTTGTTCCACTTTTTGGTGGGCTTCTCCACAGAAGCCTCCAAAAGTGGTGCCACTCTGTCTGGGTACCACAGGGGGTGTGGGAGGGGGTTTAGGCACCCTGGACTGAGTTGCCTCGGCAACTCAAGTCGCACTCTTGTGTGATTGGCCCAAGTGGTGAGCCGCCCGGCTCACCACTTAGTATGTTGGAGTGACAGCTAGGCTGAATGAATGGGGGTTTTCTGCATAAAAGCAGGGCTTTGGGGACTGGAACTTCAGAAGTCGCCACAGGACCTAAAGAATCCGAGGAGGGAGAAGCCGAGCCGACCTGCAACGACGACACCACCGGTGGAGCCCTGCTGAACCGTCTCACCACTTTTCCCGACGACAGAGGAGATCTCCAGCCCGGAGTGTCTTCTTCCTTTCACTGGTGGGGATAACCAGTTTGCCCGTCTTTTCGCCTTCCTGGACCATCTCGTGGCTGCCTTGCCCGTGCCAGGCACCCCGGCAACCGGAATACCATGGTTTACCACTACCGCGAAGAAAAGGGTGGTACCTTGTAACTGGGAAACTCTGCGGCTGGTTTCTTCCCTGGCAGCGCAACGACCTTCAGCTTTCCTTCACGTCGAGACCTCCTCTTCCTCTGGACACAACACCAACTTGCAACCGCTGCCAGGAACAACTGCCCCCGCTGGAGCGTTCTTCCCACTTTCATGTACTGTGTCCAGCCTGGCTTCCCTTGCGACAGATCGGTCGGGGGTGACAGTAAATCCTCGACTTTCTAACCTGGGCTAGCCTGGGACCTGTTAACTAACTTTTCCTGACTTGATCTCAATCTTTTGTGAACTTTCTACAAAGACTCTTTGGGCATAACCCCACTGTGTGATCCTGGACAAATTTCACTAACTCTCTCTAAGAGTGGGCCTGGCACTTGAACTTCCTTGCTCTCCAGTAGACTTGCCTAAACTGACTCACTGTGGTTCTTTGAAAAGTATTGACATTTGTGTGCTTTCATAACCCTGCCTTTTTCCCTCCCTTTTTAATAACTTATTAGAGTGCCATCTTATGTTAAGCGCTCACCCCTGCCTGAAAATAAGTGGTGTTTCTCATTAAAACTTGTCTAATAAGTAATTAGGCTAGTATATATATATATATATAATAGTGGCTGTGTGTTGAATTTATGTACCTCTTGTGTGCTAGTGTAATTTACAAGTGTGTCTTGAAATAAATAATTATATACTTTTACACCAAAGCTCTGGTCAGTGTTTGCTTGTGCTACTGTATCTCTGTACCTATTGTCTATACTCTATATACTGCCTAACTCATCTTGCGAGAAGTCTGACTGCTCAGCCACAGCTACCAGGTAAATCTGGGTGGTACAGACTGCTACCTAAGGGAACTGCATAGGTTTCTGCCTAACATCAAGGGATGTTAACATCAACAACAGAGGAGCTGCTTCATCGCTGGTGCTCCAGGCCACGCCCCCGGAGCCTTTGTTTTATGCCTGTGAAGGATCCCCTTTGAGCTTGGACAGCTAGCGAAAAGTCGGGGAAGAAGTGGATGGTATCGCCGTCATGTTGTAGGTCCCCTTTTTCTCTCGAAAGTCGGAGAATCGTGTCGCGATCTTTGTAATTAAATAGTTTTGCAATGATCGTGCGAGGTGAAGCCACCGGGATGGGTTTAGTTGCTATTATTCTGTGGGCTCGCTCTACTATGAATAGGTGTGATAGATTTTCTGAACCGGATAGGGATGTGCACATCGCCTCAACATGGTCTTCCATTTTGGTCTGTAGTTTCTCTCTCACCCCCACGATCCTAATTTTGCTCCTTCTGGAGCGACCCCCCAAATCTTCGTGGCGGGCGTTGGCTGTTTTCATCTGTGCTTCCAATGTGAACACTCTGGCCGCCAGTGCTGCTGTTCCGTCATCCAAGTTGGAGATTTGCTGCTCTACTTCGTCTAGGCGCTCAGTGTGGTTATCGAGTCGGTGTTGCACCTGATCAACCTTAGATGCAAGGTCGTCCATCTTACTGTCGAGGTTCCCTATTCCAGCTTTTAATTCAAGGAGGAGTGCTCCAATATCCATGGGTTGGGAGTCGTCTTCTTGACTGGGTGCATGTGTCAGTGATTATGGCTCGTTGATGTGTCTAGGAGCTTTAGGCGTAGAGCCGGCTTCAAAATTCAGCTTGCGCTGGGATTTGTCAGTTTTTACCATATTGCGGTTGTGTAGTGGATGTTGGTTTTCTTCAGTTGTTGTGGCCAAGTGGTAATCTGGGTCCCTGGTGTGGTGTGCAGGTCTGAGGGTGTACGCTATGTGTAGTGTCCGTCACTCCATGTAGGCACTTGTATCAATTATCGTATGGAATTGTCTCTACTTTGCGTTTGCCCTGTTGATGCTCGGGAGGGGTACAAAACTCGTCGATGCGTATGGTGCTCGAGAGCTTGAGCAAATTCTCGCTGTGTTGTTCACTTGTGCGCACCTCGTGCCTCCTTGATTCTATCGCAAGGTGGTTCCGCGAGGGTTGATTTGCGGGTAGTTCCAAAGTAATGCACGTTTCTCAGATAGTCAGTGCCCCTCTGTTTATTCGTGGAGACAGGGCGGTGATGCTTTGACTGGCAACCCTTCCAGTGACTGTTAGCTGTTGGTGGGGAGCCTCTATAGCTACATGGGGGGCGGGGGGGACTGCCCCTGCCCTGCTGGTGTCTGCTGCAGACCTGTGCTGTGTGTAGTACTTTGCGGGCACTCGAGGCTACACAGTGGTAATGCACACTCAGGATCAGGCTCTCTTGTGGAATATAGAACTGTCCAGTAAGTGGACTGTTGCTGGGGGGTTGCCGCGACCCTGTGGGGCGCAGCGCCGGCTGGGTGAGCACGCTGGGTGCTTTCTCAGCTGTTTACTATTTAGGTATAGCAGTGCTGATTAGCGGTGCGCTCATTACCTGAGGGAAGGGCTGAAGTCTTTTCGCCGTGGCTGAACTCTCCTTGTTGTCGATGGTCCACAGGCACTCTCAGGACCTTAATAATCACTATGATCAAAGACTGGAGGCAATCAGGACCTCACTATGCATCTGTTCCATCTCTGACCAAGAGGTACGTTGGCTCCGTTGCTGGGTGAAGCAGGGTGTCCTCCCCTGGCCCCAGGGCGCGGCACCCACCTGGTGCGCCGCGGGGTAAAGCGGGCCGCTCTGCCCGAAGCCGTTTGTGTGGTGAGTAATGCTGGTTATGCGGGTATCTTCGGTGGATGTGATTGCTGCCTAGGGTCTGTTTCGCTGTTCGTTCAAGCCGTCTGTGGCGGGGGCGAAACTTCTACGTCCGCTTGCACAAGGAGTTTACGGCTGAGCTCCGCGCTCGCCGACAGACAATCGCTGCTGGGGAACAAGAGGGGAGCTGGGTGCATGCTGATATACTGGGCTTTGCACGCTGCAACAGAATGCATGTTGCTGGAGTCTTATGCCTTCAACGTGCGGGCTTTGAGTAGCCAGCCATCAGTGTATCTTGCTCCCAAGGCGATGATTGGGGTCCACTCGGATGTCTCGGGTACTGCCGCTAGTTTTTGATATGGACCCGGGGCCGTCGGATCTATGTCGCGTGTCGGCTTTTTCCCGTTTGCGGGGTGGATTGGAACTCATGTAAGATGTTGGCGGCTTTCATTTGTGGGGATACCCTGTTGGCCTCGGGGTGCGGGATGCTTCTGGCAGTGACGGGGGCGGGGGGGCAGCAGACTGTTCCGCCCACTCCGTGTTCGGTGACGGCTGGTCTCCGCGGTGGGTGTTGAGGGATGCGACGGGGCCTCAGTGTCTGGGACAGTTGGATTATGAGGTAAGCTGCGTGTACGGCTTGTGGGCCTTACTGTCAGCTACTTCGTGTGTTCAGCTGTGGGTGCTCCGGCCCGGACATGGAAACGCGATTCGTTCGGCCAGTTTTATTACCGAGGCAGAGCATTCCAGGCTTCTTCCTTGTGCGGTCTTTGTCTGGCCACTCATCCGATGCGTCACCGTCTGCAGCAGGGGTGTGGGAGGACAACCGGGTGAAGGTGGTACTGCAAGGCCTCTTCCGCCGCCTCGGAGCTACGATTCACGGTACGGGTTGTTGAGGATCCTGGATTCTGCCATTTTCCCCTTAATATCCGTCTTCCACTTGTTCAAAGTGGCAATAGAAAAAAGATTGGGTTTCTTACCCACTGGAACCGTCAGGATTGTGCAGGATTTATCAGAGGCCTCGCGGGAGCTCACAGAGGAGCGGCCATCTTGTCCGGCTCACTAGCACTCTCTCGTAATACCCTCTTATGATCCATTAGATATGTGGATCACTCAATTCAGACAGTCTCTTAACTGGCTGGTTAGGTCCACTATTACCAAACATGTCGAAGTGATCTCAAATGAAATCACTTCTGATTCAATAGATATGTGGATCACTCAGTTCAGACAGTCTCTTATACTTAACTTGCTGGTTAGGTGATAGTAACAGCTACAGGTTCGTATCTAATCATCTGTCTCCTTGGAGTGCACAATCATCCTAACTTCATGATGGTATGCAGTTTAACATAAGTGGAATTTGGTCATGTCTTTAATGGAGAAATGTAAAGAATCAAAGAACAAGTTACTTTCTTACCAGGTAACGTTCTTTCGATGGGATGGTCTGACGATGTATTCCATATCTATGACAGTAATCACCACAGCTGTGCTGCTTCGGAAAATCTTTCGGCATCTGCGTCCATGACGTTGATACGCCGTCCTCGAGGACCTCCTCCGACGGCAACAGATGTTATAAGTAGGACACACAACGCCCGTAGCCTCAGTTGTAGTTTTTTCCCAGAACGTGTGGCACCAATCTACTGCCAGTATGACCACAGAAAGCCTTGCGGAACGTAAGCTGAAATCGCACAAGAAATTCTGTAGCGGGTAGGCAGGGAGGGAGCGATATGGAATACGTCGTCGGACCATCCCATCAAAAGAACGTTACCAGGTAAGAGAGGGGATTGGGTCCTCCGACGTATTCCGTATCTATGACAGAGTCCCAAAGCAGTACCAACGTAAGGAGGAGGGAACATAATTTAGAATATACAAATTTAGAATGCCCAATCAAATTGCAGAGTAAAGGACCGTCTTGCCAAAGTCCAGATCCTGCCCCCGGATAGAATCGAGGGAGTAGTGGCATACAAAAGTATGGACCGAAGCCCAGGTGGCTGCATCACAGATGTTACGAATGGCAACACCCCTCTGCAGGGCAGTAGAGGCAGCCATACCCCTGGTAGAATGGGCCCGTAAGCCTACCGGAGGGTCCTTACCCGCCAAGCGGTAACATTTGGAAATTGCCAAGATGATCCATCGAGACAAAGTCTGCTTAGTAACAGCTTGTCCCAAACGCCTTCCAGCATAACCAATAGAGAGTTGATCGTCCACTCTGACCCGGGACATGCGTGAAATGTAGAAGCTTAAAGCTCTCCTAGGATCCAGCCTATGGAGCCTCTCCTCTTCCTTACCAGGATGTGGAGGAGGATAAAATGCCGGAAGAATAACCTTCTGGGCTTAAATGAAATTCCGACACCACCTTCGGAAGAAAGGAAGGACGAACTCTAAGGACAACCCTGTCCTTATGAAACACAGTGAAGGGTGACTTAACTGAAAGTGCCTGTAACTCACTCACTCTGCGAGCGGAAGTGACCGCAACTAAAAACACAGTTTTAAGGGTTAACAGTCTCAAAGGACAAGAATGCAAAGGCTCAAAGGGAGCACCCATTAGAAACTTGAGAACAAGGTTCAGATCCCAACCGGGCACCTGGAAAGGTGACGGAGGGAACATATTAGTGAGCCCTTTCAGAAACTGAGAAATCAAAGGGATTTAAAAATAAGAACACTCCTCAGACGAGCGCTTAAATATAGACAGCGCCGCCAGGTAACCTTTAATGGTACCCACTTGTAGGCCCTTGTGGGCCAAAGAAAGGAAAAAAGACAGAACGACAGGAATGTATCATGAAAAAGGATCCACATTCTGAGCCCTGCACCAGTCGCAGAACTTCCTCCAACGGCAACGGTACAGGGACTTTGTTGCCGGCCGTCTGGCCGAAAGCAACACCTCCATCACGTCTTCAGGGAGGTCCCAATCCTTATAATTCAACCTTTCAGAAGCCAAGCGTGAAGGTTGAGGGATCGGAACTCTGGATGGAGAACCTGACCCCCCTCCCGTGAGAGCAGATCGTCTCGGTAGGGAAGACAACGTGGAGGGCAAATGGACAAGTCCAGAAGGTCCGGGTACCACGTCCTTCAGGCCCATGCCGGAGCAATGAGGATCATCCGGGAACCGAACCTCTGTAACCTCCTCAGCACTTGCGGAATGACGGGGACTGGAGGAAACGCGTACAGCAGCGGGAAGGTCCTCCACCACAAACACGTCCCCTAAGGCTCCGTTTGGAGGAAATTCCCACGAGCAGAACCTTTCGCACTTCCGGTTGACACTGGAGGCGAAGAGATCCACTTGAGGGGTCTCCCAAAGGGCGAAGATCTCCAGGAGAATCTCCTGAGCCAGCTCCCACTCGTGAGAGATAGCGCTCTGCCTGCTCAGAGCGTCCGCCGTCTCGTTTTCTTCTCCGGCCAGATGAACTGCCGAGATCGAAACTTCCTGCTGGATGGCATAGAACCAGAGCTGCATCGCCTCCCTGGTCAGAGGAAGTGACCCTGCCCCCCCCTATTTGTTGAGGTAGTGCATGGCCACTGTGTTGTCCGTCAGGATCAGGACATTCTTTCCTCGCACAGTCGGCAGAAAAGCCTTCAGGGCAAGCCTGACGGCCCTCAGCTCCAACAGATTGAGATGGAGTCTGGACTCCAACGGAGACCAACGACCGCTGTCAACTCGTTGGCATGAGCTCTCCATCCCGGGAGGGATGCACCCGTCAAGATCGTCACCTCTGGCCAGGGTAGCCAAAATGGAACCCCCTTCATCAGATTGCCTTCGACGGTCCACCACAGAAGGTCCTGGGCGACCGAGGACGGCACCTTAACAGGGTCCGACATCCTGCCAGAGGACTGAGACCACTGGAGCTTGAGTGCCCATTGCAAAGATCTCATCCGCAACCTGGCCTCTGGCACCAGAATAATGCAGGATGCCATGAGTCCGAGCAATCTCAAGAACTCGAACGCTGGGAGATTCTGGGCATGCTGAAACTTGTGCACCATCTGCTGAATGTGATGTGCCCTCACCTGGGGAGGAAAACACTGCCCCAGGTACGTGTCGAGCACTGCTCCGATGTACTGGAGCCTTTGAGTTGGCGTCAAGTGGGACTTCTTTAAGTTGAGGGAGAAGCCCAGCTTGTGGAGGGAGTGGCAGGTGACGGACAGATGATCCAGGACTTGCTCGGGAGAGCGTGCCCTGATCGACCATTCGTCCAAATAGGGGTAGACGTGAATCCTGAGATGCGCTGCCACCACTACCATGAGCTTGGTGAAGACCCTCGGGCGGAGGTCAATCCGAACGGCAGGACCCGAAACTGAAAGTGCGAGTCGCCAACCGCGAAACTCAGGTACTTATTGTGCTTTGGATTGATCGGCACATGAAAATATGCATCCTTGAGGTCGAGAGACACCAACCAGTCCTGCAGTTGAAGGGCCTGGAGGACTTGAGAAAGAGTAACCATCTTGAACTTGTCCTTCCTGAGGAGTTTGTTCAAACCGCGCAAGTCCATGATGGGTCTCAATCCCCTGTCTTTCTTGGAAATCAAAAAATAAGGGGAATACCATCCCTTGTTCCTCTCCGCTACAGGCACCAGTTCTATGGCGCCTTTCCCCAGCAGGGCTTGAACCTCCTGCACAAGGAGCCGATCCGGACTCTTCAAAGCGATTCCCTGGTGGATTGGTGTGAGGCCTCTGCCGGAAAGGAAGACAGTAGCCATGGGCTATGCTCTCCAGAACCCACACATCGGAAGTAATGACGCCATTCTACAAGATGCTGCGCCAGCCTTCCCCCAACCGGCGAAGCATGGGCCTCATGACTGAGCAGAAGCGGCTGCGGCGTTGCCTCAGGGCAAAGAGGCAACTGCTCGCGCGGCCTTGGCACCTCGAGTACCTTGTTTTTCACCTCTGGCACTCCTACGGTTGCCCCTTTGACTTGCAGCTCCTCTCGCTTTACTAAAGGATGAGTAATAACGAAAGGAACCTCCCCCCAAGGCTGTCCCCTAGGACGAAAAGGCGGAGGTTGGCAGACTGCAGCGCCCAACGACTTTGCTGCAGCTTTGGAGGCTCTCGTCAGCCTTGCTACCAAAAAGATGTTCACCATCAAAGGGCATGTTGAGGAGCCTGGCTTGCACATCAGGAGCAAACCTGACTTCCTCAAACACGCAAACCTGCGTATCACAGTGCTCGCCACCATGGACCGGCTGACACAGTCTGCCATGTCCAAACCCGACTGAACGGACTCACACATAGCATCCTTGCCATCCAGAGTAATAGCAAGAAAACCATCCTGTTCGTCCCCTTCAGTAATTTGTTCAGCCGCTAATGAAATACAGTTCCACAAAGTGTGCGTGAAACGTGACAAGGCACATACGGAGTTGGCCGCCTAAAGAGCCATACCCCCTGAAGAAAACACTTTCTTCGCCCAGCCATCAAAACGCTTGTCGTCCCCATCAGCAGGGATGGTAGGATACAACGCCTGCTTTGCTGGGGCCCTAGCCGCCTGCACCACCAAACTCTCCGGAGTGGGGTGCGTGGTCAAGTAGCAGGGGTCACTACTGGCTGGGCGGTATTTTCGTGGCAAAGACTTGCCCACTGCCGGGAGACTCTCCGGAGCAGTCCAAGCCACTGCCACCCTTCTTTGCAGAGCCATATGGAATGGCAGTACCGGGTCAGTGGGTGGACCTTGGTCGAGCATATCTGTCAGGTCATCCTGCACAAAATCAACTGGGGGTGCCGACCACCCCAAGTAGTCTGTGACCCTCAACATAAGGTGCTGGTACGATGACTCGGCATGGGTGCCAGGCTGAGGCCTACAGAACTCCACCTCTGGAGAGGTGTCCAGACCACTGGCGTCATGCAGTGACTGACGCAAGTCCTCAATCTGGCTACGACCAGAAAGAATCTCATCTGGCACCGTGTCCGGAACGTACCCATCTTCAGAACCCTCTTCCACCTCGGAAATATACTCCATAGGCTGGAAAGGGGCAAAGAATATGGGAGAAAGACATGTTTTGCCTTGGCCAGGGCCTTTCTAGAAGTTTCCCCCGTGCCACGGGGTACCTCTGACACCACAGCCTCGAAAGGCGTCGAGGGCGTCGACGTTGAGTGAATCGCGTCGATATCGAGCACAGCGCCGACAACATCGACTGCTTCGACACAGGCCTCGAAGGTGGAGCCCCGAGCGTGTCCTTCGACAGCCTGGGCGCCGATGGCGTCGACGACTTCCTCAAGAGGCGGAGCCTTGAGAGAGTCCGTCGACCTCGGCGCCACCGGCGGCGACGTCTTCTTCGAAGACTTCAGAGGTTCACACGGGCTCGAGCGCGTCGCGGACCGGGACCTGGAACGGGCATGACTTGAACGATTCCCCTAGTCCGAGCGGGACCTCTACCGCGAATCGTGCCGACCATCCGAGCCCGAAGGCATACGAGCAGTGTCTCCAGTACGGTCACGACCAACCCCTCTCGGAGGCGCGGACGGACCGGAGCCCTGCGATTCAAGAATCGCCAACATTTTCTTCCCGAAGGAAGCCCATTCCTCCGGAGAGGAACGCTTGGTGGGATAAGAAACCCGCCGATGGGCCGAGTCCTCGGATGAGGACGGGGAAGGCGACCGATGACGGCGCTTCCAGGAGTGCCTCAAAGAAGCAGAGGAGTGGCGGGACCCACTCCAGGACCGAGACCCCCTAGACTTACGACTACGATGCGGAGAGACACCCCTCAGACGCGGGGTGGAAAAAGAGGAAGACATCCCGTACAAACGAACAGGTTCGAAGAAACGAAACAACAGAAACTCCAAAGAGTCGAGGTGCGCCGAGATCTCCGAAGCAAACACGTTCGCGGAAAAAATGGAACTGAGGCTTCGGGCGTCCTACTTATAACATCTGGTGACATCGGCCGTCGGAGGAGGTCCTCGAGGACAGCGTATCGACGTCATCGACGCAGGGCGCAGAAAGATTTTCCGAAGCAGCACAGCTGTGGTGATTATTGTCAGATATGGAATACGTCGGAGGACCCAATCCCCTAGAAAAATAAATATAGCATAATGATAAAAATTAAAAGGAGAGAAGTGAAACTCGGATCACGTCCCGTTACAGTTAATCTCAATGTTCAAACAGTTAAACGGACTAACTCCACAGAGTGCACAATCTGACCTGCAAGTAAAAGTCTTGCAACAACCGCAAGTGGACCTACAAACTTTGTCCTGTTAAAATGTCTGACACAAACTTTATAAAATAGCTTCAAGTATTTAAAAGCACTTAAAACTTGACTTACCTATTAAGATACTAAATACCTGTTGGCATGGGAGTTTACCATAGACTGCAACATGTTCTGGATTTTTTAAATTGCTTTTTCATTTTTTATTAATTTCTTTCACACAAATAGCTGTTGGATTTTCCAGTATTGGTTAAAGTTTATGCTATCATTTTAGCTGCGTTTCCTTGACACACTTTGGAATTTTGAAACCTTATGTATACAAAAATTAAAGTATTTCCTTTCTGTGAATGCTCCTTAATGCAGAATTTCAGAATACAGTATATTTAGTGCGTAACCTTCCTTTTCTGGTGTGCTTATGTGTGACTAGCTGTACCGTGGTACTAACGCTTGTATTAATAGTCAATGTTATGTTGCAGGTGGACAAAAGAGAGATGAACATTTCTCTTCAGGATGGACCGTGATGCTTGTCTTCACTTGGAAATTAGTCTGCCTCTAAAGGAATTTAAGTTGTGCAGAGTAGACATGAATGAAGTATTCATGTACTGAAGAAGGCAGAGTAACGCTTGTTACCAAGAAAGTGCCTTGGAAGAGATGAATGAGGAAAGCCTTCTGGTGTTTATCCACTGTCAAAACATATGATGCTATAATTCAATACATTTTAGAAACCTTCGACACAGACCAATACTAAAACAAATCTTCATGGCAACAGACTCATTTAATATTGAAAACTAGCAACCCAGCATAAACGGAGCACTGGTAGAAATCTGCTATTTTTAAATAGAATGACGCATTTTCAATGTTTTGGGCATATATTATACGTTAATCATTAAAATCATTACAGGTGAGAAAAAGTAGTACTTGCCTGGTGGAAGGCTCCCATAGATAACTGCACATTCTAGTCCACGGGCTTCTATCTGTCTACTCACAGAGTAAATATCATTTTTATTGAAACATACAATGCAGTCTCCAGGGTGTAGGTTATCTAATGTTTCCAATGCATAGTCTTGCACAGTAAGTGGTGTTAGCCTTTTGTACTCGCGGACCTACAATAGAAGGTAGATAATGTGCAAAATAGTTTACTGCCCATCACAAGTAGCCAAGTACGTACAATACCTATTAAAATAACTTAGCCATGTGTAGTGAAATTCATATGAAGTGACCTTTAATACTAGTCCATACTGATGTGTGTGTGTGTGTGCACAAAAATTACTGTGCTTGTAACAGAATTCTGACCCAGTAATTAAGCTACTAAAGCAGAAGTAAGGCTTCTTATTACCCGATTCAGGCAGTGGCTGCTTTAGCTGTGTGTGTAAATGGGGGCATGCATGAATATATGCACACAGACACTATATTAATTGGTTTGTGATAGAGGTCTGTTATTGATGAGTGTTGAGGGTTGTGTTCGGGCATTGTAACTGTGCCTAATAAGCTGCGTTTAAGTCCAAAAAGGACCATTTGATCAGCTTATTCGACTGCAGGAACTAGAGGGGTTGATGTAAATACTGTATGGTAGAAATTGTGAGAGGGTGCCTGACCCGAAAATGGATTGTTATCTGGACTCTGGTTACAGCACAGATAGTTTAGCGGCATAAGAATATGTTAAGACTTTCTGAGGGTAGTGTTGCAAGCTAAGAGTCGGACCCTTGAGGGACATTTTACTGGTGTATATTAAAATAATGCAGATAAGGCCCATCTTTCCCTATTACTAGAGGGTTATACCTGCATATCTAAATAAACTAAAGGTGCTTGTCAGTAAGATACAAATGAATATGTCCACGGTCCAAACTAATTCTCTCGCAGTGAGGTCCCACTTGCCCAGACCCCTAGTGATAGTCTTGCAGAGCATGCTCACCTCCCTAGCCTCAAAGGGGGAGGCTCCCCCTTGGGGAGAAGGGACCAATACCCTTATTTTGTCAAAGTAGCAGCATCAATTCTGTAAGTGTATAAATGCAGAGGGCTAAATTATTTGGGGTGTGGGGGAGTTTGAGGTGGCATAATAGAGTGCTTAGCACCAGAAAATCCTATAGAGTATTGCAACAAGACATTCAGTTGCTAATCCACTAGCTTTTCCATTTTTCTGCAACTTCAACTAAAGGGAAGTTTTGATCTACTAAAATATACCTTGTTTGAGGCAGGAGTTCTTAAAACATTCAACATACACAGATTTCTACATTATAACAGGAAATTCTACTTTTGCATCATATTCCCTAGAGACAGTGAGAGTTAGGTTGGCAAGAATACAAGGAATCGCGGACGACTCTTTACTCAGGTTTTTAGAACAGAAATGTCTGCTTTCAATCTACTTTTCAGAGATACATATTCTGAAAATGCTTCAGTTGCCGTAAACATGGGTGATTTATATAGCACTATCATAATGTCCCATAAGGTACAAGTTACTTACCTATAACCATTCTTCTCCATCATGGGTCTGGCATGGATTCACATGCTCGTCAATATTCCCAGTCACACTGGGAATCCTCGGTAAAAGAAAAAACTTTCACTTAAAAACTGTATTTCTCCTCTAAACCAATAACTGCCCTCTGGGTCAAACTGCTTCCATCCAATGACAGTCCTCTCCCTAAGCTCCACCCCTGGTGGCCACCTTCAGATTTGGTAAGCACGTAAAGTGGCAGTATTAACCAAGAAAACCCGCAGAGGGGAACGTGGTAGGGTTTGCATGTGAATACGTTGCAGACCCATGCTGGAGAACAATAGTTACAGGTAAATAACTTGTTCCTTCGTTATGGATTCACATGCTCATAAATAACTATTACACATCAGAATATACACAAACACAGGAGGTGGTAAGGCTCAACAGAAGACCTCTGGAACAGACTCACCTCAAAAAAACAGGTTGCATGGCACCACTTGGCCGATTCAGGACTCCTCCCTGGAATCCCCGTTGATGCAGTAGAACCTTGTGAAGATGTGCGTGAACCTCCACATAGCAGCCCTGCAGACGTTGAGCAGGAGCACACCAGACAAAAACGCTGTTGTAGCTGAGATGGCTCTGGTGGAGTGGGCTTCGGACGGCCTGGCAGTGGACTGCTAGCCAGCTGATGACAGTGCATGATGCAGCCAGAGAGCCACCTGGAGATGGAAGCCTTTGACAAGGCCTTTTCTTTGTTTACAGGTCCAAAATTGACGAGAAACCAAGGAGTCTTTCGAAAATCTTTTGTTCATGCCACGTAGAATTTCAAAGCATGAGCAACGTCCAGCGAAATGCAAGGCCCTCTCCACCGGCGACGATAGATTCAAAAAGAATACAGCCAACACCAAAGGTTTGTTGAGGTGGAATTCTGACTGTACCCTCGGCATAAGGGTAGCGTGTGTACGCAGTACCACCCTGGAAGAGTGGAAAGACAAGTTACGCTGCTTGCAAGACAAGGCCTGAATCTCCCTGACCCACCTGGCAGAGGTGATAGCCACGAGGAAAGCAGTCTTCCATGAGAGAAACTTGAGCAGAGCCTGATCCATAGGTTCAAAGGGCGCTCCCATGAGTTTAGTCAACACAGCATTGAGCTCCCAAGCCGGGGCAGGAGCCTTCACTGGCAGTAAAGTCCTGAAGAGCCTCTTAAGGAACTCCTGGACGAGTCTGAGACCACAGCAAAGGTCTGCCCGGTGACCTGGTTTACCTGCAGATGGCATCTAGATGCACCTTAATAGGAGGCGTGAGCCAGTCCAGCTTTTGCCAAGGAAAACAATTATGGCAGAAGTTGGAGAACCATGACACGCAGAGGGGTAAATCTTCTGAGTCTGGCACCACACAGAGAAGCGTTTCCATTTATGTCCGTAGCACTTCAACATAAACGAGGATCTGGCCCTGGCCAGTAGGTCTTTACATTCTGTGGGAAAGCATAACCTCCAAACTCTAGGGCAGCAGAAGCCATGCCCTCAGGTTCAGGGACCCTGGGTCATGAAGCAGAATCCCCCATCTTCTCTGGCGAAAGGTCTAGGGACAGCAGTAGCCTGATGGACTGACCACCGACAGGCGTAGTATGTCCAGATACCAGAGCTGCTTCGGCCACGCCGGGGCAACAAGTATCATCCTGCAGTGGCATTGTGAGTGTGTTCATCACACGTAGGCGTGGAAACGGGAGGAAAGCGGTTAAGAACTGTCCCTTCCAGGTGAACAAGAACATGTCCCCCAAGCTCCTCGGTTGAAGGGACCTGCTGGCGATCCTCTGGTACTTGGTGTTCACCGCCGTCGCGAAGAGATCGATCTGCGGTCGTCCCCATTTGTTGAGCAGTGGTCCGGGCAAAGCTCCCACTCATAGCAAGGATGTAGTTCCCTGCTGAGTGATTCCGCGATGGTGTTCTTCTGCCAGGTGAAACAAAACGAGGAATATGAATTAACAAATGGCCCACTGCCACAAATCCCAGGTCTCCTTGGAGAGCGCCGGAGACTTAGTCAACCTCCCCTCCCCCCTGTTCCCTGATGTAGAACATGGTCGTGGTGTTGTCTGTTAAGATCCTCACCACCTTATCCTTCAACAACAGTAGGAAAGACATGAGGGCCCAGTCTATGGCCCGCAGTTTCAGGACGTTGATGTGTAGGTCCTTTTCCTACGGTTGCCAGAGGCCTCTGGCGTCAACTGTCTGGTGTGGGCTCCACAGCCCTCTATAGAGGCGTCTGTGGTGACCGTCTCCTGGTAAGGAGGAACCTGAAACTGAGATCCCTGGGCGAGATGCTGCCAAACGCCACATGGAACGCTTTGTTCAAAGAGATCTTGTCCGTAAAGTTCCCCGACACTTGCATCCACTATGCATCCAGGAACTCCTGGAGAGGTCTCATGCACAGTCTGCAGGGGCGAACAAGGTTTATGCAGGAGGCGACATGCCCAGAAGCAACTTGACGGATCGCAACATTGCTGCCTGGGCCAACAAGCAGCGCTGCACCTAGCCTTGTACGATTTTTACCCTCTCCCCCAAGGAAGACGCCAAGCACGTCATCGTGTTGAGTCATGCACCCAAGAATAGAGCGTCTTGAGATGGCTTGAAGCAAGACTTTGGATAGTTTATGGAGAACCCCAGCTCATCAGCAGACCTACGGTCCTCGCCATGTGCTTGCTTGATAGGGACCGCGAGGGGGCACGCACCAGCCAGTCGTTCAGGTAGGGATATATGTGGATGCCCTGCAGATGAATATGTGCCACCACAGGGGCCAGGCACTTCGTAAACACCCTTGGTGCCGACTTCAGGCCGAAAGGCAGAGCTTTGAACTGGTAGTACTGACCCTGAACTACGAATCGCAGGAACTTGCTTTGCTTTTTGAGAATGGGGGTGTGGAAGTAGGTGTCCTCCAGGTCCAACGTCGTCAGAAAATCTCCCTGCTCCAGCTGGCCGAGCATGTGCTGCAACATTACCATCCAGAACGTTTGAGATTTTAAGTACTTGTTGAGACAACGTAGATACAGAATCGGCTTCCAAACTATAGTCTAATTTCAGACTAGAAAGAATCAGGAATATACTCTGGAGCCCCAGAGTCCCTGAGGGATGGGCTCTATTGCCCTTTTCCGTAACATGGCCTGCACCGCCTGCAGATGCTGCCACCCGTGTAATTCCAGCCGCTGAATCAGAGGGCTACGAGGACACTTGCGTTGCAACTCCAAAGTGTGTCCCTGTCCAAGCGTGTCCAGCACCCACCATCCATGGTGATCATTTTGCACGTGCTGACAAACTTCACCAGCCTGCCTCCCTCCCATTGGGGTGTGAAAGTGGGGGACCAGAGCTATGGCCGGTTCAGGCCTGCTTGGGGGGAGGTGTTCTACCTTGCGGACAGTGCCGCTGCGGACCTCCGCTGCCTTGAGAACACCGCTGGTATGCTTCTTGAGTGGAAGAGCGCAGGGGCTGCCTGTAACGGGTACCATAACCCTTTGATGATCTTCCTGGCTTTCTTCTGGAGGAGCGAAAGGACAAGGACCGTCACTGCTGCAAAGTTCATAGGGAACGTGCCGTCTCTGTGTCGGTCTTCATCGCCTGCAAAGACTCAGCGACTGCCTTTCCGAAGAGGGTTTTCCCCGTCGAACGGCATATCCAGCACCTTCATCTAAAAATCTGGTCTGAAGTTCATAGCCTTCAACCAACCTTGACGGCACAGAGACACTCAGTTTCCCACCTGGCAAAATCCCGTGTCTGCGAGGTCTACTGCCATTGTGATGACGTGATCCGAGGCCACCTCTCCTTCCTGAAAAAGTTCCAGTGCCTCGACCTTCTTATCCTCGGGTAGAAAATCCAGGATAGGGCCCAGCATGTACCAGAGTTCCCGGTCACAACGGGCCAGAAGTGCTAGTGCGTTTGCTGCCTTGATGTTAGAGGCGGTCATGTAAATTATCCTCTTACCCATTGCATCCTGCTTCTTCCCCTTCTGGTCAGGAGGTACCATGGCTTCCGATGACTGGTACGCCAAACGTTTCCTAGCTGCAGCTAAAACCACTGAATCCGGCGAGGGCTGAGATCTTAGGCACCTGGGCGCTGAGTCAGGCACTTCTCTCCAATCGGTCCCGTTTTGTCTGGGATGTACTTTGGTTCTACCTAAGGGCCAGGCCCTTTTCGAGATGTCATCCAGGAAGGGGACGGACATGATAGTCTTCCTCCTCGACTTGTGTCGCTGGTACAGGAAGCCTTCCTTCTTCGTCTCGTCTGGGGCTAACTAACAGCTCTGTGGACCTCGAGATGACTGAACGAAAGGAACCGGCTTCGTCCGGAGGGGAGGCCCTATGGACTAGTCATCCTTGTCGGTACCAGTACCCGTGGTAGCTGTGTCCGTGTCAGTGTGTGGATCAGCAGCTTCGGTAGGAGTCTTGTCCTGGCGAGGTGGTAGTAGCGGCAGGGTCAGATGATGCCAAGGACCCATGCCCCCCCATGGACTTAATCTTGCACAGGGGAGAGTTTACCTTCGGAGGCTCTGGAGGTGTCAGCCCCAACAGCAGCATCCTCAGTTGGATTTCGGGGAGCAGTGTGTGCAGGGTGGATAAAATGTCCAGAGACATGTCCCTAGGTCTAGGAGTAAACCGAGCCAATGGAGTCGAATCTGGGCTAATGCGTCTCCTCTTCCGCACCAGGGACTGGGGTCCTTCCTCAGGTTATCCCCCCTTCGTAGTCCAAGCAACATACCTTGTGAGGATCATTGTCCTCGTCGGTACTGGATAGATCTGCTCCGGTCTATCCTCAGTAGCCTGCCGGTCTGCATACCTGCGAGGCTCCACAGATGGGACCGCTTCCCTCTCAGGAGATTGTTGGGCCGGAGCAACCACCTGTTCTCTACCTGGAGCTGCTTCTTTGCCGCTGCTTCTGCAACCATATCTCGCCTTGCGTGCAAGAACACCCGCTGGGCGGCTGTCACCTTTTTCCTGGACGTGCTCTCTTTCAGAGCTGCGGTGGACATCATTGATTTAGATGACAAAGTGCTTGTGGCTACCTTCATCGATGGTGCGGTTGTTGACTCCGTAGACTCAGCCTTGGCTGAAGCCTAAGCTGGCTTGGACGAGACCTCCCAGACTTTTCACTCGTCGGACTGTCCGCGGACACACACAGTTTGGACGGGGTTAGCGACTTTCTCGGCAGGGTCACCTTGGAAGATGATGGTGATGGCGAACGCCTCTTGTCCGACTCTGGACCTGCATCAGTGGCGAACCCAGTGGAACTTGCTTTGCAGAGTTTGCCCTTCTCTTGGACCCTGCACACGCAGGGCATCCTCAAAGGATCTCAACCTCCTCCCGCTAGGAGACTGCTCCAAAGAGCAGCCGGTCCTGGATGAGGCTTGACCCTGCCTTGCGGCTGCATCAGAGTCACTGGCTCGACTTAAATCATGGAGACAGTCTGCTGTATCTGTCGCCCTTGTGTTTTTTTCTCAAAAAGACCTGTATCGCGCAAAGTTTGAAGAGGCTGCAGCCTTCCTTCTTCTCCACAGCCATGTTGAAAGGGCGCTAAGCAGGCCCCAAGGCCAGGCCTTCTTGAAACTCCGATGATCCGACGGTGGATGAAGATCTTTGCCCGTAGTGGAGCCCTGCTGCCGGTCTCTATCCTTCATCGAAGACGAATCAAAAATTGGTAAAATCTACAATTTACAAACATTTTACAAAAAAACACGAAATTAGCTCAGACAGCAACTTCAGGACTCCCAACACTGAAGCCTGCTGTAAAAATCTGAAGATGGCCAACAGGGTTGGAGCTTAGGGAGAAGACTGTCATTGGATGGAGGCAGAATGACCCAGAGGACAGTGATTGGTTTAGAGGAGAAATACTGTTTTAAAGTGAAAGTGAAACTTATTTCTTTTACCAAGGATTTCCATCCTCACGATAGGAAATATTCATGAGCATGTAAATCCATGCTAGACCCCATGCTGGAGAATATGCAAGTCACTGTGCAGGGATTCAAAGGTCAAGTATTCAGTAATTTCTTACTTGTGGAGCCAAATTAAATTCATCTTAAAGTCTGTGAAAAAGCACAATTAGTTCTTCCAAGCTACAGACCACAGCGCACCAGAAAAAGGTTGCAGAAATCCCAATTGCCCAGCTATGCATCTGTTCCTCACTGCCTAAACACACAGTAGATACAAACCTTCTTACCATATGTGCTGTGGCACTTGGCGTTGTGAAGATTGGCTCTTATGCCGTCTTTGCCATTATTTGTCTAGAGATGTCATCCAGCACACCATGATCCAATTAAGACCCAAAGGGCATCTTGGTAATAGCCCTGCTAAGTTTGTGAACATGGAAAACCTCAGCACATGTGCCAATATGTGTTTACCATGACAGTACCTCTGCACGGATGCTGTTAAGACTAGGTCTGCATGCCACCTCAAAAGCACTGGTGTTGGAACTCTGGGCTACACTTTTATTTCCTCATTGGCAGGACTGATAATGCCCCCTCCCGATGCTGTGACACATACAATTGAGTCAACTGGCCTGTGTGCATGAGAAAATAAGTATACAGTTGTTGGCAGTCAATCAAAGATTTAAAACCCCTTAATAGAGGAAGGCTAAAGTGTTGGATTCACCAAAATATACATAAACCAAGAGATCTGACCAAAAGCGTATTGCAAAACACACTAGGGCCATATCTGGTTGGGCCTCAAACATTGAACAAGGCAGGAACAAGGCAGTGTGAATCGGTTTCAGAGAAAAACGCTGCTTCGGGGGGGGTGGTATGGTATATAAATTGGCACCTACAGCATAAGGCAAAAGAACAAAGGAGACATTTTATACCAAAGTCAAGGTCTTTAAAATACTTCGTTGGAAGACTATGCGAGTAACCAAATCACCAGCTTTAAACACTTCATTCACATAAACCAATCCCATTGATCACATCTTTAGAACATTATTGTTCATAATGAAAAATAAACATGTGGTGAATTGCTATTTAGTGTGTTTGATAAAACAAATAAAAAAAAGGGTACCTCAACTTCCTCTCCTGTAGTAAACATAAGTTCAGTAACCAAGTTAATAGCAGCACCTTCTCCACATATATGAATTTCTTCTGCACAAAGGCCTGGAATAAAGAAAAGACATCCAATTACGATAGAACTGTCCTGAAAACTCATCTTCAATGACTAAAAAGGACTCATTAATTCGAAGCATAGGTTCTTTTGAGTAGATATCAAACCTTAAAAGGAACTCAGAGGTTTACAGATTTGTAAATCACACAGTGCAAATTCAATAGCGTCCAGGCACTATATGACGGATGGAGACTCGCAACTGATGGAGTAAAAGTAATAAAAGTATGAAGACGAAAATCAGGATAGGGGAAAGGGAAGGAAAACAGTAGGAGAAGATCATGTCTGAAGAGAGGACTGAGCCAATAGGAAGTGAAGTTTAAATGAGGGTTGGTTCAGGGATTACTTGAAGTGCATGAGAAAGTTTCTCAGATTCTTCAGAACAGAATTTAAGCATCTCGGCCAAAGTACTGAAAATCATCTGCCACAAAGGCTTTTGCAATTTTATTAAATTATGTGATGAAGATTAGGATGACAGGATTCAGGATTATAAATTAAAGGGTGATTCAGGCAGTATTGGATGATTTCGCTTTGCAAGTATATCTGTGCAGTGTCAATGAGAAGATAAAGCACTTGGAAGAGAATTCTGGATAGAAAATAAATATTTGCAAGGTGGACAGACAGAATGGTTTTTTTCATGCCAATGATTAACTTTTTAGAGTATGTGGAGTTGATGGTCATAGAGAAAACCACAAAGGGCACTACCATAGTGAAACAAGAATGGAGTAATGTTCCCAACACCATTGAGAGTTTTTCTGGAGGATGAAAGGAAGGTAGAATTTGGATCTAGAGAAATTAGGTTTTAGCAACAGAACAGAGGCTTATGGCAGGAACCAAGATGAATATAGGCTTCCAAGATTCTTTTGGATTGGGAGCCTATCTCCCAAAAAAAAGTAAGGGGTCAGACAAAGCATGCACATTTTTATTAAGGGATGGTCTGGAGTACAGCACCAGGATTTTGGTCTTTCTATTGAGACACTGCTGCGAGTTGGTCAGCAATGCCTGATATTCAAAATGATTCTGCATTGGAATGCAACAGCAGATTGCGTCCCCTAAGAAGGTCCATCAGATATTTCTGATATATTTTAAACCGTTAAACGAGACAATAGAGAACCTTGCAGGATGCCAAAGATAGCAGTTATCTGGTGAAAGATCAGAGCATCAAGTCTGATGCTTTGCTATCATTCGGACACTAGAACCATTTGAAAGCTTAATCTGAGACCACACCCACTGTTTCAAGACTGAAGCAGAATGGAATGGTCTACTGCCAAAAAGCAGCAATAAACTAAATTCAGCATAGAGAAGGGGCCCCACCAGCTGATTTCATCAGGTCATCCAAGACAGACGAAAAGGCAGATTCTACATCATCAAAGTGCCTAAAGCCTGATTAAGCATGATCCAAAATGGCAAGAATTTCAAAATGTAGTTTTATATGTGATATGCCATCTTTTCATGTGATATTTGAGATAAAGGCTAGTCCGGGAGGGAGGGTTGTTGTGAAGTTAGTTTGGCTCAAAGTAAGGAGGGTGGGGGGTTTAAGGTGGAAATTGACGCATACATTTTTTTTGTCCAAAGCATTAATACATTTCCATGTAGTTATTCGTAGATCCTGTTACAAAGAAAAATGTTAACAATGAGGACACTCCCTTATCCCTGCCCCTCGCCTGATCCACAAATAACCACATTTGACCATTTGTTATAGTGCAAAACTGCATAGACAGTTTTAGGAATCGAAATGTTTAACAGGACCATCATGTCAAATGAAGAACACATGTGTCTCTTATACATCATCAACCCCTGTACATCCTCCCTCCTATTCCATATCAAACGGGTTTAACATCCTAAGGCACACTGGACACACTACATTCCTGTTCTATCTTGACACATTAAATCAATATGCCTCATATCCCTCCAAAAGCATTTGCGTTCTCACTAAAGCTGGCCAATAGTTTTTCCATTGATAATATAAACCATACACTTTGCAACCAAATATTGATTTGTGACGCAGTCTCTTTTCTCCAAAGCACTCCTATTGGCAATGTTGCTGCCAAAGACAAAGTTGGGACCATCTGCTTCACATTGGCTCTCCATAATGGGAAACCCAGAGGAGCCTGCCCAGGCAAATAGTATAAGAGAAATGGAGGTACGACTCCAAAAGGTCTATATTGCAGAGGTTCTGGATATAATTCCAGAGCAAACCAAAATTTCGGGGTAGAAATACCATTAAATTGTTATCCTTGTTGGTGAAAATACACATTTTATTAATTCACTTGTAGTTCAATTGCGCCCTGATGCCCCCGGGCCTGATGGTCTGCGCGTTATAAATAAACAAATACAAATACAAATACACTATTAAAATCGCTATAATGCATAACAATATTTCATATTACATACATTTGGATAAAAACCTTAACAAAAATACATCATTTACATAAAAACAATAGCATTTCCGATGATTGTATCTGCTTAGATTCACATGCTGTGCATATAGTCCGACATCCAGTGGTAACCGCAGAGTATTGCATCTTGTCTTTCGGGGACCTAAAGGGGACGTCGGCATAAGCGTGTCTGTAACACTATCCCTATCGTGACGTGTAGTGTACCCAAAATCCCTCATGCGCCGAGGTCCCTCCGATTGTATTTTTTCTGCCATGAGGGAGCCCAAGGCTATAGTGAGTGAGTACATAAAGAGGGAAAGTAGTAAGATGTCTATGTTCCTTCCACCCCTTAGAGGGTAGGTAGGGAGGGCGTATGTGAATCTAAGCAGAAACAATCATCAGAAATGCTATTACGGTAAGTAATGTATGTCTTCTGATGCTCGTTAATCTGCTTAGAATCACATGCTGTGCATAGACTAGCGAGCAGTACCCGGAGTTGGAGGTGGGTTGTGAGAAGGAACAGTAGAGAAAAGATGTCTTAGTACGGCTTGTCCCACCTGAGAATCAGACCTAGAATGAGTGTCTAGGCAATAGTGTTTTGTAAAGGTGTGTACAGAACTCCAGGTTGTCACTTTTCAAATGGACTCGGGAGGAACATTTGCAATTAATGCTATGGATGCCCCAGTGCCTCGAGTAGAATGTGCTTTAGGCTTAAAAGGCAGTTCTCTCTTAGCAAGAGTGTAACATAGTGTGATACATTTGACAATCCACCTTGAGATAGCTGATTTAGAGACAGGAGGCCCTTCTTTTCCAGCTGCCACTGAGACGAAAAATTGTTTTGTTTTCCTCAGTGGTTTAATTCTTTCCAGGTAGAACATGACTGCCCTGTGCACATCTAGTGTGTGTATGCTTCTTTTGGCCATGCTAGTGGGATTCTGGAAAAAGGTAGGTAGTTCAATCGACTGGTTCACATGGAACTTCCGTATGTATGTAGGTGCAAATCTGGTGTGCGTGCGCAGGACTACCTTATCCTTGTGGACTGTAACAAAGGGGTCTAGGACAGAAAGTGCCTGCCGTTCGCTAAACCTTCTGATAGAAGTGATAGCCACTAGAAAGGCCGTTTTATAAGTCAGGTCCTTTAGACTTGCTTTATGCATAGGTTCAAAGGGAGCTGCCCTGAGCCTGGTCAAAATCACATGTATGTCCCACCGAGGAGCTGGGTGAGAAACGGGAGGATAAATCCTCTTAACCCCTTCGATAAAGGCTTTAATCACCGGTATGTTCCACCACAACACTTTTTGTTGTGATGTGGTGTAGGCTGACAGTGCAGCCAGATGAACCTTTAGGGAAATGAAGACTAACCCAGTGTCCAACAAATGGGTTAGGTACAGCACAATTTGTGTGGGTGAGCAATCGATGGGATTGACACCCTTGGAATTGCACCAGATGACAAAAGGTTTCCATTTGCTGGCATAGCAATAACGTGTGTTCGGTTTCCTAGCTTCCCTGATTATGTCCATGCACCTCTGAGGGAGCTGTAGGTGTCCAAACTCTATGGCCTCAGGAGCCAAGCTGCTAACTTCAGAGTTTGTGGGCATGGGTGTAGGGTCTCCCCCTGTCCCGAGACAACATGTTGTACGGGCAGGGTAGTTTCACTGGTGGGGAGAGGGACATTTCCATCAGATGAGCGAACCAGGGTTGGCGGGCCCACATGGGGGCCACCAGTATCATGGTAACTGGTCCCTGGTGCATCTTGTGTACTATCTTGTTGAGAATGGGAGTCGGGGAGGAAAAGCGTAGCCAAATTTCCCCGACCATGTTATCCAGAGACCGTTCCCCTTGGATCGGTTCTGGGGGTACCTGGAGGCATAGACTTGGCATTGGGCGTTCTCCTGAGTTGCGAACAGGTCGATCTCTGGGCAACCCCTTTCTACGAAGACGTTGGACACAATGTCTTTGTGCAGACGCCATTCGTATTTTTCGGGCAGAGGAAAATCTCTGCTGAGTACGTCAGCCAGAAGATTGAGTTCCCCTGGAACATGTTGGGACAACAAAAACATCTTGTGTCTGAGAGCCTATATCCAAATGTTTTGGGACAGCTTGGATAGGCCTGGAGAGTGAGTGCCCCCTTGTTTGTTCAGGTAATACATGGCTGTCGTGCTGTCTGTTAGACTCCGCACTGTCTTCCCTTGCAGTTGCGTCTGAAAGGCCTTCAATGCCTTGAACACCACTAATAGCTCCAGTAAGTTTATATGGTTGGACCCTACTTGAGGGGACCACACTCCGTGTGCTGTCTGCTGAAGCAGGTCAGCCCCCCATCCCGTGAGAGATGTGTCTGTCATGAAAGTGGCTTCCACTGCAGGGGTGGTGAAGGTCTTCCACTTCAAGAGGTTTTCTCTTGACCACCACTGCAGAGAGAGAACGAGGGCTGGTGAGACAACTACTAGATCTTCCCATTGTCCGCTGGCCTGACACCACTGGCTGTTGAGCCACTCTTGCATGGGACGCATGTGCAGCCGCACGTGGGGAACCAAGTATATGTTCAACGCCATCATTCCTAGCAAGCGCATGGCGTTGCAAACCGTCACCTCCCAACTGGCTACATATTGAGGGATCTGAAAAAGCATGTTCTGAACCCTCTCGTTGGAGAGGAAGAGTAGACTGTCTTCTGTCCGAATTAGAGCTCCCAGAAATTGTTTTGTTTGACTGGGGACTAGACTGAATTTCTTCTCGTTGATTGAGAAACCCAGACTGAAGAGAAGATCTACTGTTTTTTAGGTGTTCGAAAAACATGTGTTGAATGAGTCCCCCGTGATGAGCCAGTCGTCGAGGTAAGGGTAAACTGGGATGGATAGTCTGCGCAGGTGTGCTGCAGCCACTGCCAGGACCTTGGTGAACACCCTTGGCGTCGAGGCGATGCCGAAGGGGAGTACCTTGAATTGGTAATGCCTGTCCTCTATCATGAACCTTAGATATTTCCTGTGCGCTGGCAACATTGAAATATGAAAGTATGCATCTTTCATGTCCAATGTTGCCATGTAGTCCCCTTGTTTCAGCAGTGGGATCACCTCCTGTAGTGTTACCATGCTAAACTTCTGGGGTTTTATGAACTTGTTCGCTGGGTGCAGGTCTAGAACAGGGCGCATGGTGAGGTCCTTTTTGGGTACAAGGAAGTACCCTGAATAAGTACCCTTGTTTACCTGAAAAATAGGGACGGCTTCTATGGCATCCTTTCCCAGCAGCGCTTCCACCTCTTGATTCAGGATCTGCAGATGGTCCGGTGAAAGGCGCTGTGAGCGCGGCAGTCTGAATTGTGGAGGTTGGACAAATTCCATGCAGTATCCGTGGGCAACCGTCTTTATGACCCACTGGTCTGAAGATATCCCCTCCCATGCCGTGAGGAAAGATGTTAATCGCCCCCGACCGGGTTGACATGGGAGGGGACCTGGATCTGGTGGTTATTTCTGACCAGAGGCTGCAGATCCTCTGGGATTGGGGCTCTACCTCTGCCTTTGCCGCGTCGCTGACCCCTTGAAGGGTAGTATGCAGGGCTTCCTGAAGTTTGTCCTGTGTTGAAATTCCCCGTGCCATAGTTGTTTTGACCGGCACGGGCCTGCCCTCGAAAGGACCGCAGAGTGTTATTACCTCTCTGGGGTGAAGGTTTGTGTGTGATCTGTTGCAGAGACTTAAGAGTCTCATGCTCTTTTTTAGCTGTTTCCAAGGCCTCATCAACCACTTTCCCGAAGAGGTTAGCTTCCTCAATAGGCTTATTGATGAGAGAGGCTTGCCTCTCTGGTTTAAACCCTGAAGTAGGCAGCCAGCGTGTTTTTTGAGTAGGGTCCCTTGGGCCAGAGACCTGCCTGCTGTGCCAGCCGTGTCCAGGGTGTTTTTAATCACATTCTGGTTAACTGGTCTTCCCTCGATTACAATAGAGAGAAGCTTGGATTTGACGGGTTCAGGAACCTCTTGGAGGCATTCCTGGAGCAGGTTCCACTGAGCATCAGCATAGCTTGCCAATAATGTGGTATTATTTGCAATCCGCGTAGTGTATGCGGCAGCCGTGGTGACTCATTTGCCTAGAGCATACAGTCTATTGGATTCCTTGTCCGGAGGTGCTTCCCCAGTGGCACTCTTGGGTTCCACTCTTGGGTTCACTGCCCGAGTTTGAGCTGGTGATACCAAGGAGGGGGCCAACCTTCTCTTGATGGAACTAAGGAGGGGGATGGCTTGGCTAGATGGAGGCTTCTCCTTAAGGGTATCCTCTACAAAATCATGCTCAGGCACAGCCTCATGAGTAGAGATCTGAAAGTGTTCAGCTGTTTTTTTCAACATAGAGTTGAAGGCCATTTGGTCATCTACAGGTGAGGCCTGGCGAGCCGGGGTGGGCGTAGGGGAATCTAGACACAAAACATCAGTGTCCTGATCTTGCTGTGTCCACGGATCTGTTCCTTCGTGCTGAAATTCTTCCCAATTGTCTGTGATACCCTGCTGTTCCTCTTCATAATTCTGTAGAAATGAAGCTTCTTTTTCGTTGTAAATGTCCCTATATGTGTCCATGTGGACAATGTCTTCCTGCTGGACGGGGACAGAAGGCTGATCTTGATAATGAGAAGAAAAATGGAGGTTAGGCTCTACACGAGACCTTTTCGGGGATGATCAGAAAAACTGATGATCTTCTCCAGCCGATCCATACAGCCTTCGAATTTCTCTCTAGTCCATTTGGAGGACCCAGGCGGACCTACGGGTGGAAAAACGCAATCTTCCGTCCTACGGCGCCTAAAAGAGTCTCTTAGGGTGTCGGAAAGAGGCTCTTGTCTATCTTCATATGGATCGTGAGAATCGGGGCCCCAAACCGCATCTGAAGATTTTTCTGCGGCTTGCCCCATGATTTTAGGCAAAACCGGGGTAAGACCCACCGCCGACGTAATTCTCTTGATGCGGTCTTCGATAGTCGCTGAATTGCAGTGAGCTAGTTGCTCCGATGGTCTAGGTATATTACCTTCCGCAGCGCTTGAGTGCCAAGCGGTCTGTTTTTCGACTAGAGGCCTAGTCGTAGTTTAAGGGCCTACCGTGGCCTTCGGGACAGTCGCAGCGTCGGATTTCCACGCTTCGACACAAAAACGTTTTTGGAGTAGCACCCTTACTTGTTTTTGATTGCCCAGTCACAAGACGCTGCTGCGGATGCGGGGAAGGCTTTGGATCTGAGCGATCTGAGGAAACCGTCGACATTTTCGGCGGCCCTGTTGGCGCTTTCACCTTTGTCAACGAAGACGTCAAAACCGGTGTAGGGGTGGTCTTCTTAGTGTGATGCGTTTGTACGCCCCTGTCGCCGGGTGTTGTCCCTGAAGCAAGACCAGAGTCAGGCCTTAAAGGGTCGGGACGGGCGTGGCGGACCTAGAAGTGTCCGTCTCGAGGTCTATAACATCCGTAACAGATGTTTGGTCATCTGAGGTGCAACATCACTCTCAGCGGGTGTGGCGGTGGGGGATCCACCCCACAACATACCGTACACGGCCCACCCACCGCTTTACACGACGATCCTTAAGGGTTATAGGCCGAAGGAGTTTGCAGGCCGCACACTGCTTTTTGTCGTGCTGTAGAGGGAGACAGGCGTTGCATGTCCTGTGCTCGTCCTTCCAAGAATATCTGACCCTACACTTAGGGCAGAACATAAAAGGAGTCCTTTCCATAGCCAAAGGGGAAGATGACCAGACCAAAAGGATAAAGAGGGGAAAGGAGGAAAGACATACTGAAAAAATGGCTTCCCGATCCCACACTCCCTACTGTAAAGGTCGGCCAGAGGGCCCGACCACGTGGCGAATCCGTCCGCCGAATCTTAGGCACCGAAATCCACCGCCGTAGATTAATACCCGTAGTCTTTGTCGAAGATGTTCTTGTGACCGAAGTGACGTAACGGAGAATAACCGACAAGTCGGTATAAGATAAACAATGTCTCTTCTGTAAGAGCTCCGCTATAGGGTGGCCAGTTATCTGGGCGAAAAAAAACAATCTGAGCGACCTCGGCGCGTGAGGGATTTTGGGTACACTACACGTCACGATAGGGATAGTGTTACAGACACGCCTATGCCGACGTCCCCTTTTGGTCCCCGAAAGACAAGATGCAATACTCTGCGGTTACCACTGGATGTCGGACTATATGCACAGCACGTGATTCTAAGCAGATTAATAAGCATCAGAAAGAAGTGCTGCAGTGACTACATATATTGTCTATTTATAGATCAGTTAGCTACATGTGGATGACAATCTTATTGATCCGTGATTCACTCTACATGTTTCCGTTCTTATATCCTTAATTGGAGAACATTCTATATTCTGCTTTACTTGTGTAGCCAGAGCACAAACAATTACGAACGAGAGAGAGACCCATACGCGGTACCCATTTGAATGATACACGTGCTGGTTACGAGTCAAAATAAGATACAAGGGCCCGGATGAGGGATAGTAGAACACAAATAGAGTTTATTCAGAATCTGTGAGCATTTCCCACTTAACACAGTGTATATTTGGCGAGTGCTTTTTATTATTCTTGTTACCAGAGTTGAGGTAAGGTTAGAAGTCTCAGGGTAACTTTGTGGGACGATTTGACTTACTGTGACTTGCCACAAGTCCTAGGATTAAGATCCTGCTTCCGAGTGCGAAGGAATTGAACCGTAGAGCGAGCAGACCTTGCACATGTGCAGCATGTCGCGTTCAACTTGGGCTGGAGGAAGGGGAGTCAGACTCAGCCTCTCCCTTGAGCCAGTCCAGCATTCCTCTGGCAGCCAAGGTTATTTTTGTATGTATGCTGCATCCTCCCCTACAGGAGGAAGAGATAGAATAAAGGAAAAATGTGCCGCCCAATACTTGTTCTCTGGAGCATATTATGCGCCTGCCCATTTTTTGGAGTGTGCTCAAAGGCTGTGACTGGACCAGAGGGACTCTCAAAGTTTACGCTTTGTTAAACCTTACATTTCAACATCCGAAATACCGAGTCTGGAGTCGGCTTGTGGTGGTACTTAGACTGCAGGCTGCAAAGGTCATTGTCCAAGTCTGATCCTGCCACGATTTAACTGCCCTGTCTGCATCAATAATTGTGATTTTAGTCCTTATAATATTCTCATAATATATATATTTTTTTTTAAGTATTTTAGTCATTTTAGCATTTTATGGAATTTGATAGTTTTCCCACAGTTTTATGTTGCCTTGTATCTGAATTGATCTTTGTTTGCACTTGCACTTTAGATTTTCCTAATACACCTGCTTGGACTTAATTAACTATGGTGAAGGGGCCCCTGAGGGACCGTCGCGTATGGAAACAAGGTACAATCACCACACACGAACTGATACGCCAGACATGAGGTTGTATTCCCAAAACCTAGGGTTTATTGCAAAGCAAATAGTCTCAGTTGGCCAACTGGTCCCACGCCCCGTGACGAGTGTCTACCAGACCTCAGGGGACGCAAGAGAGAGAAATTCGTACAACAGTTACATATATACAAAACAAGCATCTAGTAATCAGTAGTGTCACAATTTATACCACCCCTACTGCATTTCCTTTGAACTAGGCACGATGATTGACAATGGTGACGAGTATGACACCTTCAAACATTCATTTAGTAACAGTTTGCAATTTTGTAAGCTCACAGACATAAGTCTTTGTTTTAAAGAACACAATGCTTCTGTTTTTACAAGCAAGCAGTGCGTAGGGATATACACATTTCAGGCCTTGCAATCTCCTTGTTTCTATTCGTGTACTGGGGGTCAACTTGCTCTTCAAGGCTCTACCGGGCTCAGGAAAGGGGGGCTGCAAAGAAGAGCATAATTCAAGTCATTTAATGTTCGCTCTAGTATTTCCACTGTGCTTACCGAGACTAGCTGGCACCTGCTGTACTGATTAGAATGCCTTGCTGCTCACGCTCCAAGGATATACGAGGGAGGGGACCGGGTATTTCTGTCTGGGTTACTGCGTTATGTTTCAACATGCCACTCGCGGCCTTGCATTGTGCACCAGTGAAGCAGAATAATATTTCAGCAAAGCAGTTTTACAGGAGGCAAAAAGGCAACGTTAGAGAAAACAAGAAGAAAACAAGATGGCGATTTGGGTCACCTTAAAATGGCCGCACCATGGTTAAGCTTTTGCTACACCTTTCTATTATTAACACATGAGGCGGTTGGTCTTCGGCCAACAAAGTGTAGTGCCTCGCGATCGAGGGGGTGTCTTCTTTGGGGACTGACAAAACCCTCCTTTTGACCGTATGCCAAACGCCTCATCCATACATTGCATCCTCCTCCGACCGAGTATCTGAATCAAATTCTGAATCTTGCATACTACTGGTCTCATCTTCATTATCATCCATTTCAATTGTCATGCATTTTTTTACTGTTCTTGGTTCATCATTGCCATGAGTATTTGATTTAATAGTGCTCTCTTTTTCTATGATATGTACACACTTATTTCAGTGCATATTACAGGTAGGCAGTGTATGCAGCAACAACATGTCATGAATATTCCTAGTACTGCTACTAGGATCGCAAATAGTTTCCATCCCCACGATTATAATAACTCCCAGAACCAGGAGCCTATATCCCATCCCCCTTCTTGGGTATGGAGCTCAGAGCTCAAGACATGTAGCTTCTTTATCGCTTCAAAAATCGTGGGAGAGGAGTCGTTCACGAATACACAGCACGCTGATCCCACGATTTTGCAAACACCGCCACGATCAACCAGGATTACATCAAGCGCCATTCTATTTTGTAGTGTCATTAACCTAATCCCTTTCTCCTCTAATGTCATGTTGTATAATATATCGGTTGTTCCATTTATTGTTTTTTCTAAGATTCTGGATAGTTGTCGTATATTATAGGAGTTTATTGCTTGGGCCAAAAATGGTATAAATTATTTTGGTACGTTCTCTACTATTAATCTGTCTTCATTACTCCTCTGTGTCCTAGATCTAGATAGTTTGGCTATGTCTGTTGTTTTTAAAAGAAACACTCCTGGGAACAAAAGTCCCAAATAACAAGTACCTCTCCAGTTTCTAGGCAACCAGGGATACGCTTTCCCTCCCCCCACATATAAAATATACAGGGTCACCTACATACACTGGTTCTACTTCCCTATTAAGAATCGCTCTATTCATACATCTACTAAATGTCCCTACTGAATAGGAGCCCTTCTTCTTTAAGCAAAAAGGAACAGAACGTGGGCTGTAGTTTACCGTATAGGAGGGAGGCACTGCATCTTTATTTCCTTGTGATCTTATACGAAATATGATTACAGATGACTTTTCCGGCACGAACAATCTATCGTGTGACATTGGTTTGGGCGTAGCTTTCGGCATTATCATTCGTGCTCTATGAAATATGGAGCAACCTATGGGTCTCATAATTATCTCCTCAAATTCATTCATGTTTGTGCTATCTAATTGACCCGTTTCACTTTTATTCCATTTCCCATAATATAATGTGCTCAGGGATGCACTGCATGCAGAACTTAATGTTAGTGGCTGCACGTACCAACTTATTCCTTTGCCACCATGTTGTGGCAAATGAGCACACACTCAACAGTTATTCTTTTTCAAAATTGAATGAGTCATATTCATTATTTGCAGTAACGTGTCGTTTCCATAACCTTCCCTATGTTTTTCTTCCATTGGGGACAGAGTACAAGTAATTACATGAACAGGGCTTTCAGTGGTGGCGATGTTTCTCATGGGCAAGAAAATGTCTAATGGGTGCATTTCTTCTAAATACCATAATACCAATACTGTCATTATTGGGGCCAATATACTCATTATACACATTATTATCATTAAGCTCAGCATACAATTTTTTCGACCATTTCCTTTCTGTGACCTTCTATGCGCTATGTTTAATTCATTATCAGCAGTGGTGCAGGAGGGGGCAAAAGCTGGTTCTGGCATTTCTCTCTCAAGGTCCATATTCTGCAATGTTCATCGTGAATGTCTCTCGTCGTTGCACTCGTTGGAATGTCAATAAGTTCGATAAATGTCAACAGTCTGTTCTGCCAGTTCTTAGCAGCCTGGATTGCTACATGCTGGGCAAGATCTCTGTGCGTCTACACATTGCTCAAAGAACTCCAGAGCAGTTATCAATTGCCTTCGCACCATGTGCGCCCCGTTCGTTCGCATGGGTTCAGGACACATCGATTTTATGTTAGCACCGAGGAGCCTCGTTTATTGGGCTGTCCGATTTGCACAACCCTCACTCCGCTCTCCTCTAGGCCTCCGGTTCCTACTTCATCCGAGAATAGGAAACAGAGCCAACAAAAAGATCAACGGAAATGCAAGTTTGATCACTCCTTCTTCCTAGGCCGCAAATTGTATCGCCTTGCTCCTGGTATCGTGTGATCAATGAATAGTGCGGATGCACTTCCAGACTCCAGCTCGGAGTCAGCCTGTGGCGCAATAGCAGATTATGGTGGGCGCCACAGTGATGATGCAGCTTTCGTTCCAGGCTCCGGCGCAATGAAAGAGGGTGGCCGCCAAAGTGGTACACGTTCTACCTCTGCCAGCAGTGATGCAGATTCTGCTGAACAACGTTGGGGCACTGCTTGCCCTTCCTCTTTTACAGCAATCTTTTCAGGCTTTGTTTCAGGATCAGGCAGATTTTGTAGCAAAGAACTGGCAATTGTTTCTTTCGTTTCTGGGACCTCTGTCTCTTTCTGGTCGTCTCGATCAATCAGTCTTTCAGACAGTGATGGGACCTTCTTGGCGTGTGTTGCATGTATCCACGCCTTCCTCACATCCACCCGAATTGCCGTCTGCGCAGTTAGGGGGTCAGATAGGGCACACACCATCTGGGTGCTACCAAGGTCTTTCGCTCAAAATTCTTGATTAGCAGCCAGTTTCCTGGCTCCAGTGCGTGTCCCGGGCCAGTATATCTTATTGGCAATGCCTCCTGCACCTGCTGATGAATCAAACACAATGTTTTGAATTGAAAGATTACAATAACCGCTGAGCACAGGGTATTTGAGTTCCCTCAGCCTTTTTGGCTGAGGTGCACACCAAATATTCGCCGGTCTCCCCATAACGATTTCCTATGGGGAGAGCCCAGTTCTTGCCTGCACAGATGTGCGCATGCACAGTAATGCTAGCGGTAATGCATCTACCCAGCTTAACTTGTTTCCTGCGCAAATCTTGCTCATCTTAGATTTCAAGATACCGTTGTGGCGTTCAATAAGACTGGCAGACATGGGGTGTCTAGAACAATGGAATCGCTTATCAATCTGGAGACCTGCACAAATCTGTAATATTACTGCGCCCACAAAATGTGGACCGTTGTCTGGCCATATGACAAGGGGCAGGCCAAAACGGGAGAAGTATTCCTTTAACATTACTTTCGCCGTGCTCATGGCAGTGCAGTCTTTCAAAGGATATGCTTCCACCCATTTGCTAAATGCACATATTACCACCAGAACATACTTCAAGTTTTGGCATCTCTATGAAATCAAAATGGATTACCTCAAAAGGCATGGAGGGAGGGCCAAAACTGCCTGTTGGAGTCACCGTTCCCTTCCCCACATTGTGTTGTAGACACGTGATACAATTCTGGACCAACCTCTCAGCATTTTTCTTTATGTGCGTGTTCTCCTATACTGTGGCTAAATGTTGGACTATCTTTTTGGCACAAATAGGAGTAGGGCTGTGGGCCATTATGACCATTGCAGTTCCATAGGAATTGGGCAGCATCCACTTCCTACTCTTCTTGTCTACCCAGCAACCCTCCAGATCTAATTCAGCAGAGCCCTCAGCCCACCCTTCTATTTCATCTGCAGTGGCTTCTGCCTGCATCTCTTTGACAGTGGCAACTCCATTCTCTATCATGCAGGGCACTTCCTCTGACTGTACTGCTAACATTTTGGTATTCAGGTCAGTGGCATTTTGTTTCGCAATTCTGTCTACAAATGCGTTTCCCTCTCCCACTTTGCATGTTACTTTTTTATGCGCCTCGCATTTTACTATTGCTAGGTGCTTTGGACACGTAAGTGCAGACAACAATCGTACAATCAAAGGGCCATGTTGTACTCTAGCCCCATGTGATGTTAGGAAACCTCTCTCAGCCCAGCATCGGCCAAAGTTATGAACCACACCAAAGGCGTATTGGCTGTCAGTATATATGTTTACACTCAGATTTTCAGAAATCTCAAAAGCTCTGGTCAAGGCTATTATTTCCGCTGCCTGTGCAGAGTTGTAGGGGATTCTTTTACTCTCCACAATACTTTTTAACGTGGTAATAGTGTAAGCAGCAGTTGATGTGCCATCCGGCAATTTAAAACGAGAGCTGTCACAAAACAACTCTCCATCTGGCTCTTTTTGTGGGGTATCTGTTAAATCAATTCTCCCCTTTGTTTCTTCCTCAGTAACCATTAAGCAATCATGGGGAGGTGATTCATTCCCATCAAGTTTTTCCATGGTTAGTGGCATTAATTCAGCAGGATTCAAAGCACTACACCTCATAATTTGGATGTGTGGCGCAAAGAGGACAATTTCATATCTAGTCAATCTAGCAGAGGTGAGGTGTTGCGTCTGCGTTCTATTGAGCAGAACGTCTATGGCATGTGGCACCAACAAAATTATGGTGTGCCCCAATACCATCCCTTCCGTTTTTTTCACTGACAGAGCAGCCGCTGCAACAGCTCGCAAACACTGTGGAAGTGCGCGCGCTACAGGGTCCAACGCAGAAGAAAAATAGCCGCATGGCCTATTTCTTCCACCTTGTTCCTGTGTCAAAACAGCCAACGCGCAGCCTTCACTCTCGTGTACAAACAATCAACATTTTCATAATTTGGTGTGCCCAAAACTGGAGCAGAACACAACGCAGTTTTGAGTATCTTAAATGCTCTCTGACATTCTTCATTCCACTGCAAAGGCATCACAACATCCTTCTTTGTCAACTCCACCATTGGCTTCACAATCAGGGCAAAATTCACAATCCACTGCCGACAATAGGAAGCCATGCCTATTGTAGCTCTGACTTCTTTCTGCGTTTTTGGAATAGGCATACCCGAAATGCTCTCTATTCTCTCTGGCGTCAGTCTTCTCCTTTCTTTCGAAAGTAGGTAACAGAAATAAGTCACCTCCTTTCGAGAATATTGAAACTTCTTTAAACTCACTTTGTGGCCATGTGCTGCCAAGTGTATTAATAGTAAAACAGTACTCGCTTTACAAATCTCTTCTGTATCTGCAGCGATCAACAAATCATCTATATATTGTAACAATACACAACCTTCTAGTAACTCTAGCATGTCTAGTTGTTCTTTCAATGCTCTGCTGTAAATACTCAGACTTTCTGTGTAGCCTTGTGGAATGCGCGTGAATGTAAACGATCGTCCTCCTAACGTGAAGGCGAACAGATATCTGCTTTCCTTGTGCACTGGAATGCTAAAGAACACATTCTTCAAGTCAATAACACTAAAATACTCAGCTGAGGCATGAATCCTGTTCAAAATCGTGGCAACATCTGGGACTAACGTGAATTGAGGATCTACCACATTGTTTAATGTGCGCAGATCAATTGTGAAACGGTACGGTACCTCATTACCTCCTTTCTTATACACCGGGAGAACGGGACTGTTACACGTGCTGCCTGTAATCTCTTCAATCACCCCCAATATTACCAAATCAGAAACAATACTTTTCAATCCTTTCTCTCCTTCTGAGATTTTATGTTGCGGAATACGCGGTAACGTTACTCCTTCTTTCAAAGCAATTTTCACTGGTTCTATCTTCAAACATCCAACATCATTGTCATTTATAGGCAAATACAAGTTGGCACCCCACTCAATTTGCCTGGCAAAGGTTTAGACACAAATTCGGATACTGGTACATTCTGTGGTGAAATGGTCTAAAATACTCCATCTGATGTACTGTGGATTACTGCACTCAAATTTCTTCAATAAATTTAATCCCAAAAGATTATCCCCACAGTTCTCTGTTAAAAGGAATGGACAGTATTCAGTGAATGGGCCTAATGTCACTGGTACTGGTTGGGACACTGGATTTATCACTGGGGTACCTGCGAACCCTACTGAAATATTCGTTCGCCCTGACAGTGGTATTTCTGTAACCAAGTGATGGTCTATCGAACACTTTTGTGCCCCCGTATCCACAAGGAATCTGTGCTCACTATTCCCGACTTTCATTTCTACGTAGGGTCCTTTCTGATTCACGGGAATAGACACTGGCTCCAACCCCTGTCTTGGGCTGTCCTATTGGGGAAACAACACATCATCCGATGTGTAATCGCTGCTGTTATTATACTACGCTTTCGCATGAGTATCGAAAATGTTTCCGCCCCTCCCTCTATTCCCATTTTGCATATTCTGCTGGCTCGGATTCTGATTAGAGGTTTGATTCTGAGCTTGGTTCTGATTTTGGGTACCATTCCCTTGACTATTTTGGTGCTGCTGCATGTTATTTCTGTTATGCCCATTTGCCCCTGGATGCCCCCTATGCTGTCTTCTCTGGCCGTACCCATTTCTATTTTGCAAGTGTGGACATTGCGCTCGCCAATGACCTTCATCTCTGCAATACGCGCATTGATTCAGTCCCAGGGGCTCTCCATGCATGTTCAAATTACCTCTGCCCTGGGCGTTTCCTCTACCTCTATTGTGTCCCACTACCTGCTGGAGTAGCACCCTTGTCTTTAAATTTGGTCTATCTTTCGCCTCTTTCTTTCTCGGCGTTCACTCTGTTCTCATAATATTGAGCCATATGTAGTATTTCACTCAACGTTTTTGCTTGCCATGCACTTTGCGATGTCATTATTAAGTTTTGAATGGGAAGTATTAACCCTCTCACATATTTATCGACAAATAGCCTTTTTCCTGCTTCTGTACTTACATCCTGCCCACTGAAATCTGTAAATACTTTACTCGAATCTGTTAAAATAATCCGTGGCTAGTTCATCCTTACCCTGAACACATGCAGTCAATTTGTTCCATTGAATTCTTTTCTCTGGAACAATTCCTTTCAATTTCTGTATTATTCGTGCTGGTAATGCCGCCATATTTGGCCCTGGTTTCCCTCCCACCTCTTTATTTCTATCCTCTAGTACTAAATTCGCCCATGTGGCGCCATAGGCCGTTGCATCATCCACTTTTCTTATTTGCTTCCATTAGTCTGCTGGCAGTATTACTGGGAATATTAAATCTATGTCACCCATAGTGAGTACGGATGACTGCAAACAGGACTCTATTTCTTTATAGAATCCTCCAGGATTCTTTCTTATATCAGGAATCGTCTGTTTTATGTTGTTCACTTCCTGTGTGGAAAAGGGAACATGTACATATTGGGCGGTATAATGGGCTGGTGTTACCTGCGCCGCTATGGTGCCTGTTGCAGGAATCTCTACTTTTGGCACAAAGGTAGGTGGGACTTCTCTCATGGGAAATACCACACTCACTGTTCCTCCCCCCTCTCTCATCTGTAGTAATATTCCCAAATCGAGTGATAAGGCTGTTTCTCCTGTTGCACGTTCAAATGTCCTCTTATATGACATGCATTACTTACCGTAAAAGCATTTCTGATGATTGTATCTGCTTAGATTCACATGCTGTGCATATGGTCCGACATCCAGTGGTAACCGCAGAGTATTGCATCTCGTCTTTCGGGGACCGAAAGGGGACGTCGGCATAGGCGTGTCTGAAACACTATCCCTATCATGACATGTGTAGTACCCAAAATCCCTCACGTGCCGAGGTCCCTCCGATTGTATTTTTTCTGCCATGAGGGAGCCCAAGGCTATAGTGAGTGAGTACATGAAGAGAGAAAGTAGTAAGAAGTCTATGTTCCTTCCACCTCGAGCGGGGAGGCAGGGAGGGCGCATGTGAATCTAAGCAGATACAATCATCAGAAATGCTTTTACGGTAAGTAATGCATGTCTTCTGATGCTTGTTAATCTACTTAGAATCACATGCTGTGCATAGACTAGCGAGCAGTACCCGAGTTGGAGGTTGGTTGCGAGAAGGAACAGTAGAAAAAAGATGTCTTAGTACTGCTTGTCCCACCTGAGAATCAGACCTAGAATGAGTGTCTAGGCAATAGTGTTTTGTAAAGGTGTGTACAGAACTCCAGGTTGCCGCTTTGCAATTGGACTCTAGGGGAACATTTGCAATGAATGCTATGGAGGCCCCAGTGCCTCGAGTAGAATGTGCTCTAGGCTTGAAGGGCAGTTCTCTCTTTGCAAGAGTGCAACATAGTGTGATGCATTTGACAATCCACCTCGATATTGCTGATTTAGAGACAGGGTCCCCTTCTCTACCAGCTGCCACTGAAACAAAGAATTGTTTAGTTTTCCTTAGTGGTTTAAGTTCTATCCATGTAGAACATGACTGCCCTTCGCACATCCAGTATGTGAAGGCCTCTTTCGGCCATGTTAGTAGGTCTCTGGAAGAACATGGGTAGTTCGATTGACTGGTTCACATGGAACTTCGAAATGAATTTCGGTGCAAATCTGGGATGTGTGCGCAGAACAACTTTATCTTTGTGGGCTGTAACAAAGGGGTCCAAAACTGAGAGGGCCTGTAGTTCGCTAACTCTTCTGATAGAAGTGATAGCTACTAGAAAGGCTGTCTTGTAAGTCAGGTTTTTCAGACTAGCTTTATGCATAGGCTCAAAAGGGGGTCCCATGAGCCTAGTTAAAACCACATTTAGATCCCACCCAGGGGCTGGGTGAGTGATGGGGGGATAACTTCTTTTAACCCCTTCCATAAAGGCTTTAATCACAGGTATTTTCCACCACGACACCTTCTGCTGTGACGTGGTGTAGGCTGACAACGCCGCTAGGTGAACCTTTAAGGAATTGAAGACTAACCCAGAGTCCAACAGATGGGTTAGATATAACACAATGTGTGAAGGCGAGCAATCGGTGGGATTGACACCTTTGGAACTGCACCAGATGACAAAACGTTTCCATTTGCTGGCATAGCAATAACGTGTGTTAGGCTTTCTTGCCTCCCGCAGTAGGGCCATGCATCTTTGAGGGAGTTGCAGATGTCCAAACTCTATGACCTCAGGAGCCAGGCTGCTAAGTTCAGAGTTTGTGGGCATGGGTGCAGTCTCTCCCCCCCTGTCCTGAGACAACATGTTGTACAGGCAGGGCAGCTTGACTGGTGGGGAGAGGGTCATTTCCATCAGGTGTGCGAACCAAGTTTGGCGGGCCCACATGGGAGCCACCAGAATCATGGTGACTGGATCCTGGTGCATCTTGTGTACTATCTTGTTCAGAAGGGAAGTCGGGGAAAAAGCGTAGACAAATTTCCCCGACCAAGTTATCCAGAGACCGTTCCCCTTGGATCGGTTCTGGGGGTACCTGGAGGCGTAATCTTGGCACCGGGCGTTCTCCTGAGTAGCGAACAGGTCGATCTCTGGAAACCCCCATTCTGCGAAGACGTTGGATACAATGTCTTCGTGCAGTCGCCATTCGTACTCTTCTGGCAGAGGAAAATCTCTGCTGAGTACATCTGCCAGAAGATTGAGTTCCCCTGGAACATGTTGGGATATCAGGAACATCTTGTGTTTGAGAGCCCATATCCAGATGTTTTGGGACAGCTTGGATAGCCCTGGAGAGTGAGTGCCCCCCTGTTTGTTCAAGTAATACATTGCTGTTGTGCTGTCGGTTAGGACCAGCACGGTCTTCCCTTGCAGTTGCTCCTGAAAGGCTTTCAATGCTTTGAACACTGCTAGTAGCTCCAGTAGGTTTATATGGTTGGGCGCTACCTGAGGGGACCACACTTCGTGCGCTGTCTGTTGAAGCAGGCGATTCCCCCACCCTGTGAGAGATGCGTCTGTCGTGAGAGTGGTTTCCACTGCAGGGGTAGTGAAGGTTTTCCCCTTCAAGAGGTTCTCCCTCGACCACCACTGCAGAGAGAGAACGAGGGCTGGCGACACAACTAACAGATCTTCCCATTGTCCGCTGGCCTGACACCACTGGCTGTTGAGCCACTCTTTATTGGGAAGCATGCGCAGCCGCGCGTGGGGGACCAAGTATGCATGACGCCATCATCCCTAGCAAATGCATAGCTTTGCGTACCGTCACCTCTCGACTGGCTACATACTGAGGAACCTGAGAGAGCATGTTCTGAACCCTCTCGCTGGAAGGGAAGACTAGACCGTCTGTTTTACTTGGCTGGGGACTAAGCTGGATTTCTTTTCATTGATAGAAAATCCCAGGCTGAACAGTAGGTCTACTGTTTTTTGGGTGTTCGAAAAACAAACGTAGAACGAGTCCCCCGTGATGAGCCAATCGTCGAGGTAAGGGCAAACTGGAAATGAAAGTCTGCGCAGGTGTGCCGCTGCCACTGCCAGGACCTTGGTAAACACCCTTGGCGCCGAGGCTATGCCGAAGGGGAGTACCTTGAACTGGTAGTGTTTGTCCTCAGTCACGAACCTTAGGAATTTTCTGTGCGCTGGCAGCATTGAAATATTAAAGTATGCATCTTTCATATCCAATGTTGTCATGAAGTCCCTCTGTTTTAGCAATGGGATCACCTCTTGCAGTGTTACCATGCAAAACTTCTGGGGCTTTATGAACTTGTTCGGTGGGCGCAGGTCTAGAACAGGACGCATGGTGAGATCCTTTTTGGGTACAAGGAAGTACACCGAATAGATACCCTTGTTTACCTGAAGAATCGGGACGGCTTCTATGGCGTCCTTTCCCAGCAGCGCTTCCACCTCTTGGATCAGGATCTGCAGATGTTCCAGTGAAATGCGTCGATGTTTTGGCGGTCTGAACTGTGGAGGTCGGGCGAATTCCACACAGTAACCGTGGGCGACCGTCTTTAAGACCCACTGGTCTGAAGTTATCTCCTCACATGCCTTGAGGAAAGATGTTAATCGCCCCTGACCGGGGAGACATGGAAGGGGACCTGGACTTGGTGGTCATTTCTGACCCGAAGTTGACGCTCCTCTGGAATTGGAGCCTCTGCCTCTATTCTTTCCGTGCTTCTGACCCCTCTGAGGGTAGTAAGTGGGGCTTGCAGTAGGTTGACTTGAGTTGAAGTTGCCCGTGCCAAAATTATTTTGAGCGGCGCGGGCTTGTCCTCGAAAGGACCGCCAAGAATTACTGCCCCTCTGTTAAGAGGGTTTCTGGGAAATTTGGTGCAGCGACTTAATAGTCTCGTGCTCCTTCTTGGCTGTCTCCAACGCATCGTCTACCGCCTTCCCGAAGAGGTTGGCCTCTTCGATGGGTTTGTTGATAATGGATGCCTGGGTCTCAGGCCTGAAACCTGACGTGCGCAGCCACGCGTGCCTTTAGGAGAGTACCCTGTGCGAAGGACCTGCCTGCTGTCTCTGCGGTGTCCAGGATATTCTTTACCACATTCTGATTGGCAAGTTTGCCCTCCGAGACAATGGCAAGAAGCTTGGCTCTGGTTGGTTACGGAACCTCTTGAAGGCCTTCCTGGAGTAGGTTCCATTGGGCGTCGACGTAGCTTGACAGTAACGTCGTGTTATTGGCAATCCGGACGGTATAGGCCGCCGCCGACGTAACCAGTTTGCCTAAGGCATACAACCTTTTGGACTCCTTGTCCGCGGGTGACTCTCCCTTGGCAAGGGGAACCCCTGCTCTCTTGCGAGTGTTGGTCACCACCAGCGAGTCTGGGATTGCGTGTCCTTTGATATAAAGCGGGTCGGTGGGGGAGGGTCGGAAAAGTTTTTCGACCCTTGGGTTCACACCCCTAGTCTGAGCGGGTGTGAGTAAGGAAGGGGTCAGCCATCTCTTTACAGAGCTCAAGAGAGGGATAGACTGGCTTGCCGGAGGCTTTTCATTAATAATGTCCTGCGCGAAACCTTGTTCGGGAAAGGCTTCAGGCGTGGCAATTTTAAAGAAATCAGCTGCTTTATTCAACATGTTGTTGAAAGCCAATTGATCGTCCACCGGGGAAGCTTGTCGAATCGGGGTGGATGGGGGAGAGTCGAGGCAGACGATATCAGAGTTGTGATCGTCCTGCTGGGTGTCCTCCCAGTAGTCCGTTGCTCCTCGAACTTCCCCATAGTTGTCCAGAAAAGAAGACTCCTCTTCGTCTGTATAGATGTCTCTATACGTGTCCATCTGGACATCTTCTTGATAGTCAACATGGTGTTGGACATCTTGTGTTTGAGGGTTAGTGTCTACCCGAGCTTTTTTCGGCGGAGGTTGATCAGAAACCCTGAAAAACTGCTCCAACCGATCCATACACCCCTCGAATTGCTCCGTGGTCCACTTGGATGACCCAAATGAACCTAGTTGAGTAGGAACCATGTTCTCCGCCCTAGGGCGTTGAGAGGATCTCCTCAGGGTGCTTGAGAGGGGTATCTGGCTTTCTTCTTAAGAGTCTTCGGGATCGTCTTCCAAATCTGTGGAAAATGTTTTGGCGGATTGGCACATAACTGTGGGCGGAACCGGTACTAGGCCCACCGCCGTAGCAATCCTATTGATGCTCTTACGGATGGTCACCGAATCTTCGAGAGACAACGCCTCCGATGATGTGTCTGCAGTGAAAATGGCTTCCGCGGCACCAGAAGGGCCAGCGGAGGGCTTCTCGGGTAGAGGCCTACTCGTAGTTTTCGGGCACGTACAGGCCTTGGAAACCTTGGAATCTGTCGAAGTTTCTTGTTCTGAAACTTCGGCGCGTGTAGTTTGGGGAGTCGCGCCCTTGTTATGTTTGTTATGCCCAGTCGTCATGCGCTGCTGCGGATGCGGGAAAGGCTTCAGATCAGACCAATCCGTGGGCGCCACCGAAGTTTCCGGCGGACCCGTTGGCGCTTTCGCCTTCTTCGACGAAGTCGTCGAGGAGGGCGCTTGGGTTGTGTGCTTTGTACGGTGCGATTGTACGTCCCTGTAGCAAGACCAGAGTCGAGCCTGGAAGGGACGGGTGTGGTCGCCCTAGAATAGTCTGCCTCAAGGTCTATAACGTCCGTGTTGGACGTTTGGTCATCCAATGTACCCCCGTCACTTTCGGCTGGTGTCGCAGCAGGGGAGGGAGGTTCCACGTGTGACATTCTGTACGCGGCCCACCGCTTCAACCGGCGCTCCTTAAGGGTTTTAGGTCTAAGGAGTTTACACGCCGAACACCGCTTCTCGTCGTGCTCTAGGGGGAGACAAGTGTTACACGACGTGTGCTCGTCTCTCCACGGATATCTGACCCTACAAACAGGGCAGAATCTAAATGGAGTCCTTTCCATAGCAGAAGGGAAGGGTGACCAGACCAAAAAGGAAAGCCGTGGAAAAGAGGAAAGACATAATTTTTTAACAGTATGGCAAACCCTGAGCCCACTCTCCCTACGGTGTAGGCCGGCACGAAGGCCTGACCATGTGGAAGTCCGAACGCCGGATCTTAGGCGCCGGAACCCACAGCCGTAGACGATTCCCCCATAGTCTTCGTCGAAGATGTTCTTGATGGGCGAAGTGACTTAATGGGGATTAAACCGACAATTCGGTAAGATAAACAATGTCTCATGAAGAGCTCCGCTATAGGGCGACCAGTTATCTGGGCGGAAAAAAAACAATCTGAGGGACCTCGGGCGCGTGAGGGATTTTGGGTACTACACACGTCACGATAGGGATAGTGTTTCAGACACGCCTATGCTGACGTCCCCTTTCAGTCCCCGAAAGACAAGATGCAATACTCCACGGTTACCACTGGATGTCGAACCATATGCACAGCATGTGATTCTAAGCAGATTAACAAGCATCAGAAACTGCTATTATTTCAGGGGGGGCTGGCTTTCTTCTCATTTATATCTTTGTCTATCAGATGTTAAGCCATTATCTGCAGTGCTTTTCATTTCATGGGCAAGGTGTATTCATCAAATATCTCATGTATCTCCATTGTGGGAATAATAGGATCTGAAATCCATTTCAACGCCTCTCGTATACACACTTTTAGTCGGTCGCCTGTCTGTCTTGACGACGACAAATATTGCCGTTGTATATAGGGCTCTACCGCTTCAGTTCTATCTCCTAATATCTCTACTCCTATACCCAGGTGTGGCAAACATTTCAGCATATTCATTGTCAAGTTCATTCTTAAGTTCAAAGAGTCGGTCTACATGTTCCCTCATCTCTTCATCCCTCCCTCTACAACGTGCCAATGCATTCAAATCCAACAGTCGTTGCGGAGGCAGCTTCCCAATTAACTGTTTCCATCTAGCCACTAAATATTCCCCCATGCATTCCAACACTACCTGTCTTTTGTTGTTCCTCCTGAAGTTGAATATTGAAGCCATCGCTGACGTTTCATCATTCCCATCTATATACATTTCGGCCTGTTCTTGCCACTCTCGCTTCCTCTCCTTGCTAATCGCACTACGAGTTACTCTCGTACATCCCCTTTGTTCAGCCCCTTCTTTATCAACAAGTTCAATCATGGAAAGGGCGGATGGGACAGAACCGATCTCTTGAGAGGAAGGTGCGGATGGGACAGCAGGACCGGGAGGTGACTGTTGCGGCGCTGACTGGCTAATGGGAGGCACTGTTTGTGCAGTGTGTAGCTGGGCTGGGATTTGGTCAATTGGGAGAGGCTGAGCAACAGGAGGGGGCTGAGCAGTTGCTACTGACGTGATCGTTTTAGTCTCTCTTCTTGGCCCTTGCTTTGTGTCTGTCAATATTTTATCTATTAATTCGTCTGATGAATGCAACTCCCGTTGTGGGTATATCTTTTCTATGCTCAATTGCTTGCGTCTATTTGACTTTCTCAAACTATCATTCCACTCCTCCTCTTCCTTCGCTCTCTCTGCTTTTGACTTATGCCTGCGCGCATGTTTCTCCCTACTTTTACAACAAAGCATTGCTTCCCTTCTCCAGTCCCTAAGGATATCAAATACTGCAGGGCTTGTTTTCTTTTTCATCAACACCTTCTCCAAATGATCTATTCTCGTCATTTCAAAACTCCCATGATTCGGCCATTGAAGATCTTCCTGCTTTCTGGTTTGCCTATGCCAAATCTCACGAAACATTATCGATCCCACACCATACTTCACATACATCTCATACGCCGGCAACCCCTCTGGTGGCGCGACTTGGCCAGTTTCCAAAGACTGTCCGCCGCAGCGGAGAAATCCCGCTAGGGTGGACAATACCCCAGGCGTGTTTTAACCTTACCCTTGGCTAATCAAACTTACACTGGGTGTTTGATTTTGCAAAATCAACTCTCAACCAATATCAGGATCACTTTTGAATCGGGGCATGACTCACCTGATCAATCAAGTTGTCTTTTCAAGACACAATTCGTCCGTATACTGACGCAACCAATGACGTTGTGTCTGCGTATCTTGGCTCACTCTGCCTCGTTTCGGGACCCCCGCCCCCTTGTTCTCTGGCCGGGCACGTCGATCAGGGATCAGTTGTGTGCAGATCTGCAAAGGAATCTCTCATCGCTTTCGCAGGGGTGCCCCGAACACCTTTTGATCCCGGCCTGATCGTCCCGTCCTCGCCGTTCTCTCCGCCTTCCTTATTTTTCAACGTACACAATGGAACAAGTGGGGGAGGGTCCCTATTCAGGCGCCATCTTGAAGGGGACCCTAAGGGACCGTCTCGTATGGAAACAAGGCACAATCACCACACACAAACGTATACGCCAGACACAAGGTTGTATTCCCAAAATCTAGGGTTCATTGCAAAGCAAATAGTCTCAGTTGGCCAACTGGTCCCACGACGTGTGTCTACCAGACCTCGGGGGACGCAAGAGAGAGAAATTCGTACAACAGTTACACATATACAAAATAAGCATCTAGTAATCAGTAATGTCACAAATTATACCGCCCCTACTGCATTTCCTTTGAACTAGGCACGATGATTGACAATGGTGACGAGTACGACACCTTCAAACATTCATTTAGTAACAGTTTGCAATTTTGTAAGCTCACAGACATAAGTCTTTGTTTTAAAGAACACAATGCTTCTGTTTCTACAAGCAAGCAGTGCGTAGGAAGAGACACATTCCAGGCCTTGCTATCTCCTCGTTTCTATTCGTGTACTGGGGGTCAACTTGCTCTTCAGGTCTCTGACGGGCTCAGGAAAGGGGGGCCGCAAAGAAGGGCATAATTCAAATTCAAGTCATTTAATGTTCGCTCTAGTATTTCCACTGTGCTTATAGAGACTAGCTGCCACCTGATGTACTGATTAGAATGCCTTGCTGATCACTCTCCAAGGATATGCGAGGGAGGGGACCGGGCATTTCTGTCTGGGTTACTGCGTTATGTTTCAACATGCCACTCGCGGCCTTGCATTGTGCACCAGTGAAGCAGAATAATATTTCAGAAAAGCAGTTTTACAGGAGGCAAAAAGGCAACATTAGAGAAAACAAGAAGAAAACAAGATGGCGATTTCGGTCACCTTAAAATGGCCGCACCATGGTTAAGCTTTTGCTACACCTTTCAATTACTAAACACATGAGGCGGTTGGTCTTCGGCCAACAAAGTGTAGTGCCTCACGATCGAGGGGGTGTCTATTCTTTCTGGACTGACAATGGGGGGGGCCTTATTATAGTAAAGGTGCACCCCCTGACTTTAAGTCACATATCAAACTGTAATCTGCACCATTTAATGAAGTAAATCTCTTGATTGAGGAAATGGAGATTAACTAAATGATATTGCGATAGTGGGTTCTGTAGAGTGTGTGGAGACCCAGTCTCACTGGCAGATCACCACTGAAAATTGTGAACAGCAAAGGTGTAAAGATTGTCACTCAACTAAACTAGAATTGGTCAACCTTCGAGCTGCAATCAGTGGTTTAAAGTCTAAATTGGAAGCCATTAGACGAAGGCTAGATGGTCAAAAAATGGTCCCCCATGCTTCCCTTGCCCCTCCTCGCTTAGATGGATCAAAAGTGGGGGTGGAGGAATGGGAATGGCGGAAGGCTGGAGATAATCGACAGTAAAAACCAAACCTGACTTTAGCGATATTATCCATGTACCAATATTAGTCGGTCCAGCAGAAATATTACAAGGAATGTACCCTCCCTGACCACTGCATACCAAAGGGACTCATTCCACAACAGAGTCCTATGGAAAAGTATCCCTCTAACTAAGATACCTTATTCAATTATCCACGATAAAGGATACTTGAGAAAGATAGTGTATCTAACAAATGGCCCCAAGCTTGGGAGGATAAGGACAGCCTTACAAATCTATCCACTGGATTAGACATAAAAAGCAATGCCTATCTGTCAGGTCAGACATTCTGAATGTCGGACGTGTCACCCAGGGTTCTAGTAGGAAGCTGGACTATTTTAAAATAACTTTGGTAAATTATCATTTGTTCTTATGCCAGCTATCAATAGATTCTAGGACATTGAAATACCCAGAGTTGAAAATTACATTTCAGGGGAAGGCCTCCTGCCAGTGCACAAATAAGTGGAGTGGTAGTAAATATACAATCTATCCTCCCTCTACTCCCGGGGGTGGTTCTTTCAATACCTTCTAATTCCTCCTCCAATTCTTCCTGATACACTTTGCCCTCCTCACAGTGTGATTTGAATAGATGCAGGGATGGAGATGGGAAAGTGCTTACCTTAGGATACAGTCAAAATGGCATATTGTAATGCTGCAGGTCTTTCGAAACATATGGTAGACTGTTCAAGACTATGATGTTCTCTGCCTCCAAAAGACGTGGGTTATAGAGAAGTACACGGTGGAGGGGTACTCTATATTCACCATCCCAGCAGTGAAACACAAGAGTGGGGTTGGTTGTCCAAGTGGTGGTCTCAGCGTATGGAGTAACACCGCTCGAGTCACGATAATGAAAACTCAATCTTTAGATTTGCAATGTTTAATTGTTGCGATTGGCTTTGGTGTGAGATTTTGTATTTTTAATATCTATAACAGGCCTTATGGCAATAATGGTATGGACACTTTCAATAAGTTGGAGGGGTTGAAGCTAGATTTTGAACACAATTATGGGAGTGACCTGAAAATTATATTATTGGGTGACCTTAACCTGCAATATGAACCTCAGGTGGAATTAAAAGAAATATTTGTGGACTTCCTGAAACTGCCACCCCTGTGAAATTCTTAGGTTATAAATATGGCTCTCAAACGGCAGAGTTATTAATGCGGATAAGAGTAGCTATATTGATTAGGTCCTGGTTGATCTTGGCACCTAGGGTGCGATCCACGGAGGTACCAGAGAGAAAGGATAGCAACCATAATATTCTTACTTTAACCCGGTCATCAATATGCGATGGTAGGGAATATCCCAATTTTGTCCATCAAATTTACTTGATATCTAATAGACGCAGAATCAAATGGGATGAGACCACTTGAGCAGCTAATTTAGCTGAGGCATTTCAATTGGCTATGCCCGAATTGCAGATGAAATGTGATGCTGTGTTTGAGAGTAATAATGACATTAATGAATCCTTCACTGGGCTTGCAGCCATTTTTTCTAAGTACTTGTATTGTAGTCATTAATATAGCACCATTTCCCCATTTGTATGCCCTATATGCGCTTTGTGGTTGGAACAAAATCAAGGTATGCAAAATCTCGAATAGTTTACTTTAAGATGTGTGTCTGCATTCTGCTTGGTTAAGATTCAGGGGGGCTAGAGGTCAGGCACGTGGACGGGTGCTGTCAGTGGTGCTAGTGGAGCAGACTTGATGTGTGTCCAGCTAGACCCAATTTGTACGTAGGCTTTCGCTGTATGCTAATGTCAGAGGTGTTGAGGCAGGTAATGGGTTTCAGATATGCAAGCTGCTAGACCGGATTTGACATAGCCCTAGATGCATTCTAGAGTGCATGGATGGGGAGGTGTGCCTGCGGCATGTGCCAACAGACATGGTACGATTTATACATACCTTAGATGTGGACAGATTTGACCTTCCGTGTTGTTTTCTCAAGTCTCTCAAGGCGATGGACTGGTCGATCAAGTGCATCTTCTGGTGGGGTTAGAATACTACCATTGGGAAGGACCTCGCTGGTGGCGTTATCTGAGTGCAATAGACAAGTGAATTAAATAAACATTGCCACCTATGGCCTAGGTTCAATGGTATCATTTTCCGTCGCCAGAGAAAAGAACCGTCCTAGGGTGTCTTAGTGCATCTCTATTCCTACAACCAAAAGCCATTAAAGTGTGTTCCATGCCCAATGGCCTAAGTTGAATTGGTGCATATCCTCTACGCTGCCGGCATACACATTGGTTTGAAGCTGTAGGTGTTTAGTTGGGTCTGGGCCAATACTTGTGTGGTGGGGCAATCGAAGCATAGAGTGGAAGAGTGATTTCAAGAGGAGGAAGGAAAAAGCCAGGTGTTGAGGGCCTTTCTGAAGGTAAGGGGATTGTAAATGCTGCAGATGTGGAGAGGCAAAGAGTTCCAGATTGACAAGACCAGCATTACAGAAAGAAGGCTGGTATGATTGTGAGTGCAGAGCAGCAAAATCTAGACTGCTAAATGTACCAAAATATAATGATCCGAAGATCAGGAAGGATCTATGCACCATTAGGAAGGAATAAAGCAAGCTGTTGTCTAATAAGAACAAGTTACTTACCCCTGCTAACGTTCTTTCGATTGGATGTTCCTCCCACGTATTCCTCATCTTTGATAATTATCTTTCCAGCTTCAGCAGCTTTGGAAAAAGACCTTCTCGACAGAGGGCTCTGTGAGGTAGCATTGATGTCTCGATGTCCCTCCGATTGTCAACGTCATCTGCAGTATATGTAGCACGCACAGCGCCCGTTAGTTTCAGTTCTGTTTTACCATGTTTAGAAGAAATACTAGTGCCTCCTTAGACCTTATAAGGCTCAGACAGTGTAGAGTGTAAAAACATGTCAATTCTGCAGTGGGGTAGGTTGGGCGGGGCAATACGTGGGAGGAACATCCAATAGAAAGAACGTTACCAGGGGTAAGTAACTTTTCTTCGAATGGATTGTGTCCTTCCACGTATTCTTCATCTTCGATAGCCTCCCAAAGCAGTAATAGTTTTGGAGGCGAGAAAATAATTTAGATCTGTCCTTCGTAGATATCATGGAAGTGTCCAGGGAGAAATGTTTTACAAAGGTGTATATGGTATACCAAGTGGCTGCTACACAACTGTCTTTTATTGGTGCTCCTCTCTGAAGAGCGGAAGAAGTAACCATGCCCCTGGTTAAGAGAGCTCTTACAACTTCTGGGGGTATCGTTACCAGCCAATCTATAGTATTCTTGGATAGCCAGAATAATCCATCTGGATAGTGTCTGTTTTATCATGGCTAAACCTAATTTATGACCTCAATATATGAGAAATAAGCGGTTGTTCTGGCAAAATTTGTACATTTGCGAGATATAAAAACTGAGAGCCCTCCTAGGGTACAGCCTATTTAAACTCTCCTCATTCCTTCCAAGATGAGGAGGGAAATAGAAAGTTGGTAAAACTATCTTTTGGGACAAATGGAAGTCCGACTATTTTTGGCAAGAACAAAGGCCTTACTTTAAGAATCACCTTAACCTTATTAAAGATCGCATATGGAGGTTTACAAGACCGTGCTTGCAATTCGCTCACCATGCGGGCAAATGTGATTGCAACTAGCAAAACAGTTTTTAGTCTTAATCGTCTTAATAGACATAAATGCATGGGTTCAAAAGGGACGCATGTTAAGAATTTTAATACAAGATTTAAATCCCAAACAGGGACCTGAAAGGGAATAGGAGGAAACACATTAGTGAGTCCTTTAAGAAACTGAATGATTAAAGGGATTTTCAAGTATGCTGCTTCCTCCGATGAGCGCTTGAAAACCGAAAGCGCTGCCAGATAACCCTTTATTGTTCTGATCTGGAGCCACAGATTTGCTAAGTGAAGTAGAAAAGATAACACTGTAGGTGTATCACACTGAAATGGATACACATTTGTATCCCTACACCAGCTGCTGAACTTGTTCAAATGACAGCGGTATAAGGATTTTGTTGCTGGCCTTCTGGCTGTAAGCAACATCTCCATAATGTCATCCGGAGGGCCCAATCCTTTTACCTCAGCCTCTCAGAAAGCATGCGTGACGGCTGAGTGTTATGACCTCTGGATGGAGAACCCGACCCTCCTCTCGCGAGAGAAGGTCCTCTCTTTGAGGAAGACGTATCTGAGGGAAGATGGACATCTCCAGAAAGTCTGGATATCGTGTCCTCCTGGCCCAACCCGGAGCAATTAGGATCATGGATTTCCTGAACTTTCTCAACCTCCTGGTCACGCGAGGAATGACAGGGACTGGAGGAAACACATACAGAAGTGGAAACTCCCAGTCCACCACAAACGCGTCTCCTAGAGCTCCTCTTGGAGGAAATTCCCTGGAGCAGTACAGTTTGAACTTCCGGTTGACACTGGTCGCAAACAGATCCACCTGAGGGGTTCCCCAAAGGGTGAAGATCTCTTGAAGGACTTCCTGAGCTAGTTCCCACTCGTGGGAGACTGTGCTCTGCCTGATCAAAGAGTACACCGCCGTGTTCTCCTCTCCGGCTAGGTGAACTGCCAATAGGGAGATTGCTTCTTGAATTGCCCAGAACCAAAGCTACATTGCCTCATTGCACAGTGGTAGTGACCCCACACCTCCTCTCTTGTTGAGGTAGTACATGGCCACTGCGTTGTGCGTCATTATCAGGACATTCTTTCTCTGTACAGAGGGCAGAAACGGCTTCAGCTCAAGTCGGATTGCTCTCAGATCCAAAAGATTGATGTGTAATTTGGACTCTGATGGAGACCAACAACGGATGATTGTCAGATCGGTGGCGTGGGATCCCCACCCTGTGAGTGAGGCGTCCGTCACTACTGTTATCTCCAGCCATGGTTGCCAAAAAGGTTATCCCTTCAGAAGTTTGTCCTCTCAGGCCCACCACAGAAGGTTCTGTGAGATTCTGCTTGGAACCTGAAGGAGGTCTAACATCCTGACTGAGAATTGGGACCAACACGTCCTGAGAGCCCATTGCAGGGGTCTCATTCTCAGACAAGCCTCTGGCACCAGGAAAATCAGGATGCCATGAGGCCAAGCAACCTAAATAAATCGATAAATAAATCAAAGGCCGAAACATTGGGTGGTGAGGCTTTTCCCCGAGGAGATATGCAGGACTGATCCGATAAATTGTTTGAGATGGTATCATGTTTGACTTCTTGTAATTGAGGGAGAAGACTAGTTTTTGGAGGAAGTGGCAAGTCACGCTGAGATGTTCCAGGGTTTGTTTGGGAGAACGAGCCATGATCAGCCAATCGTCCAGGTAGAAGTAGACTTGAATTCCCCTCCCCCTTCCTGAGACTGGCTGCCATCACTGCCATCAACTTGGTGAAAACCCTCAGGCAGAGGTCAGCTCAAACGGCAGAACCCAAAAGTGATAATGAGAAATGCCAACTGCGAATCTAAGGTACGTCCTGTGCTTGTGATGGATAGGCACATGAAATTAAGCATCCTGAAGGTCCAGAATACCATCCAGTCTTGGAATTGGAGGGCCTGAAGGATCTGAGAAAGGGTAACCATCATGAACTTGTCCTTCCTGAGGAACTTTTTCAAGTTTCTTAAGTCCAATATAGGTCTCAGTCCTCCATCCTTTTTGGGGATTAGAAAATACAGGGAGTACCAACACTTGTTCTCTGACGCAGGTGCTGGTTCTATAGCACTGTTCTCTAGCAGGATCAGAATTTCCTGCAAAAGGAGCGGAACTGGAATTTTAAACGAGCTGTTCCCCAGTGGATGATCGTGAGGCCTTTTTTAGAAAAGCAAGGCTGTAACCCTGGGCTACCGTTTCCTGTGCCCAAGCATCTGAAGTAATGTCTCGCTACGCTCAGATCCTGCGAGAGCCTGCCTCCCAGTGGGGTCTTGCATATTAAGGCCTCAGAGGTTTTGAGGTGGCTGAAGCAGAGGCTGAGGGCAAAGCTGCCGCTGCTTGGGCTGATTTAGCACCTCTCCCTCGTCCACCACGAGGGAATCTTCTTTATCCACTATGTTCGGCTTGTCCTCTCCCTCTTCCAATTGAGGAGTAGAAACAAAAGGACTTACCCCTCCAAGATCATTTTCCGAGTAGGAGTGTTGAGGCTGTCTAATAGCGGCACTAAGATTTAGCCGCTGCTTTTGAGGTCTGTAGCCTTTCCAGATTTCATCAGCCTTGCTACCAAACAGTCTCGAGCCATCAAAAGGCATATTGCGTAATCTAGATTGCATGTCCGGTGCAATTGCAGACTTCATCCACCATGCAAATCTGCGTAGCACGATACCAGTCACCATGAATCTGCTAAGATTATCTGCAGTATCCAGATTTGACTGGAGGCACTCGCACATTGCCTCCATGCCATCCTTGATGATAGCCAGGATGCTGTCTCTCTCTTGACTTTCAGGGATGTGGTCAGCTGCCATTGCTGCGCAATCCCACAGGATGAACAAAAATGTAGATAAGGCACAAGTGGCATTTGCCGATTTTAAGGCCATGCTACTGGCAGTAAAGGCTTTCCGCGTCCAAGCGTCCACCCATTTATCATCCCTGCCTCTAGGAATGGTAGGGTAAGCAGATTGTTTTGTTGACATGGCTGCTTGGATCACCAAACTTTCTGCAATCGGGTGCTTGGTTAAGTAATCTGGGTCTCTGCTTGATGGCCTATATTTCTTGGAAAAGCCCTTACTAACCGCAGAAATAGAATCTGGAGTTTCCCAATTTGCCTTCATTGCAAAGCAATATGGAAGGGTAAAAAGGGATCCCCTCTGTAGACCTTGGTCTAATATGTCCATTAAGTCATCTTGTTGAAAAGAAGGAGCAGTCTACTCCATCCCAAATATTCCACTACTTTGCTCATTAATTGTCTATTAGAGCTATTAGCAGCATGATCTGCAAGATCTGCCTTTCCAAATTCCAGCTCAGGAGATGAATCTACCCCACTGGTTGATTGTAGTTTCTCATACAGATCTTTAAGCATAGCTTCATCTGAAATAAACTCATTTGGAGTCCCATATTGAAGGCCAAAAGGTGTGTGATCATCATTCATGTTCTTCATAAATTGAAGAAAGATTTGAAGAAATGTTTTTGTGGCAGAGGTCTATTAGATTTCTCTTGCGTTGCCTTCAATGGATCAGAAAAAGTCTTCGGAGTAGGCCTCAAGGCCAATGTCGAAGTATTCGACTTGGACGTCAATGGCTTCGATATGGGTGTCGAAGGTTCCAACTTCGAGGGCGTCAATGGAACAGATTTTGTTTTCAGCAAAGTTGTCTTTCAGTGAGTAGTTCCTAGTTTTTTTCTCTCACTCACACATCATTTCCCTCCAACTTACCATTAGCTGGGGAGTCTGAATTTGTTGGACATGTGTTTCTCTCGGGTTAGGAGAGACTCTAGGAAGAAGGAGAACTATGACAACTTTTCTTCAACTCCTTGGAAAATGACGAATGACGCACACGAGTTCTGGATCGAGATTCCTTTGATCTTTTTAGACAAGGAAAATCTCTCGTCTCATCAGAAGTACATTATTTTGGAACAGAAGGGGATTTAGGAATTCTATCCACCGCCAATTTACCTCTACGATCTCTCAGAGCCTTATCAGTCATCGCCTGCCAGGATTGGCACTCCTTTGTACGATGCTCCGTACCGTGCCACCACAGGCAAACACAGTGGAGGTCGGTGATGGACATCTTCGACCCACAATCCTGACATTTCTTAAAATCCGTCTTGGGCGTCGATTGAGTCGACAGTGAAGACATGGCGTTTTCTTTAATGAACCGAAGCGTGTCGTAATTTCTCTCAAAGCATAAGCTGCGTCAGAAAAACTGAACTGAAGCAAACAGGCGCTGCGCATACTACATATACTGCGGATGAGGTTGACGATCGGACGGAGGCCCTCAAGCGACAGAGTCATTGACGCTACCGCACAGCGTCCTCTGTCGAGAACATGTTTTTTCCAAAGCAGCTGAAGCTGGAAAGATAATTATCAAAGATGAGGAATACGTGGGAGGACACAATCCATTCGAAGGGGCCATTTTATTTGGGTTTGTGTGATTCCTTAAACTCTTTAGAGAACAAGATGTGGAGGAATTTCTGAGGATTCTGACTGTGGGTGGAGGTAAGCATACAAATACAGCGGAAGCAGTCATCACATAAGGGCAATGTTTTAAGCACTTCTGAAACCTTAACCAAGAATTTAGACCTGCTTTTGTCACCGAGTGGGACATTCCAGCTTGTCTTGGACATAGGTGTCTGGGGGTGCCCCTACTTGTATTGAGCCAGAGTGAAGTGGTTTCGGCCATGAGAAATCAAGTCCCTGGAAAAACCCCAGGACCTGATCATATACCATTAGACGTTTACAAGAGCGTGCCAGATATTTGGGTTCCCTATTTAAACAATTAATTTAACACAATTTTACGGACTGGGCCGAAACCTCCCACCTGCATTTTAGCAGTAGTGTTTCCCATATTCAAGAAGGGAGAGCATGGAATCCCTGCCAACTACAGGCCAATTTCCTGTGTGTGTGTGTGTGTGCAGTAAAATATTTAGGAACATTATTCACACCAAGCTGGAAGTTTGGGTGGCAGAACAGGGGGCCCTTAGTCCTCTTCAAGTGGGCTTCATAAGGAAGCTGAGCATTACTGACTAGGTTTTAAGGCTCAGATTACTCTAATGCCTAGGCGCCCACAATCTGCCCAGCACGCTTTTAAATCTTGAAGAGATTTGTCCCAGCCTTTGTTGGGTCAGGTAGCATCTATTTAACATGTAGTTAGCCTACCTGTAATGGCCAACATGGGCCTCTTGAACCATTCCCACATACATTCCCAATATTTTCCTATCAGGCCTGCCACCTGCTTCTCCATATAATTCAAGTTCAGTGTTTCCCTGGCAGGCATAAGAATTTTATAAATGTTGGTTATGAGCCCTTTCTGGGCAGCATCTGAAGACAAGCTTTTCAAAGGGGAAGAGCAGTCTACCTACCCCCACCTTAATGTGGGATTGCATTACCTAATGACCCAGAGGAAGGTATTGATTCTATCTTCCTCCTGTACCACAAATTCCTGCTTGTAGACCAAGAATGGCTTAACATATCTGGATTCATACATATTGCTGCTGTACCAGCCCCCCCGTTTTCCTACCATCTTTTAAAGGGCTTGGAAAGGTGAAGTCTATGTAACCATGAATAGGAGAACAAAATTGAAACTGTAAAGCGGTCAAGCCCAGCCCCAATGCTTGGTCATCCCAAACCTCTAGGACTGATCTGGTCATTGGCTTTGCATACAGGGAGAGTGGGGGAGTGGGGGGTGTTGTCTTCGTCATTTTGGTGATCAGATGAGCTTCCAAATTCTTTGCCCCCAACTGCATGTACATTGCCCACGCCCTGTTTCAGCAATGAGACTCTACATCACTCCCTGAAGGTATAAAACTATGAGGCCTGGATATGGTAAACTCAGTGGGAGTGTTGGGGGGCAGTGATCTGGGGAGGGGTGGGGGGGGAGACGTTAACTGTGTACTAAACCCGAAAATAAATAGATCAGACACCAAGATAGATAGACGCACTCAAGCTGCGAAGACATTGCTATCGTTATTAGCAGATTAGATGATGCATGGAGGTCACGCCATCCGCAGGATAGACAATATTCACATTATGCAGCCCCTCAGGACCTACACACTAGGCTAGACTATGTGTTTGTTACACAAGAACTAATGACGGAAATAGTGCACGCACAGTATAAGGCAAGGGTCCTATCCGACCACTCGCCGCTGATGTAAGTATGGCAATACCGACCTCCAATAGAAAGGATACCCACATGGCACCTGCGAGCAGAGGCATTGAAAGACAACGTATTTAGAGAGGACATGCGAGAGGCAATAAGTTATTTTGAGATAAACACTGGCAGTGTAGAATCAGCGGGCACACTCTGGGAAGCCTTTAAGGTTGTGGTAAGGGGGATTGCCATAGCTAAATCCAAAGGATTGCAAAATGGGATCTTGACTGAATTGCAGGGAGCGGAAAAGGAGCTAGAGATGGCGTTGAAAAGGGGTAGTAATACCAAAGAAGACACTGAAGTGGTACTTAACCTGCAACAGATATGGGTGGGATACTGGGAAAGATTATGCAACCTCAACTATAAAAAGCATGTACAGAGACAACATGCAGGAGGGGATAAACCAGGGAGAGTCCTGGCATGGCTATACAAAAATGAGACCCCTAGGCCCACAATTAGAACAATAGCGAAGGAAGATGGGAGCATAGTAGATATGCAAGAAGGGGTTAATCAGGAATTTGTAGATTATTATAGACTCCTACATGGAGATGAAGGAAGAAACAATAAAGAGATAGGAGACACTTTAGAAGATATTGGACTACCGCAGATTAGTGCAGAAGAGAGAGAGGAGCTAGATGCCCCGAATACCCTAGAGGAACTGGAGGAGGTAGTGAGGCAGCTGCCCACTTGTAAAACCCCGGGAACTGATGGACTTCCAAGCGAATTCTATAAAACGTATAAAAACAAGGTACTCCCCCCCCCCCCCGCTTTTAGAGATGCTCAATGACGCATATGAAGCAGGGAAACTACCAGAATCCTTACGAGAAGCGGTTATTATACCACTTCCCAAACCTAATAAGGCTGGCAGTGACTGTGGTTATTACAGGCCCTTGTCGATGTTAAACCAAGTAAAATATTAACAGCGGTCTTGGCAAACAGACTGAGGAGGGTCATTAATAAGTTAATACATCCCGATCAGACTGGCTATGTCCCTTATAGAAATATTTCAAATAACCTCAGGCGTCTCCATCGAGTCATTGAATATGCTAACGGAGATGCAGGCGAGATGGCGATAGTATCACTGGATGCGATAAAGGCATTTGACTCGGTCAAATGGCCTGGCTAATTGCTGCCCTGGCCAATTATGGTATGGGAACGGGATATCTCAGATGGGTTAAGCTACTATACAGCGCACCACTAGCTAGAGTGAAGACAGGAGCTGTAGTATCAGAGAGATGGCAACTCAACAGAGGTACTAGGCAGGGATGCCCTTGGTCCCCCATGCTGTATATTCTGGCCTTAGAGCTCCTAGCAATATACCTAAGACAGCAGTATGATGCAATAGGCATCATCATTGGAAAGGAACCGCATCTTATTTCTTTGTATGCTGATGATATGTTATTGTACTTCCGCTATCCAGAAGAGAACCTCCAATACATATTAGAAGTGATGGAGCGATTTGCGGAACTCTCTGGCATAGCTGTGAACCCAGGAAAGTCGTGTATATTTCCACTGGGTAGGTACAGAGGGATCCCGTTAGAACATTTGCCGACCCTGCTGATACCATGGGAGGTCAACACATTTAGATATATCGGGGTAGAAGCAGAACATAAGCACAATACGGAGAAAACGGTCAAGAAAATAGAGAATAGTATGAAGTTTTGGATGAAGCTCCCCCTGGCAATGATGGGGCGGAGGGCAATGCTTAAAATGGTGGTACTGCCCAGACTATTGCACTGCTTTGCGAATATCCCATACCTGATACCCAGAAGATTCTTTGCCAGGTTGGGCAGCATATGCAGAGAATTCCTATGGCACGGGATGAGAAATAGGGTGGCCCTGCGGAAGTTACAAAACTCATACGAGAAAGGGGGCATTAAACTACCAAACTATGAAATTTACTACATAGCAAGCCAACTACAATCTGTAGCTAAATGGCTTTCCGAAGAGCCGACTTTAGAATTCAGCTTGTTCCAAATGGATTGCGCCCCATTTTTAAAAAAAAGAGATTATATGGTTGCCCAAATCAGAGATGGAAGGACGCCCGAAGATGATGATGCTTGGGTGGGAGATATGGCGAAGAGCCTGCCAGTTAATGGAAAAGCCATCCCCGTGCTCCCTGCAGATCCCATTGGTCGCTGTGGCGGGAAAAGAAAAGCAACTAAAACTAATGATTAGGAAGCACTAGGAGCCGGTAGGGATAGCAACAATGGGTGATGTGTGGCAGGAGGGGAAGATACAGGAGTTTGAGGAGCTGGTGGAGGAAACTGGGTTGCACGTGGGGCAGTATATCGCTTATCATGGGGTGGTGCAGCGAATTAAAGAGACCTGGTCTGAAGTGGTACTAGCAGATGAACTGGACGCCACTATAGACACGATATATGACATAGCAGGAGGAGGACATGAAACATCCAGGTTATATGAGATGATAATGACCAAAGTGGGTAAGGAGGTGGTGCAACTTAGACTGGACTGGGAAGAAGAAGTAGGGGCCCCGATGAATGATGTGATGTGGGAGCGAGCTCAAGGGTATCATAAAAAAGTGTCAAGAAACACCAGATTACAGCAGATACAATTATATATAACTCATAGGACGTATATGACACCTCAAAGAATAGCCAAATTTAAAAAAGCAGGACGTCAATCATGCCCCAAATGCAATGAGGAAAATGCGGGAATGGTGCATATGTTTTGGGCATGTCCAATAATAGAGAGATTCTGGGGAGAAATAGCACAGAAGATGGATGAAAAAGGGATCAAATTGGGGGTGGATACAGCATGGGCCTGCTTGATAGGAGGGTTTCCCAGACCATGCAAACTCAAACACGTGAGCAAACTGAAGGATTTAGCGTATGTTCTGGCAAAGAGAAGAATTGCGATGTGATGGAAGGCATGTCATAAACCAAGATGGGAAATGTGGTGGAAAGACTTACAGAAATGAGCGGTGGCAGAAACTGTGGTGTGGCAGAGAGCGTGTACAGGTGAGGTGGAGGAAGAGGCTGGAACCTTACTAGGTTGGAGGCAACTGATAGCTGAATTATTTGGGCCCATGTATGAAGAATCAAGCGATAAAGACCCAACAAGTACTGTTGGAGAGGAATCCCTACTGCAGGATGTAGCTACCTAAAATGAGGTGGGAGTAGGCTGTGGAGGGGGGTTGGAATGGGAGAAACAGTGGACTTGGGTGCAGCAAGGTATATTTATATATTTGATTGGTATTTGCACGGTAAGGTTGGTTTGTGTTTGTTGGAATAAAATTAATTAAATTGTTTTAAAAAAAAAATATGAGGCCTGGAACTACCCAAGGACCTGAGGAAATACCAGCCGCCCTTGCACCACCAATCATGGACAGTTCCCCAACCCACATAGAAGCCATCACTTGTTTGCAGTTTAGCCTGGTCACACTTAAGAACATGCATAGGGATAGCCAGAATGAAAAAAAGCAAGCGTGATAACATCTCTGTCATCCCAGTGTTTACCCATGCAAGACAGGGATAGCTTGCTCCACCTGGCAACATCCTCCCGTATTGCGGAAATCAGGATTAAAAACCCTTATATATGATATGATAGGTTATTTACAATGCACTTAATACCCAGAAGTTTCTAAGTGAGGACCCAAGGATCGAACCTGTGTTGCTCCGTGTCATCTTGCTTCCAGGGCGAGCACGTTGCCCCTGAGCGATCCTCCCAAGTTGCTTTGATGTCTGTGTGATAGTCACTCCTACAGATTGAACGTACTGCTTTCATTCCATGAAGAAAGCACCAATGAGTGCAATCTATCCTTCTCCCTTCGAAGATGGAAACAGTGGCAGCAACTCATAATGCGCAAGATTAACTTTAAATCAGGATACCCTTTCATATCTCATTAATTCCGCCATCATTCATACCATCAAAGTTGTGGGGTGTGGCACATTTAGCAGCACATCATGGGCTGTTAAAAGGATTTTTAGATCCAATCTTGAGGGAGGGTTCCGAGAGGCCACCCGGTTATAGTGAAAATGGAAAAGACTTTTACATCTAGCCAGACTAAAACAAGGTAGGTGGTATATCAGTACGGCTTAGATTTCAGGAATTGTTGGGTTGATGTTACGGAGCAATGAGACATACAGAGCACTCAAATCAAATTGGACAGGCAGTATAAAAACACTTTATTAGACCTGAACACACTAAGCAATGAAAATAACAGTTCAGTATTACTAACAAACACCTACTATACAAACATATATTTACAATGGGTGTTCTTACTAGAGAACAACAACACTTGGCAAATGACAAAGATTAAGTTGTGAAACATAAAATACTGTGCGCAGGAAAGCAAGTAAAATGGTAAGAAATTCAAAAATAGTTGTAATTCGAGGTCGAGTTTTGTAAAAGAAATGGAAACACTATTAACTGCCTTATAAAATAAGACCCATAGTAAAAGTCCTTCCCTGCAAAGGGGAAGCACAGCCAGAACACCAACGATCACAAGCAGGCAAGGCAGAGGCAGGGTTTTGTGCCCCTACAAACCTATGCCGCAAGGGCGAGAGGGGGTGAGAAGAACAAGTTACTTTCTTACCTGGTAACGTTCTTTCGACGGGATGGTCCGACGACGTATTCCACATCTTTGGCATGTAATGTCCACAGCTGTGCACTTTGGAAACTTTTTCAGCAGACGGCGTCCTGCGTCGATGACGTCGAGTCGATGTCCCTCGAAGGCCTCAGTCGACGGCGAAGTCACATGATGTTATAAATAGGACGCACGGCACCCGTAGCCTCAGTTTAAGTTTTTCCCCTCAGAACGTGTGGCACCAGTCTCATGCCTGCTTGACTGCACATAGCCTTGCGGAAACGTAAGTTGCAATCGCATAGGGGGAAAGCTGGGAGGGCGATGTGGAATACGTTGGAGGAACATCCAGTCGACAGAACGTTACCAGTTGGTAAGTAACTGGTTCTTCGAATGGATTGTGTCCTCCAACGCATTCCACATCTTTGACACACTCCCAAAACAGTACCAGTAAATGGAGGAGGGAAAAGAATTTAGAGTACTCAAATCAGATTGCGGAATAAAGAACCGCCTTTCCAAAGGCCATATCCTGACCATGGATTGTATCCAGGGAGTAATGTTTTACAAAGGTGTGGATTGAAGCCCATGTGGCTGCAGCACAAATATTTCTAATAGGAAACCTCCGCTGGAGGGCTGCGGAAGTAGCAACGCCCCTAGTGGAATGAACCGGCAACCCATCAGGAGGGTCCTTACCTGCCAATCGGTAACACTCGATAATAGTGAGGATAATCCACCTGGACAAGGTCTGTTTGGATACAGCCTGGCCCAATCTGTGTCCAGCATATCCTACAAAGAGTTCATTGTCCACTCTGATCCTGGACATCCTAGAAATGTAAAAGCTCAGAGCTCTCCTAGGATCCAACCGATGGAGTCGCTTCTCTTCCTTACCAGGAGGAGGAGGAGGATGGTAGAAAGATGGAAGAACCACCTTTTGACTCAAATGATATTCCGATACAACCTTAGGTAGAAAAGAGGGACGTACCCGCAGTACAACCCTGTCCTTGTGAAACGCAGTAAAGGGTGGCTTAGATGAAAGTGCCTGCAATTCACTCACTCTGCAAGCGGAAGTAACCGCAACCAAGAACACAGTCTTGAAGGACAGTAATCTCAAAGGACAGGAGTGCAAAGGTTCAAACGGAGCACCCATGAGAAATTTCAAAACCAAATTCAAATCCCAAACCGGCACCTGGAAAGGGGACGGCGGGAATACATTAGTTAGTCCTTTAAGAAACTGAGAAATCAAAGGCATCTTAAAGTAAGAACATTCTTCAGATGAGCATTTAAAGATAGACAGCGGCACCAGGTAACCCTTAATGGTACCAACTTGAAGGCCCCTGTGGCCCAAAGAAAGTAAAAAAGACAAAACCATAGGAATGGAGCACTGAAAAGGATCAACATTGTGACCTCTGCACCAGTCGCAGAACTTACGCCAACGGTACAGGGATTTTGTTGCAGGCCGCGTGGCCGAAAGCAACACCTCCATCACGTCATCCGGGAGGTCCCAATCCTTATACCTCAACCTTTCAGATACCAAGCGTGAAGGTTGAGTCTTGACCTCTGGATGGAGAATCTGACCCCCCCCCCAGCCCCATCCATCCATCCATCCATCCATCCATCCATCCATCCATCCATCCATTGCGCGCGAGAGAGAGAGAGAGAGAGCAGATCCTCTCGGTAGGGAAGACGGCGTGGAGGGCAGATGGACATTTCTAGAAGGTCTGGGTACCACGCTCTCCTGGCCCAATCCGGAGCAATGAGGATCATGTGGGAAACGAACCTCCGCAATACTTGAGGAATGACTGGGACTGGAGGAAACGCGTACAGCAGGGGGAATGACCAATCCACCACGAACGCGTCTTTGCTATTGGAGGAAATTCCCTTGAGCAAAATCTCTCGCACTTCCGGTTGACACTGGTGGTAAAGAGATCTGCTTGCAACGTTCCCCAAAGGGTGAAGATCTCCTGAAGGACTTCTTGAGCCAACTCCCACTCGTGAGAGATCGTGCTTTGCCTGCTCATAACATCTGATGCCACATTTTCGTCTCCGACCGGATGAACTGCCGAGATCGAAATTCCCTGCTCGATGGCCCAGAACCAGAGCTGCATTGCCTCTCTGTACAATGGTAGAGACCCTTCACCCCCGTTTTCTTGCGGTAATGCATGGCCACGGTGTTGTCCGTCATGATCAGGACACTCTTGTCATGATCTCTGCTTCCAAAAGGTCAGGGTTTTCCCAACTCCCTTGGAAGCAGATCCATAACCCAGGTTCCGAGTGCCAACCAGTCCCAATTGGGACCTTTTGGACCCAGTCCTGGTGCCAGTGGCACCAGGCTCATAAATATGCCCAGTCCCAGCGCAGGAAGCGCCGGGCTCATAATGCTTGGGTGGACTTACCTGCAGCAGACCATGCTGCTTACTTGCCTGCCAGTTGAGCCTCTGATCCTCTTCTGTTTGGAACTACTTTTCCTGTTGGGTGGGGCAGGAGCCACTCCCTAGATTCAGAACACTGGAACTCTTCTGGAAAGCAGGAACTCTTTTCTTACCTAGGTGTGGCTGTGGAAGGAGACACCTAAGCACTACAGGAGGCTATTTAAACCACACCCGATGGATGAATCTTGCTTTGCGTTATTCTGCATCCTCTGCAGCAGAACGCTCATCGTGTCTTCTGCATCTGATCCTGGGCCTAAGGAAAAAGGCTTACCATCCTGAATCCAGTCTTCAGCAACACCTATAAAGACAAGAAAGAACAGGTTAGCATTACGGTCTTCAGTGACAGCTCTTCACTTACCTGGTCCATCGGCTGTCACCAACGCCTCGCGCTGCATTCCGGCATCTGAAAGACAAAGGCTTACCTACTCTTCGTGCGCTCCGGAGGTCTTCACACTGCATTCCGGCATCTGAAAGACAAAAGCTTACCAACTCTTCGCACGCTCCGGAGGCCTTCGGCGCTGCATCCCGCATCTGAAAGACAAAACAAGGTGTGTTTAAAGACATTGGGGAACTTTAATACTCACGTGCCATTACTCCTTTCCACATCTAACCCAGTGGGTATTCCGGCACCCTGCAGCCGCTCCGAACTTGTAACTGCAAAATAAAAAGACAGTTAGAGCGCATCGTGAAGCAGGCAACAAGCGCTTACTTACGTGCTTCCAGGCGCTTCTATTCATCACACGGGCTCCATCTTCAACTCACTTCAGCCCGTCATCCGCCATCGCCGGAACCCTGCAAAAGAAGAAACATCATTACTAAAGACTTTAAAGACATTAGAATTACTCAAAACTTACCGTTCGTGCAGTAAACGACGGACAGCAGTCCTCTGAAGTCAAGAGGCCTGCTCCCCTTATCCAGTGAAGAAACTGGTTACAGCACCCTGCCCCGAGGCAGATGGAGAGCACAGCGTTCACTTACCTAAGACATCTTACCCTTCAAGTCAGACATACAGTGCACAGAGGTCCAGCCCAAAGAGCCAGCCGTGTGTTACACATCACCTTTGCAGATACGGTATACGCCCAGTCAAGACCGGCGCCTCTACGGGAATCAGGTGAGCGTTACAACTCTTCCCTGTACAGAAGGCAGAAAAGCCTTCAAGGCTAGCATGATGGCCCTCAGCTCTAACAGATTGATGTGGAGTTTGGACTCTGATGGAGACCAACGACCGCGGGCTGTCAAATCGTTAGCATGAGTGCCCCATCCTGTGAGGGAAGCATCCGTCACTACAGTCACCTCCGGCCATTGTTGCCAAAACTGTTCCCCCCTCATCGTTGGCCCACCACAGAAGATCCTGGGAGACCGAGAGTGGAATCTGAACGGGATCCAACATCTTACCTGAGAACTGTGACCACTGCATCTTGAGAACCCATTGCAGGGATCTCATCCGCAGCCTGGCCTCTCGCATCAGAAAAATGCAGGATGGCATGAGGCCGAGCAACCTTAAGAATTCGAAAGCCGGGAGACTCTGGGCATGTTGAAACTTGTCCACCATCTGCACAATGTAATGAGCCCTCACCTTGGGAGGCGAACACTTCCCCAAGGACGTGTCTAACACAGCCCCGATGTACTGGAGCTGTTGGGAAGGTTTCATATGCGACTTCTTGAAATTCAGGGAGAAGCCCAGCCTGTGTAGGGTGCGGCAGGGGAGACTGAGGTGATCCAACGCTTGCTCGGGAGAGTGTGCCTGGATCAGCCAGTCGTCCAGGTAGGGGTAGACGTGAATCCCTCCTCGCCTGAGGTACGTTGCCACCACCACCATTAGCTTGGTGAAGACCCTCGGGCAGAGGTCAATCCGAATGGCAGGACCCAAAACTCAAAGTGCGAGTCGCCAGCCGCAAACCTCAGGTACTTTGTGCTTGGGATGAATCGGCACATGAAAGTAAGCATCCTGTAGGTCTAGAGACACCAACCAATCCTGAAGCTAAAGGGCCTGGAGGACGTAAGAAAGAGTAACCATCTTGAACTTGGCCTTCCTGAGAAGTTTGTTCAACCAACACAAGTCCATGATGGGTCTCAATCCCAGTCTTTCTCCGGAATAGAAAAATAAGGGGAATACCACGCTTGTTCCTCTCCGCTACAGGCATCAGTACTAGGGCGCCTTTCTCCAGTAGGATTAGAAGTTCCTGCGCAAGGAGCGGATCCGGAAGCTTCAAAGAGTTTCCGCAGTGGATTGTCGTGAGGCCGCTGAAGGAAGGGAAGGCAGTAGCCGTGGGCTATGGTATGCAGAACCCACGCATCTGAAGTAATGGTTCGCCATTCTTCGAAATGCTGAGACAGTCTGCCCCCAACCGGCGAACCATGCGACATGGCCTCATGACTGTTTGGAAGCGGCTGTGGCAATGCCTGAAGGCAACGAGGCAGCTGCCTGAGCGGCTTTGGCACCACAATTTCCCCGACCACCACAGGTACTTTTTTGACTGGCCCGTTTGACTGACGGCCCCTCTCATTCTACCAAAGGAGGAGTAGTAAAGAAAAGAACCGGCCCTCCTTTGGTGTCCCCTAGGACGAAAAGGCAGAGGTTGACGCACAGCTGCGCTTAAAGATTTAGCCGCAGCTTTTGAGGTCTGCAACCTCTCAAGACTCTCGTCAGCCTTGATGCCAAACAAATGGGCGCCATAAAAGGGCATGTTCAGAAGACGGGCCTACACATCCGGAGCAAAACCCGACTTCCGCAGCCTCGAAAATCTGCGTATAACGGTGCTCACAGCCATGGATCGGCTAGCACTGTCAGCCGTATCCAAACCCGACTGAAGGGATTCGCACATGGCATCCTTGCTGTCTTGCAGGAGAGCAAGGAACCCATCCCTGTCTTCCCCCTCGGGAATATGCTCGGCCGCTAAAGAAACACAGTTCCACAGAGTGTCTAAGAACCTTACCAAGGCACAAGTGGAGTTGCCCGATTTTAAGGCCATGCTCCCAACAGAAAATACCTTCCGGACCAACCGTCGAAGCGCTTGTTGTCCCTATCCGGAGGGATGGTAGGGTACGGCGCCTGCCTCGAGGTGGCTGTAACCGCCTGAACCACCAAACTCTCAGGAGTAGGCTGAGTAAATAAATAGCTGGGGTCGCTAACGGAAGGGCGGTACTTCTTTGTCAAAGATTTATTAACAGCCGGAAGAGATTCCGGGGACTGCCAAGCAGCTGCCACCCTTTTCTGTAAGGTGAGATGAAATGGTAAAACAGGGTCAGACAACGGACCTTGATCTAAGATGTCCATTAGATCATCCTGCACAAAGTCTTCAGTAGGACTGGACCAGCCCAGATACTCAGAGACCCTAGCCATGAGCCTCCTGTATGAAGACTCTGCATGAGCCCCAGGCTCAGGCCTACCAAATTCCACTTCCGGAGAAGTGTCCAGCCCACTGGCATCATGGAGGTTCTGCCTCAACTCCTCCAACTGACTGTCTCCAGAAAAAAGTGGAGCTTCATCAAGTTCACCAGGGTCCTCAAACTCAGACCTTTCTTCCTCTTCATATATATCAGCCAGAGGAAGTTGAAACCCAGGCCTGGTGAAAGAAGAGGGCCTGGTGTCCAAAACTGGCCTCACAGACTTCGCCGTAGCCTTCCTAGGAGGATCCACCACATCGGTGTACTCCAATGGCAAATTTCGGGCAAAAATCACAAAAGGCGCCGAGAGCGCTGAAGGCTTTGACGCAGAGTGTGTCAACAACCTTGACGTCGTGAGCACCGAAGCCTTCGGCGTCGACATCGTCACGGATGTCGACAGTGCCGTGGGCTGATAATTTGGCAAAGCATCTACGTCCGAGTCAGACGGACACGGCGCGGACCGAGTCGACACCTGCATCAAGCCCTTATTAGGTTGCAACGGTCTCGCTGGGGATGAGGACCGAGACCTAGAAGTAAGTCTTTTTCGACTCTCTGAAGCCATGTGCGAACGGGACCGTGAAGGTTCCCTATGCGAGTCGCGTCGCGGACCCGTGCCCGAAGGCGTGCGAGCCACAGTACGAGACCGATCCTGGCCGACTTCGTTAGACGATTGAAATATCGCTAACATTTGCTCATTAAAGGCAGCCCATTCCTCCGGAGTTGAAGACTTCATCGGGCACGCCACTTTCCTCGCAGCTCCCTCCAATGAGGAGGGCGGGGAAGGCGACTGGTGACGACGAAGAAGAAGAATGGCAGTAACCACTCCGGGACCAAGAACCTTGTGCCTCCACCCGACGCAGAGTGCCACCCCTCGAGTCGTCAGTGGACACCCCGTTGGACTTGGATTTTCGGGACTTACTGGCCTTAGAACCCCTACCTACCTGGAGCTTCCCCTTCCCCAAGGCCTTGGCAGTCAGCGACTGGCATTTCGAACAGTCGTCGGTGTCGTGCGACTCGCCCAAGCACCACTAACAAATGCAATGCAGGTCGGTGATCAACATTTTTGACTTGCAGTCCCGGCAGGTCTTGAAGCCAGACCACAGAGTCGTAGGGGTCGAAGAAAAAGACATCTCAACGATGAACACACAAGGCACGCCGAGTTTCATGAAGCAACACGTTCATGGAAATAAAGGAACTGAGGCTTCAGGCATCGTGCGTCCTCTTTATAACATCCGGTGACGTCGCCATTGATGGAGGCCTTCGAGGGACATCGACGCAGGACGCCCTCTGCTGAAAAAGTTTTCGAAGTGCACAGCTGTGGACATTACATGTCAAAGATGTGGAATAGATTGGAGGACACAATCCATTCGAAACAGCTATGCGGTCTCGTCAGCCTTACTCCGGTTCTACTAGAAACCATTTCCAGGGTTCCTAGATTCACTGAGTCCACTTACTACTATCGTTGGTTCTGTTGGAGGGGGACCAGTGACTTTGGATGCAGAGACCATTTTCGGAATCGGATCAAGCTACACAGTAGTTCCAAGCTGAGACAAAATGGTTTCTGATGCTTTGCAGCTGGATGACCCAAGCGCCCCAAGAGGCAGACCATCACAAGTCTCACAATGACAGACCACCAAGACATGATCGGTGTGGCATCAGCAAAGAACTGCACTCGGGCGGCAGGCGTTTCAAGTGGCAAAGAAAAATAACTACTCCTAGAAGCTAGAAACCTATCAAGTTCTAAGGTGAAAATAGGAACTGTGACTATTCACTACATGTCATCACTTCTCCACAAGTGGGAGCCCTTTCTCAGGAGGCCAGGGAGGTGATGCCACTAACCTATAGTCCCGCTGGGGGTGGTATAATACAGGTGGATCGCATGATATATGATATGATTGGGTATTAAGCGCGTTAAAAATAACCTAACTTTTCTAAGCACCGACCCGGGGATCGAACCAATGTTGTTCCATGTCGTCCTTGCTCTGAAGGCGAGAACGTTGCCTCTGAGCTATCCTCCCAGGCCATGGGGAGGGACTGCGCCCCCCTAGGATGGACGAACATCTAGAGTAAAGCCCTTGTGAGAACATCACACCCACACATACTCTAACCTCTCCTTCCTCTAGTAACCTCTTTGTAAACAGTAGACCTATGTACTGTTAGAAGGCAGAATACCATAAGGTTCAGGAAAGTATTGAGACTAAGAAGAGCATCAAGAAGCTAGGTAATTCAAGTACTGGGACGAGTTGGCCCCACAGAGTGATACAGATTAAACCAGTGAAACAGAGAAAGTACTTCTACAATGGGCCCAGACACTACTGGCAACATTGTATACAAATTGACAGTGGACTAAACACCTGATCTCTGGCAGCCACGGATGACAGGTGTGCTGCACACCGAACACGGACGATATTAACCTGCATCAGTGATCCGGGGAGTGAGAACTCCAAGGAGGCCGTCGGTCTGTCGTGTCTGAGCGGGAGGTCTTTAGAAGCAGACGTCGAGAGGAGGAAGGAAAGCAGAAGGCAGCCGGGAATGCTGTCACACAGCCAAAGGGAAAGCAAAACACCAGAAAAGCCAAACGGAACGGCCACCATCCCTGGAAGTCCTAGTGATGTGTCGAAGCCCTCAACAATGTAAAGGGTGGCACAGGAGACCCAGAGAGGAAGCTGGGCGGCTTTCCAAGAGGGCGCATGCAAGTTCCCTAGAACGCTTTGTAACCATAACGCTTGAGTGGCACGGCAGGGGCAGAAAGCCTACCAACCTTCGTGTTAGGTACGATTTGGAGCAGTACCCTTTGGGTGCACTATAACAACCTTAGCCTCAAGGCAATAAGAACCCAACCTTTGGTATACGTCTGTACTACACAGGTTGGCAGTGTGGTTGAGCAGCCAGGATTATCTCAAGAACGGTCAATTTGAGCCGTAGGGGAGTTAGAGAGATTCACAGTGACAAGTATCCAAATAAACACTTATACTCTAGGTTTCTTGATTAAACAATTATTAATTTATTTAACAGTCAGTTTGAATAAGCCTTCTTCGGAAGGGGCAATATATAGTAACACAAATACACTCTAAAATAAGTTTCTCTAAATCAGTAAATACCCATTTGGGATGGCACACAGACACTTCCTACACCCTCAGGTGACTTCAATTGCTAGGACACTGGACAATAATATATCACTGGTACATTTAGAGCAATACTTAGATGAGGGTCAAAGAAAAGAGTTATTAGAATCAAACAAGAGATCACAGATTTATTCTGAAGCAGGGAAGTACTTTTTGAACCCCCCCCAATGCAAAGTCAGTTAACCCTTTCCTGGAAGGAAGGCAAAACACACAAGCAGAGGAGAGAAGAGTCCTTCAGGGAGCCAGGCCAGCCAAAGTCAATTGGACAAAAGCCTAGGTGAGCCAAAGCACTTCTTGCTGATAAGTCAAAGTTGTGCACAATGTTTTAGAAATCTTTGTAGAAAAGTAGAATCAATGTAGGGCCACAAGCTGTTAGGCTTGTGAGTAGTAGAAGATGCAAGCAACTCTACAGAAGCAACCAAGACAAGTCTCAACTGAGATCAAGTAAGGCTACAATAACAAGAGGTAAGTTCTCTTAGACTGTATAGTACCTTTGGTTAGAGGAAATTGTTCCAGCTGGCTTCTGTTCCTGTGCAGCTCTGGAGATCCTGTTCCTGTGCCTCAGTCGTGGGGACAAGAGGAAGGACTTCTGGGGACTCCTGCTCTTCAACGGGGCGGTCAGCGGCAGAAAAGGACAAACTTCTATTCAGTGGCACTTTGCGGTTTCAGCTCCTCGTGTCTCAGCAAATAGCACCACTATGGACTCTCGGACACCACTCTGGACTTTCCTCGCATCTAGGGTCCAGCACTCTTGAGGTTGCTCAGGCTTGGTCAGTCCTGCTTACTGGGAGTCTGGAGGATCTTCCACAAGCTCAGGTCAGACTTAAAAGCAACGCACACAATCTCGTGTTCCTCTCCCTGGCACTTCGGTTCCTCCAGCAGCAGCAGCAGAAGTACAGCCAGTTTCAAGAGGATGTCCAGACGGGCTTACTTTGGAGTTGATTGGTCCCACCAACCAGGGCCGTCACGAGGGAGGTGCCGGGGGGTAAACTGCCCCAGGCCTCGCCCTCTGGGGGGGGCCTTCTGGCCACCTGGGGCTGGATGAGATTTCGAGTGCGAGGTCAGGTGCCATTTGCAGATTTGCAACTGCAGCAGCAGCAGAGAGAAATTTTTTTAAAAAGTTACGTGCAAGTACAACACACATACAATGGAGGCGGGCCATGCCCCACAGGGATAGAGTGGCATTGGGAAGGTGGCGCCTATGGGACTGTACAATGTAACAGTCTTCCGGCACCCCGCCATGATTTCACGTGATGATGTTACCAACCAAAGGCCCAAAGCGCCATAAGAACTTCCGAAAGGCGAAAGCCAACCAAGCCAGTTACTACTTCTCACTCACATTGGACCTTGCTGCTAGCAGCCCAGCAGACATGCAGGCAGTGGAGACTGACAAAGTGATGTGACTTCGGTGCTGTGAGGGGCTGGACTCTGGAGCAGAGGCCCTCTGGAGTGGACTAGCGCTGCCTTGCTGTGTGCCAGAGTTATGGCCTGGTCCTCCTGGATGAGCACAGCAGTACCTACAGACAGTGCCGAGGACGTCACGTGCATCAGCAGGTAAGGTGCCCCTACCTATTCGTCTCAGAAGAACTCAGCTACTTAGTACTTGGGCACATCACACATGTTTGCAAACTTTGCAATACCAGCTTCAATTAACCAATTTGGAAGGTCGGCGAGGCAAGCAAATGCAATAAAAATATTCTTCCCTTTGCAATTCCCCTCAATTAACAAGGCAACCGGTCTTTAGAACGCTAAATTAACATTATCCACAGCTGCAGACGTGGCCCAAGGGAGACAATGCAAGGAGGAGGATATGGGATTGTGTTCAGGAGGAGCGTGGAATTGAGCCCGCCAGGCAAGCGGCTCTTTCAGTGCACTTAGTAGCTTCTTCTATCTTCTAGGGTGAAATGGTGGGACTAGAGGTGCTCAGTGCTGCCATGTCAAACAATGGCATATGCATGCATATATGTATGTATCTTGACTTCAATAGCGTGATCCAAGCTGGCAAGCAATCGAGCGTGAGGCAGGTGGGGTAGTAGTACAGTGCGTTGTGCGCAAGCTGCGCAGATATGCATGCAACTTCCAGGTAACAGGTTGGAATTTTGGTAGCGCCACGGGAAGGATGGGTGTTGTACGCGCTCCTTAACTATTTGAAGTCTACAATTATTGTAGTGTACTGACCTAAAGTTTTAACGTGTGGTTGATGGGCTTTAAATAAGGGGAATATGTTATTTGGCACAATATTTTTACTTTGTGTCTCAGGATGTTAACGTGTCAAGGGGGTATATGTTTCCTGAATAGGGTGCGAAAGGTCAGTTTCTACATGCATGTTTCATGTTCGTGTGTGTTTGGCTATTTCCAGCTATTTTGCGCATCCGCCCCAGGGGACACGAGACATGGCCAGTGGGTGTGAAGATTGGCCTTGAGGTGCCTGGGGGCCGCCAACTAGAGGTTGGGGGAAAGATAGCGCTTTGGATAAAGGCGCTATATAAATAACACATAATTATCACATCATTATAAGTAGATGTGTGCCGGTGACAAGAGGAACATAGTTGCGTTTAGATACTGTTTTGAACATGTCAGCTCTTTCAGTTAAAGAAAGACCACAGTCTTGCCAACCTGAAATCTGTGGCCCCAAATGGACACGTTTTAGTCCCTGCTTGCTGGCGTAAATGAAACACCATGGATATTGCTTGGATGTTGGCGACCTTTGCACGCTTTAGGCCAGCCTGTGTTGGTATGTGTGACTTTTGTCAGGGCGGTAGTGACTGTTGTAAGGCCTGCAGGGTCCTAAATGGCTTTCGTTTAAGGACAAGAGAGATGTCCTGGTGCAGTGTGGTTCTGGCAAACGGGAGTGGCGCAGACTCTGGCACTCTTGACTACAAGTATGTATCTGAAAAGCAATGGCCCTTTGTCAGTGCTCTTGGCAAAATGTGGTTTTGTGAGCCTTTACGAAAAATACTTGGGGCTTTGCTCACTTGCGACATTGGCTCGCAAAGTTTGATTTTAATGTATTGCAACACATTAAAAAGAATAGTGTCTGTTCTATAAAAAAATGCTTGCTATATGTTGCACCTCCTCCCACGCCCATCACCCAACACCCCACTTTTTCTTTCAACTTCTGTGTAAATGTTTGCACTGGAAAATAAGTACCACGAAGCACAAGTTTTGCTGAGCATTTTGTAAAGATCTTTCAGGTACAGACATCCCCATTCTAAGTTTTAGCGCTCTCCCTCCACCCCCGGGTACATAACGGAATTGTGCTAATCACAATGAATGACATCAGAGGTCTTCAACAATCTACTGTGGCCTGTGGTGGGATTTTCAGTCACAACCCTCAATGACCAGTTTGTGAGGGGTGTGGAAAATGAAATCTTGTCCGTTAATGTTGTATGACAGGAGGCGCCCTCCAATTTAGTTGTGATTTAACGTTGGCCTGGCATCATAAGGCTATGCGCGCTCATGTGAAAAAGGGGCTAGCCAAGGGGCCAGGAGCTAGTACCACCTGCAGTTTAAAGCTGGACCCAGGGTTGGTATGGGGAGAGTCCCTTTGCGACCTGCCTTCCCCTACGGACAGGAGTCTGGGGAACACAATGTGATTTCCCATCTCAAAATGGTCAGGAGGTTCCAGCACCTTCGAAGATTTCCCCCAGAACAAGATACAGGATGAACTGCTCTTCATTGTCAAGAACATGCAGGCATAAAGACCCCCAGTGATTTCCCTTACCGGAGAAGACTCAGCAAGACAGGAGAAAAGGAGAACCAATTTAATGCAACAAAACCTATCAATTTGGGAGTGTTGAAAACCTTATCTCGGAAGCACCCCTTGATGTCATACATTATGTCAGCTATGATGTCATTGCTGATGCCGTCTGTGGTGCCATCTTTGTGCTCATGGGCTGATGAACCCCGACAGTCACTGCCTTTAATTAGCAAGTAGAGAGCAATGCCCGATAGCCACGCATAGCACTTGCACACATGCACACTTGTTTATAGTGCCACTGCCCAAGTGCAAAAAATGAAGGGGCCTCACCAAATGTTCTGCCCCGTGCCTCACCTCACCCTGTGACAGCCCTGCCACCAACTCAAGGGGAGAAGTCGTCCTTGCAGGGCTTCTCTAGTCGAGGCAAATTCAGAGCTTCAGCACAGCAGCAGGGCTTCGCCGGGCAAACCAACGGTCCAGGAGTTGCAGCAGGCATCCCTTCCAAGTTCTTCTTCGGATTCCTTTGTCCAGTGGTAGACTGACTTCTAAGCCAAAAAGCCCCGCCTTTCATGTAGGTTTCTCCCATTCATTCCAGCCTAGCTGTCACTCACACAGCAGGGTGGCTGTCCTTCCCGGACAGCCAGCTGGCCAATCATCTTTGGGTGAATTCCTGTAACAAAGGGGATTAAGCACAGGGAGTTTCGGGAACCTCCCTCACTTCCTGCCCCTGCCAGACATACTGGAGCCAGAGGCGGGCTTCACTCGTGAATCCTGGCAAAGACAAAACGAACAAAGGGACCAAACCTGGTTTGGCGCGCAGAGTAAATCTCAAGAAGGACCGCTCCAGCATGAAATGGCGAAAAAAGACGACCAGGGCCATTTTGACTAAAATGGCACCCATGGGTGCTGTACTGCAGCTGCGAACACTGTTCGCAGTAAAAACGAACAATGGTAGTTACAAGTAAACCACTGCCACCAACCATTAATTGTGTAAAGGGTAACATTTTTTTACATGAGAAATTAGACAAAGGGGATACCAAGTAACCCCTCCAGCACCCTATTGTTAGATAGTGTGTGCTGGGTCTAGAAAGTTACAAAATGTAAGTAAAGTCAATTTCACTTCACTGCTCATGGAAACAGTAATTTATCCAAGAGAAAGGTATTTAAACCTTTTGGGAAATCTGTAAAAAGATGCCTATGGAGTTTGTCAGACTCCAATTACCAAAAGAAACACTTCAAATTACAGAAAAATACATGAGAGAGTGGGAAAAGGGTCTCACTCTGTCCAGGTTAAAAATTAAAAAAGTCCTAGAGTACAGCAAAGGTGCTGTGGGTCTCTAAGGTAGAGAGGAATTGGCACATTTCTGAGAATTCTCCCCAACACTTCTCTTCATATCAGTGGTGAAACAAAGCCCGTTGATCACCAGGAAGGGTCGAGGACCCCAAGTACCACAAAGAGAATTTAAGAGGCAGTCTCCCTCACAATAGTGGCAGGGATAACCACACAGAGAAAAACCAGGGTCTGGAACCCAAATCAAGAGAGTGATACGAGTCATCTTCCTCATGACAGTACCAGACAGGGAAGTGAACCAAGTGAGCCAAACCAAAGAAAAAGAGAAGCCAGGGCCGCAGACCCACCTAACTTTCAGAATTGAGTGCTGTGTGTGTGAAGCCTAATGAAGAGAAGGCCATGGGTAGGGAGTAATTCCTCTGGTTGTAAGAGACTGTTCTAACATTACAAGGAGAAGGGAGTCATTCTCCTGGTAACTCGGACCGGGAGTAAGGTTAAACAGGCCTGGGGAAGGAAGTCATTCCCCTGTGCTATCTGAGACTGGACACAAGGAGAAGGGGAGCCATTTTTCGGAGACCAGAACAGTACTCCCTTATTCGTTAGTTTCTAGACAGAAGAACAAGTTACTTACCAACTGTAACATTCTCTCGACTGGATGTTCCTCCCACGTATTCCACATCTTGTGATAATTTGTTTCGCCAGCTTCGCTGCAGAATTTTTTTTTCGCCAGAGGGCGCTGCGCTCGAGGTCGTGGCGTCAAATGTCCCTCGACGGGCTCTGTACCGTGTCGACGTCACTGATGGTATAAGTAGCTCGAGTTGCGCCCGTTGGCTTCAGTTCTGTTTTTTCGAGGAAATACTCGTGGAACATCCATGCGCATGCTGTGACTGATAGGCCCATCTTGAGAGGAAATTGTAAGAGAATACGTGGGAGGAACATCCAGTCGAAAGAATGTTATAGTTGGTAAGTAACTTGTCCTTCGAATGGATTGTGTCCTCCCACGTATTCCTCATCTTGTGATAGACTCCTATAGCAGTGACCAATTTGGAGGTGGGAGTGCTAGTTCTTGTTTTCATGTACAGAGTGAAGTACCGCTCTGGCAAATAACCCCTCATTGGAGGAGGAGGCATCTAAGCAGTAATGCTTGATAAAAGTATGCATTGATGCCCATGTTGCAGCGGAGCAAATATCTTTTGCAGGGACTCCCCTCTTCAAAGCCGAAGTGTTAGCCATTCCCCTTGTGGAGTGAACACGCAGCCCACCCGATGGGTCTTTTCCTGTTAATCTCTAACACTACAGTATAGCTAGAAACATCCAGCAGGATATGGTTTGTTTTGTCACCGCTGAACCCAATTTACGACCTGTGTAGCCCACAAAGAGTTGGTCGTCTTGACATAATTGTCATTCTTGCAATATAAAAGCTCAGGGCCCTCTTGGGGTCTAGCCTATGTAATCTCTCCTCTTCTCTTCCCAAACGAGGAGGAGGATAGAATGTTGGTAAAACAATTTTCTGCGACAAATGGAAGTCGGAAACTACTTTCGGTAAGAAAGATGGTTTAACTTTCAGAACTACTTTGTCTTTGTAAAATGTGGTGTATGGAAGTTTACATGAGAGAGCCTGTAGTTCACTAACCCTGCGGGCTGATGTTAATGCCACAAGAAGGACAGTCTTTAGTGTTAAAAGCCTCAATGGACAGGAATGCAGAGGCTCAAATGGTATACATGTGAGGAATGTAAGAACTAAATTTAAATCCCAAGTTGGAACATGAAATGGTATTGGTGGATATACATTTGTAAGTCCTTTTAAGAACTGTATTATTAATGGTATTTTAAAGTAAGAAACCTCTTCCGAGGAGCGCTTAAAAATGGACAGCGAAGCAAAGTATCCTTGGATTGTTCCGATCTGGAGCCCAAGATTGGCTAGATGTAACAGGAAAGAAAGCACAACTGGTGTGCCACATTGAAAAGGGTCAACATCTCTATCCTTGCACCAGTCACTGAATTTATTCCAACGACATCGGTACAAAGATTTTGTTGCTGGCTTCCTGGCCGAAAGCAAAATCTCCATTACATCATCCGGAAGGTCCCAATCCTTGTATCTCAACCTCTCAGAAACCATGCCTGAAGGTTGAGCGTGTTGACCTCTGGATGGAGAACCCGACCTTTCTCTTGCGAGAGAAGATCCTCTCTTTGTGGAAAACGTATTGGAGGACAGATGGACATGTCCAGAAGGTCCGGGTACCACGTCCTCCTGGCCGAATCCGGGGCAATTAGGATCATGCTTTTCCTGAACTTTCTCAACCTCCTGATTACTTGAGGAATCACAGGTACTGGAGGAAACGCGTACAGCAGGGGAGAATCCCAATCCACTACGAACGTGTCTCCTAGAGCTCCTCTCAGAGGAAATTCCCTTGAGCAATACTGATCGCACTTTCGGTTTACCGAGGTTGTGAACAGATCCACTTGAGGGGTTCCCCAAAGGGCGAAGATCTCCAGAAGGACTTCCTGAGCTAGCTCCCACTCGTGGAAGACTGCTCTGCCTGCTCAGAGCGTCTGCGGCCGTGTTCTGCTCTCCGGCTATGTGAACTGCCGATAGAGAGAGTCCCTCCTGTACCGCCCAGAACCAGAGCTCCATCGCCTCTCTGCACAGAGATAGTGATCCTACGCCTCCCCTTTTGTTGAGGTAGTATATGGCCACTGTGTTGTCCGTCATTATCAGGACATTCTTTCTCTGTACGGAGGGCAGGAAGGCCTTCAGAGCTAGTCTGATTGCCCTAAGCTCCAAAAGGTTGATGTGTAGTTTGGACTCCGATGGAGACCAACGTCCACCGATTGTCAGATCGTTGGTGTGTGCTCCCCAACCCATGAGTGAGGCGTCCGTCACTACTGTTATCTCCGGCCATGGTTGCCAAAAAGATTCTCCCTTGAGGATGTTGTCGTTGCAAGCCCACCATGATAGATCCTGAGCAACTGCGCTCGGGACTTGCAGGAGATCTGACATATTCCCCGAGAATTGGGACCACTGAGTTCTGAGGGCCCATTGGAGGGATCTCATTCTCGATCTGGCCTCTGGCACCAGAAAAATGCAGGATGCCATGAGACCGAGCAACCTCAGGAAATCGAAGGCCGGTAGATGCTGGGCTTTTTGGAAGTTTGCCACCATCTGCTGGATGTGGAGAGCTCTCACCTCGGGCGGCGAGGCTTTCCCCGAGGAAGGGTCCAAGACTGCTCCGATAAATTGGAGTTGTTGCGATGGTACCCTGTGGGACTTCTTGAAATTGAGGGAGAAGCCCAGGTTGTGGAGGAAGTGGCAGGTGATCGACAGGTTTTCCTGAACTTGTTCTGGAGAACGTGCTCTGATTAGCCAGTCATCCAGGTAGGGGTATACGAGAATCCCCCCTCTACTGAGACTCGCTGCCACTACCACCATCAGTTTGGTGAAAACCCTCGGGGTGGAGGTCAGCCCGAATGGCAGAACTCGAAACTGATAGTGAGAATCCCCAACTGCAAACCTCGGGTATTTTCTGTGCTTGGGATGGATTGGCACATGATAATAAGCATCCTGAAGGACCAATGATACCAACCAGTCTTGGAGTTGGAGAGCCTGAAGGATCTGAGAAAGGGTTACCATCTTGAACTTGTCCTTCCTGAGGAATTTGTTTAATTTTCTCGAGTCCAAGATGGGTTTCAATCCTCTGTCCTTTTTGGGGATGAGAAAATAGGGGGAGTACCAGCTTTGTTCCTCTCCGCTATAGGTGCATGTTCTATTGCACCTTTCTCTATCAGAGTTATAATCTCCTGCCAAAGGAGCGGATCTGGAATTTTGGTAGAGCTGGCTCCTAGTGGATGATCTCGAGGTCTTTTTATGAAGGGTAGGCAGTAACCTTCAGCTACTGTCTTCAGTGCCCATGCATCTGAAGTAATGCCTCGCCATTCTTCCAGATGCTGAGAGATTCTGCCTCCCACAGGTGTTTTGTGTAAGACCTCTGAGAGATTTGGAGGCGGCTGCAGGAGCGGCTGAGGGCATAGATGCCGTTCCTGACGATGGCTTTGTAGTCTTTGCTCGTCCACCACGAGTGACATTTCTTCTGCCCCTTTGAAAAGCCTGTCCTCTTCCTCTACCAACAGAGGAGTAGTATCGAAAAGGACGACCCCCTCCAGGAAGATGAGCCCGAATAGGGTTTCTGAGGCTGTCGAATGGAGGCACTAAAGGACTTTGGCTGCTGCTTTCGAGGTCTGTAGTTTTTCCAGGCTCTCATCAGCCTTACTACCTAACAGCCTCAAGCCATCAAAGGGCATGTTGAGAAGCCTGGTCTGTACATCTGGTGCAAACCCAGGCTTTCTCAACCATGTAAATCTGCGAAGCACTGTGCTTGATGCCATGAACCTGCTAATACTATCAGCAGTATCCAGTCCAGACTGGAGGCATTCCCCCATTGCCTCTTTACCGTCATTGACTATATTCAGGAAGCCTTCCCTTTCCTCGCCTTCCGGAATATGCTCTGCCGCCGCCGAAATGCATTCCCACAGGGTATGTGTGAACCTGGCCAGGGTACAGGTGATATTGGTAGATTTCAAGGCCATGGTACCAGACGTAAAAACTTTACGAGCCCAGGCATCAACCTTTTTATCCTCCCTGTCCGGAGGTATGGTTGGGTATGCTGCCTGCCTGGATGTAGTAGCTGCCTGAATAACCAAGCTTTCTGGAGTAGGGTGTCTACTCAGGTATTCTGGGTCAGAAGTGGAAGTTCTGTACTTTTTTGGGAGATTGCCGTATACTGCAGGAATGCTATCAGGTTTTTCTCAACTGTTCTTTGCAATGCCCTATGGAAGGGGGGAACTGGATCTTTCCGGGGTCCTCGGACTATAATAACCGTCATATCATCTTGTTCCAACGTAGGGGAAGCTCTTCCCCAACCCAAATATTCAATCACCCTACACATCAAATTCCTATACCCTGAGTCTGCATGTTCTGCAGGATCAGGTGCAGCAAACTCCAATTCGGGTGATGTGTCCACATCACTAGCAGAATGCAGAGTTTCAGATAGATCTCTCATCTTTGTCTCAGGATTTATCAGTTCCTCTGGAACTTGCCTAGTCCCATATTTTACTCTAAGAGGAGTGACCTCCTCATCATCATCTGAATCAGAATCCTCAAAAATTGAAGACATGGACCTAAAGAAGTCCGATCTTGGTAAAGGCGTAAACCTTCTCTCTTCTTCCTCATAATTTGTCGAAGGAATCGGTGTTTTCTTCGAGGGAGTCGAAGGAACCATCGACACACTCGACAAAGCCTTCGACAAAGGCGTCGAGGATAAATTAGGCTTTGTTATCGGAGCAGTCGGCGCGAATGGCGTCGATGAAGTTGCACCCGACTTCGACAATTTTTGTTTATGAGGGATCAGAGAGGCACTCGATCCTCGAGGATCTCTCGACGACTTGTCGACTCGAGATCTATGGGTACTACTAGGCTTAACCGTTGTAGTTCCAGACTTCGCTGCGTCGTCCAAAGGAGCTACCGGGGTCTGGCCTTTCTGAGGTTTCTTTGAGGGGGTCAAGGCCGCGTTCTCAAAGACCTGCAACATTCTTTTTCTAAAGCTCTCCCACTTTGAAGGGGAATCCGATCTAGTCGGACATCGAACCAATTCTGTCGACGAATCAGACGACGACGACGATCTATGTCTCCTTTTGAGCTTTTTGGAGGAAGACGAAGAAGATTGTCTCGACCTGCTACGAGATTGGGATCTCTTCGAGTCCTTTTTATGGCGTTCCGATTCCTTATAGTCGGATGATTTTTTATGTTTTTTAGATAAGGCTTTCGAAGAGCCCTTTGACGCCTCCCTCCCACCCGCTGACTTACTTTTCCTCCCACAGAGGGCCTTCTCCGTCCTAGACTGACAGGAGCCACAGTCGCCGGTTCGATGGTCTGAGCCCAGACACCACAAACAGATACGGTGAGGATCGGTGAAGGACATCTTCGATCCACAGTCATTACACTTCTTAAACCCAGTTTTGGGAGTCGAAGCGGTCGATGAAGACATTTTCTTGACAGAAAATCTCGAAGCGCGCCGTTCACGAAAGCGAAGCAATCGGAAAAACGGAACCGAAGCCAACGGGCGTGGCTCGAGCTACTTATACCATCATTGACGTCGACACGGTACGAGTCACGCACAATCCATTCGAAGTAAGGTTTTCTTGACACAGGACGGTGGACAATTTTGCTTTGACAGACATCCCGACAATCTCCTTAGTTGTTTAGCTGAGGCAAGGAAACCCTGCTTAACAATAGGGATATATAGGTTTCTCTTGATTTCTGATTTAAATAAGTCTTTAGTCCCAATCATGCCATCTTGGTGTCAGCTTCCTTCGTCTGCACCCTTACAAAACAGTGACAGAGGCACAGTAGAGGCCCGAGACAGACAGTTCCAGGACACTTACAACGGCCCCAGAGAGCAGGATTAGGGTGCAGGTGTGCAGACTGGATGATCCCACCAGCCCAACAGTCAAAGCACCAATGAGTTTCTTTGGGGGGGGGATTGGTCCAGAGAGGCAGGGCTTCACCTGGACTTGGCTGGAGAGATTGTTGAATGTCTTCAGCAGTCGTCCTTAGGTCTTCGCCGGGGTGCAGCTCTCAATAGCTGGAGGAGTCTTCTATTTATCCTAAATTAAAGTGAGGGTCGACAACATCCCTCCAATGGAAAGTATCTGCAGCATTCTAACTGGCAAGGGCAGTCCAATCATGACGAGCTTCTTGCCCCACATCTGCCCAGCAACAGACATACCACTGCAGCTTTGTGCATAGAAAGTCAAGGATTTAACAAGAAAATTGCTTTCAATACATGGCATTTCCGTACCCGAGAGAACAGGAAGGAAGCCAAAGGACAAGATGGACAAAGTTCAGGACAGAAAATACGTGGCACAGCCATTTTGAGTATATGGTACTCTAAAAAGCATGAGGTAAAATACAAAAGTGCACATGTGAAAAACCAAAAATATGGCTAAAAAAATCTCTGCTGGACTTCCAAGATGGCTGCCGGGCTGAGGACACGGTGAACGAAAGTGCTCCGCATCCCCACCACCCCAGTTAAGAAATATATAAGCTAAAACCCCCACCCAGGCAAGTTTTAGCTCGGAAAGGGCTAGGGAAGAGTTCACGTCATCTGCAGGCTCTCCGGCTGAAGAGGCGCTTGGGAAGCGGCATCAGAAAAAGTCAAAGAAGCAGAGTGGGGTGACCGCCATATGGGAGGCATCTGCGGGAAGGAGGCGTAGCAGAGCAGAACCCATCAGGGAAGGAAGCAGCCGAGACCAGACAGCCGGGTGTCTGGAGCAGAAGGGACGGGTGTCGAGAAAGGGGAGACCTCCAAGCCCCTTACAGCCCGGCCGAAGAAGGAGAGGACCCGGATTGTGGGCAGCGGGAGACTGGGAGAAGTGCAGGACTGCCAATGGAAAAGTGAGAAGTGAAGCAGACCCAGCACTGCTGAGCTCCAGGAGGGCGAGCAGGTCCCGCCGGGGGACCAATCGCCAAAGTCAAGTAAGGTAGTGAAGTAAGGCGGAGAGGCGGTTTTGTGACAAACAGCAGCTCGAAGAGGAGGCGGCATTGCCGGCAAAGCAGAGGGAGAAGGCCAAGAGGGACACAGCGTCACAGGGAGAGCACGGATCAAGGCGGCGCCGCAGAGCAGAAGCCTGACGCGCAGGAACAGCAGCAAGGGAAAGGAAGCTGCCCTGCATGGTGAGGACTGGAGGAGAGGGGATCGGAAGGCAGAGACCATGAAGAACACCCAAACGGTAAGTAAAATAACAGGCGCCTAGCCCTGGACCCACACTACGTGAACAACTAGGGCAGGGCCACAAATATGCAAGGCTGCAAAACCAGCCTCAGGGGGTGGGGGAGGGCATAGGAGAAAGCACCTCGATATCCGGACCATCCCAGCCCCGACAAAGAAAATAGGATCCAAAGCAGGAGTGGGGGCACTACCAGAGCTATACGAGAGAAGGAGGGTCTCAGAGAAGCCCAAATACAGGCAACTCCAAAGTGCCTGAAAAGGCAATAATCAGGAGGAAGGCCCGGGCCTATCTGGACTCAGGGGCCACACCAAATCAATCCAACAGGCAGCAGCCGGATCCCCATGGAAGGGGGAAAAGAAAAGACGGTTGGAACTCTACGCCTGGCCCACAGAACCACAGAGCAAGAGTGGCATTGAGTGTCACCCACCCCACTCAACAAGGGCCAACGGCAGAATCCAGCAAGTCCGGGCGAGGACACTAGGGATGGGGACAGGAAGCTGCAGAGACGGGGGCAAAAGAACTGCTATCTCCCCACCTGGACATATCAAAACAGATCCAAGATGTTGAAAAACAGGGGAAAGAACTCCAGACTCAGGCTAAAGGAAATTAAAAGGAATATGAAGGGGTGATACAGAAAATGTGGAGGAAAGAGGGTGGAGCACAGTTGGACAGCAATCTGGGAGCAGACAGGAGCAAGGAGGATACCACACAGGAAGCAGCTCAGGAAGAAAGAGGGATCACAAAAAGATTCATGGAGCAATGCTTCCAGGACTTCAGAGACAGGATGTCGAACATGATGCAATCACAGTTGGACAAAATGAATGAGGACCTGATGGGAGCAATAAAGGAAGTCAAGAGCGAACTCCGTTCTCTGGCAGCAAGAGTGGATACCGATGAAAAAGCCATGCAGGAACTGGCGGAGGATAATCATAAAGTGGATGACATGATGGAGCATCTGGCTGTAACGCTCACCTGAATCCCACGGAGGCGCTGGCCTGGTTTGGATTGCTGTGACCTCTTCTAGGGTGATGCGCAGGACTCAGAAGATGGAATGGACCAGACCCCCAAATCTGGCTTGTCTGGCTCGTAGAAATATCCTTCTGTGTGTGAAAAGGGAGTATTAATCTGCGGGATAATGCGTAGGCCTCCCACTCCCCTTCTCACCCTCCACGAAACCCTTCTGCGATTCCCCGTGAAGTCTCACCTTAGGGTCTGAAAGGACGAGCTCTCCATCCTGCTTATGATGCAGGGGCACGTTGTTATCCAGTTACTTCACTGGATCTCGGATTGGTGAGAGTTCAAGTTCGCTTGACTTTTCCGGTAAGGTATCGCAAGAATTCTGTTGCAAGTTCAAGCTTTAAATAACCATTGTCTGTTTTCTCTATTTCAGGTGCTGAATGAAGATTCCGAGTTAGGGAATGGAACCGTCGAAGGAAACTTCTGGTGAGTTTTTGATGAGTGGTTCCTCTAGTGTTCTTGCATTAATGCTTGTGTCTTTTTCCCCTTAGGGGCCGGGGTTCGGAAATGCCGAAGATACGGCGCCGACCCGAAGTGAGAAGAGATGTCCTAGTAAATATCAGGTAAGTCTTTGATGAGCGTTCCGCTAATGTCCTTGCATTCGCTCACTAATGCTAATGTCTTTTTCCCCTTAGGGGCCGGGGTTCGGAAATGCCGAAGAAACGGCGCCGACCCGAAGTGAAGAGGGATTGACGCAACAGGTAAGTCTTATGGTGGAAATTAAGCCTTTCTTATTCTCTTCCCTAGCTCACCTTTGTTCTTGTCTTTTTCTCCTTTAGGCGCCGAAATGCGGCGGAAGATCCAGATGGTCGCTGTTGGGCAAGAAGGCTCCTAGTAAAGGTGAGGGGAATGCTGCGCTGCAGCGAGCTATGCGATGTGCTTTTAAAAATGAATGTCTTCCCTTTAGGATCGTCGGCGAGATGACTCTGGAATGCGGATTAAGCAGGTAATGTCTTCTTCTTTCTCCTGTTCTCCTCTCTTCTCCCTTTACAGGTGTTCCAGGATGCTGTCGGCGTGGCTGGAGTCCGGATGCAGGAGCAGACACGGTGAGCGTCCAGCTGCTAGGTGCAGAACAACGCGAAGCGCGAGTTGCTGCTTGGGCGTGGCTTAAATAGCCTTCAAAGTAGTTCCAGGTATGTATTCTTCCTCTAAGGTATGCATTCTTCCTCCGGCTACACCCGTGTGGTAAAGTAGTGCCATAGGTAAAATAGTCCCATTCAGGCCTCTAGGTGGCCTGGCTGTTGCAGCACGGTCTGCATCAGGTAAGTTCACACCAAGCACTTCTTAACACAAAGTCATCCTTTATGAGCCTGGCGCCTATGGCGCCTGGACTGTTGTCCAACATGAGCCTGGCGCCAAAGGCGCCAGGACTGAGTCCAAAGGGCCCCTACCTGGGGCCGCTGAGACTTCCCTCGGGAACATGATGTCTGCCTCTGGGGTTGCTGGGCCCGATCTGGCTCCTTGGGGGTAGGCATCATGACACTGGCTACAGTCACGCACAATCTAGGAATCCAGACTGAAGACCTGAAAAACAGGTCTAGGAGGGCAAACATCTGGGTCAAAGCCATTTCTGAGACAGTGGGTGATGCAGAGCTGCAGCAAACTGTAAAACAAATATTTGTGTCACTGATAGAGATTGCGGAGCCGGACGAAATCCTTCTGGACAGAGTACATAGAGTGTGTCCAAAGAACAACAATCCGGGACCTAGGCAAAAGGATATTCTAGTAGCAATGCTTGAATATGCGCAGAAAGAGAAAATCCTAGCATCAACAAGACAATCAGAAGAGCTCAAATTCAACAGAACCACGGTTCAATTGTATCAGGACCTATCCCATATCAATCTCACCAAATGAAGGCAGATGCGCCCGATAGTTCAAGAGTTGGTGAAAAGAAAGATAAGATACAAATGGACCTTCCCGTTCGGTCTCCTGTTTGAAGTGAAAAACCGACAAAGGGGAATCACCACGGTGGAAGAGGGCACAGACATTCTGGGCATAGAAGTGGATCATATAGAGAATCCCAAGGCCCTGAGAGAGATCTCCCAAAAAAGAAGGCACAGGAATGTTCAACTCAGGAATCGAAGAAGAAAGCAAGGAAAAAAAGGGCTCCCCATAGCCCAAGACTTCCAGCAACAGAGGCCGCACACGAAGCGGAGGCCCCAGAAAGGGGTGCCAAAAAGTCGAGTACTCCATGGCACCAAGGGATAAAACGAGAAGGCCAGACAACGAAGACTACATGTATTGATAAAGAAGACCCAAGCTACACATCCAGGCAGGCAAATTGAAATACACGATTAAGAAATTGTAGGCTCCAAAGCCCTGAAGAAGGATTCAAGAGGAATCCGAAACGCGTCGGAAATAACTACATCATTAGTGGAGCTCATTAGATGCGAATGAAAAATGAACATGTAAAATTATGTTTATGCCTATTGGAGATATAGTTGTGTGGGACTTATAATAACACAATTTATGATTGTGATGTGACCAACTCATGAAATCTTTTTGTACATGCATAATTTTTGTAGAAGCATATGGACATTTATACCAATGTGTTTGAAGAATTATGATTTTCCTTCATGAAATTTGTCTTCCTAATTACAATTTGAAACCAATTTATTGATGTGTTAGTAGTTATTTGATTTAATGCTTCTAAGATTGAATGTTTTGGGCTACTGATAGGCCCTCTATGAAAAATTGAATGTACATATAGGCACTGCCAGCCTTATACTGACCAAGAATTTATGAATTTGCATACGGCTGAATTAACAAGTGTCTTGAGATAACCCGATCTTTCAGGTCTACCTCACCACACGTGTAAAATGTGTGTTTCGGATTTCTTTATCCCTTAGGGTGTGCACAGTTGGGCCACTTGTTAGCATATAACAGGTTACGCTTGTGTTTGTTTCCTTTTACAGTCTTTAGTGGACTTAAGACTGTTTTGCCCATTTGCACCTGAAATATACGAACATATTTTCACCTACTTTAGGAACTCTACAAGAATTAATTTAAATCCCCTCACTCCTAAACTTTATATTAAATCTTGTGTGCCCCCCCAATCCCCTTTCTATCTTAAACTATGGCCATTATGCAGAATACACATCCAGAACCAGAGAAAGCCTTCGGAAAATCCAGCCAGCAAGGAGCGTCTCAGAAATCTCAAGCAGTAAGATGCTGTGCAAGCATAATAGCCATGGCAGAAGCAACGGCAGCCAAGGCCACAATGTCGCAAACGAGATTCCACACACACCTAGCCAAGATGGCACCGGCTGCAGCAAAGACTAGTCCATGCAAAATACAAAACAAATCTAAGTAATTCAACCTCATTCACGGTGGCTTCACACGTGACTCAGCCGAAGCCAACGTGATGCCAAGACCTAGAGGCTGGGAAAGAACAGCAGACCACAACTAAGACCGCGCTTGCAACAAATAGCAACATTATATGCTAGGACTGGAAAACTCTCATGGCAGTAGTATACACACCATTGCTACTCGCTGTCACATAGTCACACATTGCTGATACGCATTATACATGACCAGGTATCTTGCGGGTTGGGAAGGAAGTTTGTCCCAGACTTAGCCTGATCAATCAGAATACTGGGGGCTAGGGCAGGTGGCGGGAATTACCAGCCAATCACCGGGGTTGCCAATGTAACACTTTCAGAGTAGGAATTTTTAGGGATGATCCAGGCACACCACCTGACCCAGCGGCCCCCACTAATATTGCCCACTATATGTTCCCATACTGGACCTACCACTCAGGCAGCCAATCCTGTGTGGCGTTCAGTTCGGGGACGGAACTTGCTGAGTGACGCAGATAGCAATGTCACTTGCCTACAAAACTGGCATGTGAGTCGGAATATGTGAGATTTGCCTTGAGTACTCCATGTAGATGATGAACTACAGAAATGCTTGCTCCTTGTGTGGACCTCGACTTCTCGGGAACAAGGGAAGGAGTTGGGGCCTTAGGTGAACCGGAGGTCCGCAGACCCTGGGTGCGGCTCTGCCAGCCCCAGAATTACCCTAACAAGGTAGACTACACTTCATTTGTAAGGGGACCAAAACAGTCACACTCTGGGCAGCTGTCGAATTATGGACAGCCAGCTCAGGTACTGCCATTACCTCATACAAGGTGTTTGATGTTTATCAGGGCTGACTAAAGCCCCATAACCAGTCCAATCTATTTCCATGAACACAGAGCCGTGAAGAGAATGCCCATGTATGCCATGAATGCCCAGCCGGCCAAAAAGGACAGTAAGCAGAAAGACGGCGCTGAAACAAGGTCAGCTTTTTTGAGCACTAAGTAAGCACAAAGCTGCATTGAAGTAAAATAGAAAGGGTGCACAGGAGTGCACCCAAGAAGTGTAAAATAAAAAAAAGGTGGCAGCACTGCCAGCAACCCATCTGGGCTTCACAGGCACATACAGCCAAAAGAAAGGGGACGTTTGGTTCTTCAACACTGCTAGCCATTAAGGGGGAGGGGGGGAAAGAGTAGTGCTACACCATTGACTAAAGTGGGGAAATGTGCCTTAAGGAATAGCCAGTGCCCCGAAAACAGAATGAGTTAACCAAGGGAGTGAGGTTAAAAAGAAATATCTGCTCAGAGTTGCAAAACGGTGAGCAGATATGCTGGGACACATTTAAAGAGAATGGAATGCTGCAAAACAATATCCTGAACACCATCCCTCATGCTTTTTCAGAGAAAATACTTTTTGCTTTTCACATGAATAATTTTGGGACTTTTTCTAATGGAGGACTCAAAGACCCAACTATTAGGTTACCATGAGAGACCCTTATCCTCACAGGTTTAGGTTGCTCCAAATACATCATGGTCTCTGTAAAAGTAATGTTAGACCGGTACTTGTATGTGCCCCACTGGTTGGTGGTAGTTGTGACTACGTCCCCTGTCTGACCCAAAAGGTGTTAAAGTGATGACACAGAAGGCTTTGCCAAACCCATAACCATGTGATGTTGGCACCGGGGGTGGTATGGAAAGGATCCCCTACCTCCTCCATAACAGTGGGTAGTTTGGGGCAGACCACCACCATATGCAGCCCCTTGTAGGCCATTAAAGAATCAGATTCCAGAGTTTATACAGAAATCCACAGGTCGAGTACAGTGGTATCCACGCTACTTGGGGCATGTGGATGTACCACTACAACTTACCATCTATTCAGGACAAGCTTGTCACTGTGCTAGGCCCTTCAGGCTCTTCTCACAGAGCTCTGTCTCCAAACTTAACGGCACCTGCATGAGCCAGCAAAATCAAACATGGCACACTGTTCTTTAATATGGAGGCAAATTAACCAATCACTAAGCAAGAAATATTATTACCCTCAGCTGCAGGATCTTAGCCTAAGTTTGGGTCAGTGAAGGGGGAGAAGCCCCTATAAAAGCTAGCACAAGAACATTCTGGTGGTTTAGAGAAGTGGAGCAGCAATAGGAGAAGCAGAGAAGTTGGTGCAGCAAGATGTGAAGGAGAACAGTGCCGAACATGGGAAGGTGAAGTTGATGAAAGAGGATAGAGGCAGGTACAGAGGTGACCAAACAGGAGATAAAGGGGAACAACAGGATATCCTTTGGAGGCACAGGGAGAGGGCAAGTCAGAAAGTGGGACAACACAAGCTTATTTGTTGTTGGGGCAAAGTGGGAGTAGGAACAAGCACATGGTGGGACGTCAAGGAAGCCAGGCAGATGGCACAAGGGATAGAGATTAGGTATAGCACCAAGCCCATTGGCACAAGCAAGAGTCCAATCAGCAAGGAGGGGATCAAGAGGCGGTTGAAAGGTTATATGTTTAAGACCCTTAGACAAGAAGGTGAACTGGAACCGCAGCAGCCTCCTATACATCCTCCAGGCCTTCCTCATCTTGAGCAGCTTCCACACTGTGTCCCAAAGCAGAACCTGGCATTGCAATGAGAGTCCAGGACAATTTGCCAAGGGCGTCCCTCCAGTGGCCACCTAAGGAAGGCCACTGACTCCACTAAGACATCAATCACTGATACAACATTATACAAGAGACTAAGTGACACTCAGAAGAGACCCAGAGAATCTTAGAAAGCCTTTTTTGAATTGAACTGTTTCCATTCAGATCATGTCTGTACATAAAGCTTGTGAAAGGAATCCTATAGTGGAGTCCACCTGGCTTTGTGCCAAACTACAGTGGGCCACAGCCTACGTCACCCGGGGGGTTTCCTTACTGGGATCCCAGAAAATCTGTTCTTGATTTTGTGCAACGGCTATGCTTTATCTTAGTGCTTATGGGATACTGAAGTAGATGTACATGGTCATAGTTGCTGCCTACCTCAGAGAGAGCGGCAGTGATCACAACCAGATATGTTTAGTTTAGCGAATGGGTGTATTGAATGATAATGTGTTATTTATATAGCGCCTTAATCCAAAGCGCTTTACAGAGCACATATTTACATACAATATCACCCAACCGAAATTGGTACTCATTTATCGACCTCGGAAGGATGAAAGGCTGAGTTGGCCTTGCCGGGATTCGAACCTGCGCATGCATGGATATGCACCCCCCACCCCCGAGTGATTGAATGGCAGCCAAAAGTTTGAAAAGTTTCCCCCTTCCAAATGGAGCTACCAAAGCTCAGCTTTCAAATTCCCTATTTATTCAGATAGTGCATTCTAATTTGGGGGTGAGGAGGTTGAACAACGAAAGTTGACATTTTGGACTAGTTATAACAGCAAATGAAGAAAATCGTGAGGAAGCACTCCCTGACTGCATCTGGTCAAAACCTAACTGATGGCGAGGCTATGTTCATCTGCTGAAACTGGACCTCTCAAATAACTAGTGGGAGCCAAAGAATGGACTCACTCCCATTGACCAAATGGGTACAGTTGACTCACATGGCACAAACCGCCTTCCTGCTCGCCTCTGCATGGCCTACACAAGCATTTGAGCACCTGCCAACAAGTTAAAAACTACCACTCTGAGCCAGAGTGTTGTTGGTACAAAAGCACAAACAAAAGAAGAACTTTCAACCAACAGTTGAGGTTTTCGAATAGTCCTTGTCCTATGTGTACTGCAATTGCTGAACTGACTGCACTTTTTGGTAATCAAATCCACAATTTAAGCCCCAAGACAGGCTGCACACCTCCAGAGAAGTTCACCATTGCTCTGACCTAGTCCTTTTCCAGTGGCTCTTCCTCCTACAAGTTTGCGTGCAGATCTTGGCCTTCGGCTATGGAACAGTCACGGCACGACCAGACACAGAACTGCCACCACTGACCTCAAGCCCTGTGGGAAATGAACATGTTAACTGCTAGCAAGCAAAATTATCACAAGACTTCCAAAAGCAAGTTTACTAAAAATTCTGATCCATCTGTAGAGCATGCGAAGAATACTGAACCGCTGCCCTATCTAAAACAATGGGACCAGACCTTACATTGGGAGTACCACAACATCAAGATCAGTATACAATTATTCAGAAGCCAGTGCGTCGCTCCCAATTTCTATAAGTGACTAACACCTGGTGGAGTGGATTCAGGTCCCACATTTTCCAGCCATACTACTAGCTAACCTGGCTGGGAGGGGGGGGCGGCGGGGGGTTCAACTTGACTTTGGACATTGTCTGTGACAATATCCCCTCCCTGGCAGTTATGCAGGGGGCTCAACTTCACCACCATACATTTAAAGTCTTAGTGGCAAGACAAGCATAATTCAACTAGATCTACATAAACAGGGAAATAAATTAGAGGTCTGCCCATCCCTAAGAAGCAACAATCTCAAATCCCTGATGCAGACACTTAGTCCAGACTTAGGGGGTGGAGGGGGCAGTTTGGGCTGTTGAAGCTGTGAAGTGGCAAGCAATGCAAAGTTAGAAAGAGCTGAAGATGCAGGAGTAGGTTGAGGTGAGGAGAGAGCACATGTAAGGTGCAGAAGGAGGTGGTGCAGAGTGAACTCGAGGACAGGAGGTGGGTAGAGAAGAATGGTAGGAAACTGAATATCAAGCAGAGAACAGAGGTCAGGGTAAAAGACCAAAGAGAAGAGGGAGAGGAAACAAAGAGTTTGGAGGAGCTGAACGAGGTGGAGGGGAGAGGAGAAGGGGAAGATCAAGGAGGAGAGGAAGGTGGATGAGGTGCAGATCAAAGTAAAAGGGGAGAGTGAGAGATACAACTGGAGAGAATGGAGAAGGAGTGGGAAGTTCCCTGCAAAAAGAGGGATAATAAAAGTCAGAGTAAGAAACAAACTGTGGTAAGTCGGAATGACGGACACTGTAATTTTTCTTTAAGGGTTCTTTATTGTTAAGTACCTCAAAAAACAAATCGATCCCCAATGAGCCGAGGCCTACCCTAAGAAAATAAGTATAAAGGGGTGCTCGTTAGAATGTCCTACAAATAAACTTAAGTCGGTCGTTCAGAAATCTATTCTAGCCTGAATTCTGTCCCTACCATTATAAACAAAGAAAAACAATGCAACAGAACACCACAAGGTTTCTTCCCCAAACGGGAATGGTGGCTCGCTTCTAAAGTCACCATGAAGTCTCATGATCACAGGCAGAAAGATGTACATTGGCCTTTGCCAGAGATCCAGTCAGTCCAACATGTCTGTCCCTCTTTTCTTGTTCTTCCTCTCTTTGGGTGGTATTGTATTCTTTGTTTAGTCTCTTCATCAGTAATCTTCATCAGACACTTTGCCTAACTTTCTGGTTTACGAACCAGCTTGGGTTGCATCCGTATTAATAATTCCACACCAGGTAATTTCCTGTATTCCCCATCCAGGAATCTCGTTCGGGTCTCGCCAATGACAATTGTTCTTCTCTGGGGTTTTGAGTTTCTCGCCCCCACCCTAGACTCTGGTTTCTCTTACCCCGTCACAGGGTCTGGTTGCTCTCACACTGCCCTGGCATGTGGCTTCTCTTGGCCCTCCTTGGGGTATGGTCCCTCTCACCCCAACCTGCAGTATGTTTTCAGACACCCCGCCTTGGGGTATGGTTTCTTTTAGCCTGAAGTGGGCTATGGCTTCTCTCGTTCTACCCTGGGTTAGGCTCAGCATCACCGCCCCTTCTTAGCCTTTGCCTCCAGGAACCACTTTGTTGCAGTTCTGCTCGGGAAGACTGAAAGCTTCAGGTAAGGCATCACTGACTACTATGCGTATTTGGTCTCCCGTGTCACAGTTACAGCTGGTGCTTCGCTCTCTCTGGGTCCACGCATATCAGTATACCCCACCCCCTTCCTTCGGTTCACCATCGGTCTCTCTTCTAGAGATCTGCATTGCTCCTTTCAGTGTGTTCCCAATTTCTTCATCGGTTCTATCCAAGAAGCGTTACCCTTTTCTGGGGTTTAAGTTCCCATCCGCCTTGGACTCTGTTTTATTTTAGCAAGTCTTTGGGTCTGGTTGCTCTTTCACCGCCCTGGGGATTTGGTTTCTCTTATATCGCCTTGGGATGTGGGTGTTCTCTCCCTGTCCTGGGATATGCTTTTGTGCATCCCCACCTTGGGGTAGGATTTCTTATAGCCCACCTTCGGTTATGGCTGCTCTCGCCCTACCCTGGGTTAGGCTTAGTCCACTAAACCTTTGGATTTTCTTAGCCTTTACCTCCTACATCTCCCAGAGCCACAGTGTACCTTGTAGTTCTCCTCGGGTAGACGGGAAGCTTTGGGGTTGGCGTTACCGGCTCTTCTTTGATGCAGTTAGAGCCAGTGCTTCTCTCGCTGGCTCCTCGCGTCTCGGTGACCCCTGTCACTCGGTCCACTGTCAATCTCTCGGCTAGAGACATGCACTGCTTCTTTATAGGCGTTCCTGGTTTTCTGTGCAGCAGGCTTGACAGCGTTCCGCAGGCCTGTCCATGCATACGTTTGCCATGCTAGGCATCTGTCTGCCACCTCTGGACACCTCCCTGGAGAAGGTCTCTCTCCGCCACTCACTCTGCAGGCGACTTGCTCCGTTCTCATCACTGCAGATCATTTCCTTATGTCCCACCCAAAAGAGGGTCAGGTTCATTTTCTGCTTTCTCATTTCAGGCACGGACAAACCACTTGTGTAGGAAGTTGTGAGTCAGTACAACATTCAATTCCAATTCATTCCAATTCAATAACAAATACCCCTAACTTGGATTTGCCTGTCCACTATGGGTGGGGGTGGAGAGAGTGAGAGCCCAGTGCCCCTGTTCCCTGGGGAGCGATGAACTTAGTGGGTGCACCTCCATAGTCTCAAAGAGGGAGGTTCCTCCTTGGGGAGAGGGACAAATTCCTCGGATTAGTCACAAAACCTATCAGTATTCTAAAAGGGGTAGGAGGAACAGCATGCATGCAGCAGAATGTTGAGGTGGTCGACAAGCATCCAGCTCTACAGAGGGCATCAAGGTCTAGTGTAGGGCCCAGAGGTTGGAGTGAGCAGCGGATATGCAAAGAATAACGGGAACTTGGGGTGGGTAGCAGCAGTATCAGAACTCATAGGAATGAAGGTGAGTTCAGAACCAAAAAGGGAGTTAGGGTCCTACCTAGCTAAGCCTCCCGTGGGAGACGCTGTGGGTCTTGTTGAAAAAAAGCCTAGACGTTCAACACAGAATCCTACAACTACTGAGTGGCACTTTGATGCCTATAGCCCGCCCCAGTAAAAACGGACCAGCAAACCGGACATCTGTCAACAAAACAACTTTGCATCTTAAGACTGAATTACACATGGCAGAGGCAAGGCAAGACGTATGCAATCTTTTCGATGCAACAAAACAGTTTGACATCCTGACCAAGTTTAAGTTGCCCACTGGTGTATATAACCCTGAATAAACCAGTTTGAATCAGACCTGTGAGTTCTGGTCTCATTCGAGTTCACTTGGCATCTTCACAGCACTTAAGAGGTAAAGTTGTGAACCCAAACTCTGTAGATATGTTGTCAAAGATGGCATATGCTATGTCATTGAAGGGATTGCCCATGTTGGATTTTTTCAAAACAGCTACATATTTATAAACTGCACATTAATTTGACTCACCTTCACATAAGTATTATTTTACAAACGGCCATATTTGGACATTCTCTGATTTAACGTTTGAAGTGTTACACTTGTCTTTAAACAAACTATCCCTTGGCTAAAGGTTGGCTTGGACTGGTCAGCCAATGTTACCACCAAGTAAGCAATAGAAAGCTTAAGGGGAACCTATAGCCAGAAGTGGGAAGAGCCTCAGCCCATGGCTCATGGCCCATGACAGGGAAGGAAAGGTGCGCTCTATGACCTCTAGATGCTCCTCTAACATGAGAAAAACAGCTAATCAGAGACCAAAGAAACCCTGGTCCATAGAAAATGAGACAACTATAAACCTTAAAGTTAGAGGATTAGCAGCTAGCTCCAATCGGAAACAAACGAAGGAAGACTGCAAGGTACCAGAACATTTGAAAGATTCTCTTAAGAAATCCAATGCCCAATATGGCGCGAACTGACACATTTTTTCTTGTGGAAGTTGGCCCAGAAAGCTAAGACCACAGCAGTTTCTGACCTGCATTGACTCCAGAAAAGCATGTACGCAAAGCAAAAGAGAGTAATGTAGCTGTGAAGGCATAGTCCCCACTATCTGAGCTATGCCCTAGCTCTAAAACCAGACCGTGTAGCCCGTCTATGTCCTCTCAGTCAATTGCTGAGAACATTCTCAAGCAATGTCAATCACCTCCTACCTAAGATACAATTCTGCTTCCATAACACATTCTGCATTGTGGTGAAGCAGAGATCAGTGCATGGTTTCCCTGATCTAAACAGCCACAGACAAAGCACCGGTAAGCCTTACAACTGCACATGACCACAGATATTTAACATTTCTAAAAAAAAAACTTGGGACTTTCTAAAACAGACTGACCAATTTAGTGTACTTAAGCAAGTAACTTACCTGTAAGAACTATTAGGCAAATAAATGCAATCATTTATTTATTTATTTGTGCACTTCTAATGCACCGGAGCCCGCATGCATCAGGGCGCAGATGCACAGTCTTCCTTTTTTATTGTTTCCGACTGGAGTATCACTCTGAACACATTACATACAAGCTGTATGTATGTTGTCTGCCTCAGTCACCTCACAAGAATGAATTTTGGAGTGCTCTACTAGTGCTACTACTGAATCTGCCAAGGGAAATGTTGCTCTGCCTACAATGGGGAACCTAATAAGACTACCACACAAGTTCTGGGAAAATACCCAGAAACGCATAAAATCAGCAATGCCGGGAAAGGCAACTAAATAAACAACTAAAGTTAGTCTTTAAGGGTGGCGGAGTGAGAAGTACACTGTATGAAATGTTTTGTCCCTAGCTGAGGTGGTCACCAAAAGTGATGATGTAGACACACCTAGGAGACCTTAACAGCAGAAGCACCAGAGATGGTCACTATCTTTGATCAAGCACCTTTCAAGATTGCTTCTAAAAGCTGCAACATGATGGAGTAGTGCATGGAAGTGCCATCAAGCACTAACTTCTTTCCCAGCTCCCAACAAGCATGTGAATAACCGGGAGCACAGCAGAATGGAAAAGGGATCACTGCAGCAGCCCTCAAAAACATGTATTAAATTATTAATATAAAGGCGTTTTTTGCACAAAGAGGAAGCCAAATCTTACTTAAAATAAGTAGGGAGGAAGAGCAATCAGGCTGAACTGAAGGGAAGCAAACTGACACTGGTACAATTATTCCACACACTTATCCACAGAAAATACACCACACTGGTATGCTAAAAAATAAGCCTTTTTTAAGTTCCACGTGTAGTGAAACACTTTAGCAAAAAAAAATAAGATATATCCAGTGTATTATAAAAAATGTCATTAGGACGCACGCAACTCCTACATTAGATTGTAGGTCCACCACCTGGCGATGGGCACATTACATACATGTGGTGGGAATAGAGCACATTACAATAGAGAAGGGTACCAGATGTCAAACAGTTAAATTAGTCTTTAAAAAATCCCTGTGCCAACACAAAGAATTTGGAGGAAAAAAAAGAAAACACAATGGCTCTCATTACAAGTTTGCCAGTCCGGTAAGAACGGTACCGATAAGGTTGCTGGTACCATTGTTACCGGACCAGCAAACAACAAGTTCTGCTTGCAGGTGCCTACCCGCCCACCAGGTCTGATCTATCGGGCATACCGGCCCCGCGAGCAGACACTGCCGGTAGCACCGGCACCATTCTGAATGGTGCCGGTGCTACCGGCCTCCCCATTCCCATTGAGCCCTATGGGGCTCAATGGGAATGGGGAGTAAAAGTTTCCGGCCCCTGGCAATGGGGAAATACAGGGTTTGCCAGGGTTGTAACGGGCATGTATTTCCCCATTGCCAGGGGCCGGAAAAATGTGCACGTTTGGCGGCAGCCTGCCGGTTTTACCAGCAAGGCTACCGCCAAACTTGTAATGAGGGCCAATGAGTAAATGAAGGCACTAAAAAGGTAGGGGGGAGTGGGGGTGGCCACCAAGAGAAATTTGAACAGAGAGCATCAGTGTATTACACTTAACGGAAAAATAGATGGCATTAAACCAGAATTTGTTGGTGTTATCAGGCATTCACTTTAGCAGAAGTAGAAAACATAACTTTGATGCATTTGTAAAGATGCCTGGCGCAAGCCTTAAACACCCTGGACAAAACTGGATGAAGGAAAAATGTCCAGGGGCAGGTAAATTGCCCAGTCACTTTGCAGTTGCAGGTGAGTATGTCCACCCTAAAAATCAACTTGACAAAGTTACTAGGAATTTTGCATATTTGGAGAGCAGGCAGGTTTCAATTCTACCACACTGGTGCAGATGTAGCACCAAACAACCCCAGAGAGACCCCAATGAAGAGTTCCAGAAGCAGGTTTGCAACCAGAAAGCCCAGACGATTGTGCACAGCAGAAGATCAACAGAGGAAACCAATGAGAAAAGGTGGCCAAGACCCACCTGCAAATAGTCAAGACTACAGGGACCCTCTGAAGGTAAGGATCATCAATAACCCACCACTCCTGGGCCCAGAAGCATGTACTCACTGTGTCTGTTGCTGAAATGTCTGTCCCAAAAAATGTTTTTTCTCCATAGACTGAATGGGCAAAAATTTTGTGCACGGCTACAGCCCAAACGGCTGGACGGATTTTAACAAAATTTGCGCCAGAAGCGGGGGCTTGGTTCCGAAAGCGTGCTTTTGTGTGTTTGGTGGAAATCCGACCAGTACTTTTGCTGCGAAGAACTGAAACGTATGTCTCAAAAAATTAGTGATATCTGGCTTCGCTCCGTGGACCCATTTCCCTGTGCGCTCTGCGGACAAAAGTCTCATTGGCTTTCAGTACGCCGTGATGTCGGCGAACATTGGATGCGGCTGGTGGTTGGCTGGACATGGTGTTTCGGAGGATAATGTCGCGCAGGAAGGGGTTGCAAAACATGGTTTGCAGGATCGGGTGGGTGAAAGAGGGGATGAAAAGTTTGGGGAAGTGAAACCGGAAAATATGATACATTTGTTTAGGTCAAAGAAGACAGTGGTCTGCGAGGGGTGTACGCGAGCAATGCAGCAATTTGCGGATAACTCCTCATGCGACAACCTTCTGTGGCGACTGCATGGACGCTCCATTGGGAATGGAGACTGCATTGCAGATGATGTGAAGAGATTCACAATGTGTTGTGCTGTTGGCTAGGGGTGTCGGGGCATATGTTGCCTTTGTGGGTTTCCATTGTGTTTTGGCGGTGGGTAAGGGGGTTGGTGGCAGTGGTGCGTTTGGCAAGTATGGTACGTGGCCAAATGTTCCCATGCATGCCTCCATTGCCTTGTAGTGGTTGTGGACAAGGTCTAGGCTTTTGGGTGCACGGGCAGAGGCTGTAGGCCTCCACATGTACCCAAGAGGCTAGGGCTGGGGCACAGCCTTGCTTCAGGGAGGGCAGTAAGACATTGCCACATGAAAGGATTTTTTTTCCATCACACGTTTGCGATATGGACCATTTACGCAGCTACTCAAATATACTTCATTGGCGGGTAGCTGCACAGGCGACTATCAATTTCTGGTGAGTGCAGGCAAACTCCACTGGGGATGGGGAGTGCATTGGAAACAATATGAGATTATTTCTAGTCGGTGTACTATGTTGTGTTGTGCCTGCAAAGCCCTTACTGCCTTATGTGCATGGCTAGGGCTCTTGGACCCAACAGTCAGGTCACTGGTTGGAAGTACGTTTCAGAATGTTGCCTTGGTTGGGTCAGTTACGATACCCATATATACCTGTAGTCAGGAAACCTACGTGGCCACATGTTCCCATGCATGGCTCTATTGCCGTAGGCCTCCTCATGTACCCAAGAGCCTAGGCCTTGGGCACAACCACTGCAACGCAATGCGGCCATGTATAGGACCACAGTGCTATTGGTATGTGCATTGCACACATATGTATAAAGAGTGCATTCCCTTTGCTTTAGCTCATTTGGACAAGTTATTATAACCATACCTTCTAACATCCCACAGGCATTTAAATCATGTTTGCAGAAACATTGTGGAGGACATGTTAGAATTCCTACAGCAGCAGTAGTGAGAAATGCCACTATTTGCCTTTGGAATGGTGTGGCCGTGAACAGAGCCTTGCTTCAGGTAGTGTAGTGAGACATTGGGACATAAAAGGATTTTTTTACCATCACACATTTGCGATGTGGACCATTTACGCAGCTACTCACATATAATTTATTGTCAGGTAGCTGCACAGGCGACTACCTTCAGAGCCCATTGGGGATGGGGAGAGTATTGCAGATGATATCGGGATATTTCCATTGGGTGTACTATGTTGAGTTGGGAGTGGCAAGCCCCTACTACCTTGTGTGCATGGCTAGGGCCCTTGGAACTAACAGCCTGGCCACTGTTTGGAAGTAGGTTTCAGAATGTTGCCTTCTTTGGGTCCGTTCCTATATTCATATGTAACTCCAGCATACACTCTTGGAAGTATGCCTCTCTTCTGTGGGTGCACTTGCATATGGTGTACGTCATTGGACTTGTTGCCATTCATGGACTGACATGCCACCATTTCTGTTTGGTATGGTGTGCCCCTGATAATACCCTGTGCTTTGAGAGTGAAGAAAGATATTGCGATATGACATGAGTTACTAAGCATCACACATTTAAAGTATGGATAATGTACAGACCGACCCACATACATTTGCACCGGACAAAAGCATCTACGCCGTTAAGACCCGCTATATACAGGACGGCAGGCCATCTGACTGTAAGCTTTCTTTTGCGTACTTGTTGAGATGGCCAACGAATGCGGTTGGCATTCCTATTGTGTGCAATTCTAATGTGTGCATCGCTTCCATTACCTATACGTGTGGGCGCAATACACCATTGCAACAGTCACTGGCATAGCTGAGTTTAGTTGTGGAGAGTCGTTGTTTATGTTGTGCACTCCAGGTACTTTCGTAACGTGCGTAGCGCACTCTGTCATGTGAGTACCTAGCTCCAGAAAGGAACAACATAAACAAAAGCAGACATGTGAACACAGAGCATACAGTTCCAGAACATTCTGATACTTTACGAACACTGAATTGTTGAAAGAGCTTTATTTTGCTAGAGATAGATCACGAGAACGTGTAAGGTGGCTGCAATCGCTGCTCTTATTTCGCAAACAAAATCCACTGTGCAATGCCGTCTGTGCACTTCTGTACTTCTTTTGTCGCCTGGCAAAGTGGAAAAAGGATTCATTTATGTTTCTTGGTGGGCTGTTTGTAAGAAGGCATTTTATTTGCAAGGTAGACAAGGTAGCAGCAGTTGCCTCTGTGATGCCTTACATCATAAATGTTTTCAGGTTGATTCGTATTGCCGGAACCGCAAATGGCCATACAGGCCCATACCGGTCGGCCCAGATAACGACGGAAAACACATTGCTTATGGTAATCTTGCTATGCTTGGTCCACCACCCATCTGTCGGAAAGTGGAAGGAGCGGCACGCGCAGTAAGGTGCAAGGTATCTGAGAAGAAAAAGGAATAAGAATAGATGTAAGTAGCCGTTATTAGTGTCAGCGTACAGGACAAGAGTTTGCGGGAAGGATGTTCCAATAGGTGGCTACCACATGGACCCTGTTCTGTGTGTTATTGAGTAGCATCATATGTTAACCCACTGTCTTGCTATCTGCTTTGTAGGTGATACTGTCCTTGTATGGCTCCACACAAGCAAAATGTCTTTGAAATGTAGCCACCAGACGCTCCTTTCATGAGTTAACTTTTTATAAAAAATGACAGTGCTAGCGAGTGTTGTTAGACACACGGTACAATGTCTGTGTGTGTCGAAAGTAAAAAAAGAACCCTCATGGGGGTCCCCTCGGATTTGCTAAAAAATGCAACATTGAAATGTGGCCTGTCGCTGTTTGTGTGCCGGTTGACTTCTGCGTACACCTCTGGACGTCATTACTTTCAATACAATGGGGGCACGTAGAACTGGTAATTGTTTGAAAGGGCATATTAAGGGCAAAACAGGGAATGTAGCACTGCACAAGTGAGCATAAGGTATGCTTTTTCACTGCACGAATTGTATTCCCTTTTCATCTTGTCCTTTATGTCTGGATTCGCAGGGGCTGGGAAGAATGGCAAGAAAACGAAGTACAATCACAGTTGCTATCTACGGGGAATGGTGGACACATGGCACTGTAACGGCGCGCGATTACTGACGTCACAAACCTCCGTACAATGCACGCAGAGAAAGTATGCAGTAAAGTAAATTCATAATTATGCATACAGAACTGCAACCTAATACATTTTAATCCTAATAGACATGTGATGTAAAGTTGTACTTACATAACTTCGGCAAATTCCATGCTTCTATTGGGTGGACGACAAATTGCAGTGTACTGCGTATTGAATCGTTGCAGACCACCTTTGGGGCACATGGGTAGAGCAACTGCACTTTAAGTTATCTTTCCTTTTCTTCTACCATTCCATACAATGTCTGCACTTGGGGCTAATCATGCTTCCCACTCAAGGCTGTTTTATAATGAGCATTTGTCCTGTAGAAGGAGAGGTATTTTAGGTTTCGCTTTCCGGAGATGCTGGAAAAAAAGAAAAAAGGATCCTGGCGGCAATGTGTTTCAATTGTACCCTGCATTTCCGAATGTTGGTAGTGTCATTACAGTGAAGTTAGTATGACGTATAAGGAGAGATAATGGTGCCGTACACATGCTGCACTGAATGCACAGATGGCAACATACAATTTGCATTTACAGTCCCTAAGGAACATTTATATGTGCAGTGTGTTACGAGACAACGGTGGACGATGGCAGACTGTGTGCACTGGATCAGCATACGAGGGTGGCTTGGCCATCAAACGCAGTTTGGTGTCTTGCAGCATGAACATGTTTGGGGCTGTCGTTGATCAAAGAAAAGGAATTACTTTGTACCTCCTTCAAACATTGTAAGGGGGGTATGGTGTTCAAATGGTGTTTCCATTACACAATAAGAAAAGGAATCAAAAGTTTGAAAGTTTAAGGAGTAACGCTGTGTTTGCAATATGGCTGTCAAGCTATGTACTATGTGCTCCAGTGAAACCTGCGTTGTATACCTTCTTTTGAAATGGTGTACATAACAATGAAGATGACCTAATGCCCTAAAAGGTGCTAATGGAATGCGAGGAGGCAAATTTTGCAGCAGTTAGGCGAGTTACGTAAGACATATGGATGCATTTTTCACTTTGCATTGTTGTGATTGTGCAGATTATCAGGTAGGTTACTGTACTGTTGTGTATTCAGTGTGTCCACTTATTATAGGCTTAGGTGAACGGTGTACGTAGGAAACAGGTTATGTGTGGAAGAAATGCTAGGCAATGTCAACTGCAGTGTCTAAGGCAGAGGTCTGCAACCTTTGGCTCTCCAGATGTTTTGGACTACAACTCCCATCAGCCATAGTCTGCTTGGTCAGGGATGAGGGATCATGGGAGTTGGGAGTCCAAAACATCTGGGGAGCCAAAGGTTGCAGACCCCTGGTCTAAGGGGTAGGTGGCTGTGTTATGTGTGGGGTTTCTGGTACGTGGATAGATGTTTGTATGCATGGTTGTACCGTGCAGCGGCAGTTGTGGGCAGGGTCTACAATACTGAGTGCATTGCTGGAGCCCCTACACTGTACTTAGTGTAGTGAAGCGTATAGGGCGTAGGCACAAGCTCTGTAGTGTAATATAGGTGTGCATTGCAAATTGTGGCATTGCTATATGCATTGCAGAAATAAGTACACACATTGCACTGTGGGCATTGTAGAAAAGTATGATACCAATAATTTCATACTTACGGTTTGGTTTGGGGAGGGCCTGTGCTGTTTTTTGTGTATGGAATGTGAAATGTTCTAGTAATCGTTGCTGCATCATCTGTGGGAAAAGAGAACAGAACATGTTAGAGAAGTTATTTTGTTACTTTGCCGTCCACAACATTGCATATATTTATTTACTTTGTGGACCCTCATAACTAGTACTTCATAAGTACTATGCTTTGAACCAGTGTACTGTGCAATGTGCACAGTTCCTGTGTTTCTTTACATAATCATTGGGTCTGTGAGGAAAATAAATCCATGCTGGATTTTAAAAAAAACCTTCCAAATGTCTTTGCTGCTATGATGCACAATGAATTACAGTAACGTTTGCAGTGGTCATAGCAATTTTTAAGGAGTGCTCTTGAAGTAGGAGGAAATTGAATGGCTTCTGGCCTATACATGTTGGTAGGATGGGTGGCGTTGTATAGCCGTTGGTGTTTTGTAAATGTTTACCTGCTTCCTTTTTGTAGCACTCTTTCTTTATGCGTTTGGTTGCTGCTGGTGTTTTCCAAGTATTGTGGCATTGTACTGTGCTACTGCAGAATTATGACAGTAGTTACAAACCTGTTTGCGTACTGTAACTACTCATACTTTGGAAGTGTTTGAGGATATGCTTGTAGCACTGTGGTTGTTGGAGGTTGAGTTGGGTTGTTGTAATGCTGCAAATAACATTGAAGTATTCTGCTTGCAGGTGGCATATTCTAACTGTTTACAGTGTCCCATGCCTATAGGGTACGTTTACAAGCTTGTGCATTCCTGTTGCTACTTTCACATATGTGTACATTCTGAAGTGGTGGTGTACCACTATGGGTTTACCTAGTGATATAGTTCCATATGTATAGCATTTGTATGAGTATTCTTAGAGAGGCAGTGACTCATTTACATACTTGGTTGTTTCAAAGGTTACCGAGGATAGTTTTGAACCCTCATACTTCGTACTTTCCCTTATAAGTATCATGTGGAAAATACTGCTACTGTCATTTGTGTACATGTATTGGTTGTCTGAGTGTACTCAAAGGGTTCATTGAGAATACAATTGTCCAATGCACACTGTAATGCATTTCTTGAATACTTGATATGATATATGATATGAAATGATAGGTTATTTATAACGCGGTTAATACCCAGAGGTTTCTAAGCTTGGACCCGGGGATCGAACCTATGTTGCTCCCGGTCGTCTTGCTTCCAAGGCGAGCAAGCTGCCCCTGAGCTATCCTCCCGAGACTTGCTGTATGCTAAGTTGCTTTAGGTCCACAGTGTGGAAGGTAATTATTTTTTTGTGCAATTACGAAGGTACTGGTGGGTGCTGGGGTGTAGGGTATAGCAGGTTTGCAAATCAATGACTACATTTTGGCTTCAAGAAGATTAAGTAGACATTTGCAAAATTTACAGGTAATCTCTGCTTTGGAATGATGGAAGCATCATTGCATTCCCATCATGACCATTGCTTTCTAATGTATGCAGTATAGTGGCCTGCACTGGTTGTGTCGCCTGTGTGGTAGATTATGGCTACTGTTGTGAAGGTTTTCTTGCCAAGTGACACCTGCCCATGTGTGAAGGCAGTCTGTTTGCAGTTGTTTTGGGTTCCATCTGCATTGTATCTTAATAGCATTAATATTACATATTGACTATGTGAGTGTATATGTGGCGTCGAACGATTATCAGAATTGCACGACGTACACAATATGCTATGGTTGGCATTTTGCACCAGTTGCTGAAATGGAATGGAGTCACACTTGGGTATTTTATACATACACAAAGCATTCGTTAGGGACTTGTTCCTGAATGGCATGGTTGCAGACTGCATGTATGGTTCCACATGTAGGAAATATGAAATAGTTCATTTATGAGTACGTTTTTCCTTTCGAGCATTTGTAGTAAGTACATTAGAAATTCCTGTGGCTCTTCTGGTCTGTTTAACATGAATTTCACCATTCCAGCACTGTAGTCCAATTCGTGCCTTGCTCCCGAGACACTAAATATTGTCTGGATTACTTAATTCATTTCTATGAAGGACGAGCATTTGTAAACACAACTGGTCTGCACCATTTAAATAAATGTTTTCAACAATTGCTGGCATTTGGAATAGAACATTCATTGTTACATTTGCATAGCAATTAACACCTGTTGTATTCGAAAATGTGAATGGACCAGGCACTTCTGTGTCTGAGTACTTTTTTGTGTGTGGAGTTAGGTATGTCTTGTCTTTTTAAGTCCTTTTGTCTGTGCTTTTGGTAGTTGGAGTATGAGCTGTGTTAGGCAGAAACCTGTGCGGTTCCCTCTGGGACCACTGCAAAAGATTTAAGACTACAGGTGTTTGGCAGTAAACCCACTTGGTAGCAGTCTGTACCGCACAGATTCACTTGGTAGCTGTGGCTGAGCAGTCAGACTTCCCTCAAGAAGAGTTAGGCAGTATACAGAGTATTCACAATAGGTCAAAAGAACACAATAGAACAAGTAAACACTGACCAGGGCTTGGTGTAAAAGAGATATAATTATTTATTTAAAACCACATATAGAAAAACACACAGGCACTAATAGTAAGCAATTCAGAAACACGGTCACTAAAAGATATATACTCCCTTAGAAGAATATTAGACAAGTCTTAAGTAAAGTCCCACTTATTTTCAGACAGCGGTGAGCGCTTAACGCAGATGGCACTCTAATAATTCGTTTTAAAAGGGAGAGAAAAGCAGAGAATAAATTGAAACAGGTCACAACACTTTTACAAGAACACAACAAGAGAGGAAGGCAAAGTAAAACCGGGAAGTTAGAGTTCAGTAGGCCGGATCCACTTTAAGAGGATCAAAACGAAATGTGTCCAAGGTCACACGGTTGCAGTGCACAAAAGTCTTGTAACGGTTCAAAAAGAGTTGGACCAAAGAAAGGGACCAGTTAGAAGGTCAAGGCGGCCAGCCCAGTCCAGAAGGCTAAGGGGTTATTATTACTTTGTAGAAATCTTTAGAAAGGGAGGCCTGGCGGACACGGTACCTTAAAGTGGTGAGAATACTCCAGCGGGGCAGTTGTTCCTGGCAGCGGATGCAAGTCGGTGCTTCGTCCGGGGGAAGAGAGGATCTCGTCGGGGAAGAAGACAGGAGTCAGTTGCACTGCCAGGGAAGAAACCAGCCGCAGAGTTCTCAGTTAAAAGGAACGGTCCTTTAGTTCGTGGTCCAGTGGTAAGTGGCTATCCGGTCTGGGGTGCGAAGAGAAGAAGGTAAACTGGTTGTGCCCACCAGTCAGGGGAAGAAGCCTCTCCAGCCGGGAGATCTTCTCTGTCGTCGGGAAGTGGTGAGTCTGTTCCGCAGGGCTCCACCGGTGGTGTCGTCGTGGTAGGTCCGCTCAGCTTCTCCCTCGTCGGATTCTCAGGTGCTGTGGCGACTTCTGAAGTTCCAGTCCCCAAAGCCCTGCTTTTATGCAGAAAACCCCCATTCATTCAGCCTAGCTGTCACTCAAACATACTAAGTGGTGAGCCGGCCGGCTCACCACTTGGGCCAATCACACAAGAGTGCGACTTGAGTTACCAAGGTAACTCAGTCCAGGGTGCCTAAACCCCCTCTCACACCCCGTGTGGTACCCAGACAGAGTGGCACCACTTTTGGAGGCTTCTGTGGAGAAGCCTGCCAAAAAGTGGAACAAAGGGCTTGACTTGGGTTGGAGTCACAGAAGAGAACACAAACGCCATTTTAGAATAGAGTCCTGGCAAAAAATACCAACCGGTGAATTAATTTTAAATAAATAAACCGGCGGTATGTTCGAGGCTATGAGAATTAAATAATTAAAGTCGGTAGCCTTGAACAATGGGAAAATCCCATTGGAATATATTCGCGGTCGAATATAAAAAGTAGTATCCACTGCCACCAGCCAAAACTCGATCAGCTAGGACAGAGATGTGCCCCCTCGACTAACAGACCCCGGGGCAATCGAATTGCCCCGACCAGTACGTCCACAATATGATGGTTTGTACTGGTTTCTGTTAATAATTTGGGACTAGTAAAGCCAATGGTGACTTTACATGCCCTAGGAAACAGTAGTCAATCCCGGGGTATGAAGTCAATGGTGGGGTGTCACTATGACACCTCTGTGTTACTGCACGGGGGGTGCTGTGTAACACACATAGTAAAACACATGAGACCCTATGGAGTAAAGGACCCCATAGCCCATAAAACACATTAGCAGTCAAAGGAACACCATAAATCATGTCCAAGAGTGGGAGAAAAAGAGTCTCACTCTTGGCAGGAGAAAAAAACAAACTCCAGAAATCCAGCAAAGCTGCTGGGGGACTCACTAGGTTAGGAAATTCAGCCTAAAGAGAGAATTCTCCCTAACAAGCTGATGTCAATTTCTTTGGTGGTACGATTGCCAAATCATTTAGAACTTCTGATTGAATGAGCTTTCTTTTAAAACATTTGGGTTTCTGAGGAACAGGGTACATGTTCAGATGGGATGTGTAGAGTGCACATAGTTTTTTTTTAAAAAAATTTTTTAATTTGTGTATGTTCCAAAATGGAACTTTACAAAATCCTTGTTCCTGTATTCCTCAAGTCCTAGGATGCCTCAGCCAAGCATTTTCAATGTTTCTCGGATGATCTTCACCAAGGCAATTTGCCACGTTGTTCTATCACCTCCAATCATTCTGAGCCACCATTGATCGGCATCTAAGTGACCATTTGCCCAGGAAAGGTACGAGGTATGATGATCTTATCGTTTGGTTCCTTGGGCAGGCCATTAATAAGTGGTGTATGGTTTCCTTTTCTGTGCCACAAAGACGGCACTCATGTGTCTGAAATAACTCGGATGTGGCGAATCTCGTTTGTTTCAATTAGATTTAGACTTATCCTGAGCAAGTAATTCCTGGATGATTTATTTGGAAATTGTTTAACGCATCTCTGAAGTTCATTTACTTTGCATAGAGTATGTGGAAGATGAACTAGGAGTTTGTTGGCTGTTACTTCCACTTGGGTGTGTGACCAGTCGAGATGTTTGAGTTTTCCGCACACTCTGACCAGATTCAAGGTCAGGTCATCTTCTGAGCATGCGAATGAGGCCAATAAGGATAAATTCTCCTCTTTCCAGTTTGTCAACATTTTAACTGAATCCGTTTTCATTTCTTCGCCTATCATTGTGTAGATGTTCTGGTCGACTTGAGAGATGCACTTTCGATAAAGCAGGACCGAGTTGATGTTTATCTTGCCTGCTAGAGAAAGAAGACTGAGTTCACGTCGGATGGCCGGCATTGAAGTTGAGTTAGGTAAGCACAAGACCTTTTTCCAGAAGACGCCTTCTAACTTTGTCCAGAGTTTTTTTGGGATTTGATGCATTGCTTCTGCTCCGTATGTAATTGAAGGCACTACTTTTTTCTTGTAGAATTCAATTAGCGGGATTGTCGAAAATGTTCCGAATTTTAGATCGATGGCTTGGCCTTGGGCTGCTAACTTTTTGGTTTTTGATTTCAGGCTTTCTTGCATTGCACTTTCTGTACGAGAACTGTGTAGGGTCACATCCAGGTATTTGAATTCTTTTGTTCTTTCAATCTCTATGCTTTCCAGGTACCACTTGTATTTGTCTGATCTTTTAGGTGCTGGTTCCAGGATTAGAATTTTTGTTTTGTCTTTATTGATTTGTAGATTTTTTTCCATTGTGTAACGTAAAAGATTTGTGCATTGTCTCTGCAGTCCTATCTGGGTCTGATCAAACAGGAGGAGATCATCGGCGTACACGAGTCAGCTGATTTGTACCTTGGCCAGTTTTGGTGGAAAGGTTTTTGTGAGGTCTTCTGTTTCGCCAAAGTCGCCCATGTATGCTAGAAATAACTCAGGGGAAAGAGGGCACCCCTGTTTAACCCCCGTGCCCGTGGGAATTTCTGCAGAGACTTGTCCTTGCGGGGTTAGTCGCACTCTGAGAGAGGTGTTTGTATGCAGGGCTTTTAGCGGCAGGAGGATCTCATCCTTTCCATCCTTCGATTTTAGACCAAAGTCGAGACCTGTGTACCAGGTCAAAGGCCTGGGAAAGGTCAACGAAGGCCATAAAACATCTGGGTTTTCCTTCCAGAAACTTTCTCTTTAAAATGCTGATGACTAAGATGTTTGTCGATGTACCAAGGTTTTTTTTTAAGCCTGTTTGGAATCTGTCGTGGCATGGGGCAAGTTTAGCCCAAGTTTGTAGTCTTTTCAACAGTAAGGCCCCGAAAACCTTTCTGATACAATCCAAAAGTGCAATTGGTCGGAAGTTTGAAGGGTCGCACACGTCCCCCTTTTTGTAGATTGGGACGATGGTCGCTTTAGTCCACGAAGATGGATTTGATTTCGATTTTGCACATCTAACAAAAATCTTTTTTAGGAGGTTTGACCACTCTTTAGGGTTTGTTTTTTAGGTCCATGTTGGAGATCCCGTCTGGACCGACCGCTCGAGAGTTTTTTAGTTTTTTTAAAGTCTCGAGGATTTCTTCTTGGTCGTCAAGGTATAACCAACTTGAAGGGTCATTTTCTATGCAGTCGTCGTCCTCCTTTGTTGGGAATTCAAAAAGAATTGTAAAGTGGTCGATCCATTTTTTGCTCACCCATTGAGTTAATGATGGCATTTTTCTTAAATGGAGTTGTGGATTTTATAAGTGACCAGAAATCCCTGGCTTTGTTGCCACAGATCGCTTTCAGGACTTTTTCCGAATCTTGCTGGTACAGGAGAGAGCGATGGTTTTTTACCCAGTTTCTGGATGATTCTGACTGTTTTTTTTCCTGTTGGCTGGGCGATGTTTGCTTCAGTTGTCTCTTGATTCTTCGGAATTCCCGTCTTTTAGAGGTCAACTGGGCATCATAGCTGTGTTTATGCATGGTGCCGGGGGTTTGAGATGTCTTCTTTTTTTTAGAAAAAGCCACGAGTAGAGGCACGTAGTCTGGTTCAGGGTTTTCTTCTAACAAACCCTATTCAGAGTATGTCTGTGTGAGCATCCTTACTGCCAAAGTTGAAAGTTTTAGGCGGTTTCCCTGATTGTTTACTTCGATGCTATTTATTTATTTTCAAATTTGTTTATTGGCATTTATTAATTAACACATTTGCAGGACAGCATATATGTCCAAGGTTCAAGGATAATGAGTATTACTGAGAAAAACAATAACAAACGAACGATACAACATTAACTTTCTCCCAATGATTTGCGTGTTGAGCAGATGCCGCCCAGTGGGCCGGGGGCGGAGGGGTTGTAGGTGGTTTGGAGGGGGGGGGGGAGAAAAAAAAAGGGGGGGAAGCAGCATGAGGGCTTGCGAGCTCTAGTCACAGGTCTGTTTTACGGTGGACACATACCAGTTCATGGGGGCTTGTCATCAGAGGGGTATAACAGGGAGTCCGAGTTCCTTCCAAGCTTCCAGGGCCATACTAGAGTCATCTGTGGATCTGGTTACACTGTCCTCCCAAGCCGAAGTTTCTGCTCGTATCCAGCATTTCAGCTCAGAGTACCAGCTTTTCTGTTGGGGCCCAGCTGCTTTCTTCCAGGACATTGCCATAGTCCTTTTTGCCAGTATGCACATAATGTCCATTAGTCTGGTGAAATGCTTTAGTTTAGCCGGCCTAGTATACGTGCCCAATAGGCATTCCTCTGGGGTCCATTTGTATCCGGTCGCCCCCATATTATTGCTTGTCTGCTGTATGGCGGTCCACAAGGATTGCGTCTTAGTGCACCACCAGAACACATGAATCAAGTACGCATTACTCTGTCCACACCATGTGCAATTGGAGGGCAGCTTGTTATTGAGTTTTGTCAGCCTGGATGGCATCAAGTATGTTCTATGTAGCAGGTTAAGTTGTATTTGTCTGAATCTGTGGTTTCTAGAGACAGATTTAGGGAATGACAAGACCCTCTCCCATTCTTCATCAGACATTTCCCGGCCTATGTCAGCTTCCCATTTACCTCTCAAATTGGCACTCCATGGGTTGGGGATGTCGCTTAGTTGGGCATATATCTGGGACACCGGTTTCCATCCTTCCCCCAGAGCGTAAAGAAGCGTAATTAAGGGGTTTGGTTCCGGTTCCTCTGGCCATGACGTCCACTTGGTACGTGCTGCGGTTCTCAACTTCTGGTACCACAGGAACTGGCCTGTTTGGACTCCATCTTCTTCCTGGAGCGTTTCAAAATCTTTAAAAACCCCGTCCATAAACGGGTCCCCCCATGAGTATATCCCCTTTCCTTCCCAGTGTCTGAGGTGATGCAGATCTGTGACGGATCCACATAGGTCCGAGAGTAGTGGTATGTCCGGGGCGCACTGGTGCTTGGTGCAAGTAAGGGTTTCTGTCCTGCGCCAAATTTTTTGTCCCAGGGCGGCCATGAAAGGGGCATTCCGCATTAGGTGGGAAGGGGCCCAGAAGAGTTCTCTCATGTGCAACGGGGATACTAGGGTCTGTAGCAGGGGGGTTTCAGATGTGACTTCGTCTGCTAGCCATTTGGTGAAGAAACTAAGCTGTGCCGCCAGATAATACTTTTCGAAGTTTGGGAGTTGGATTCCCCCCTGGGTGTATGGCAGCATCAGGGTGGAGAGTGCTATTTTGCATCTTCCTGACCCCCACAAAAAGTCCCGGATTATCCTCTCTACCAGGCAGAAGAAAGGCACATTGATGTAAAAATGAATATTCTGAAACCCATATAAAAATCTGGGAAGGACAATCATTTTAATTATTGCCGCTCTGCCCATCATGGATAGGGGAAGTTTCGCCCAGAATTGCATGGATTTTCTCAGGGCAGGAATCGCAATCTTCGTGTTGTGCTCATGCATTAGAATAGGGGTGTGCATTATGTGTATCCCTAAATACTTGAATGAGGCCAGTTCCCATTGTATTCCTACCACCGGGAGATCTGTTATGTCTTTCCCCTTGAGGCCTGCCAGGGGGAATAGGCAGGATTTCACCCTACTGAACTGAATACCAGAGAACTTTGCAAAGTTGTCTAAGAGGTCTAACATCGTGGGCACGTTGTTTAGTGGGTCCCTGACGTATAGCAGTACGTCGTCAGCATAAAGGGAGATAATATGATCAACTCCCCCCAGCCGCATCCCAGCGTCAAAAAATTGTCTATGGAAGTAAATAGCAATGGGTTCCCGCCCTAGTACGTAAAGCATGAGGGAGAACGGTCATCCCTGCCTGGTGCCCCTACATATATCCCAGGCCGCCGATATGTATTTTCCTGTTTTTACTCTGGCTTTAGGTTTGGTATAAAGGATCTTGATCCAACTAATGAACCCCAGGCCGAAGCCAAAGCCAACAAGAACCGCCACTAGCCACTCCCAAAATATTGAATCGAACGCCTTAATGGCATCAAGGGACAGCAGTGCATATGTCTCCGTGCTAGCCTCTGTCTGAGCAATAATCTGTTGCACTCTACGTAGGTTCATGGTCTTGTTCCGACCAGGTATGAAGCCACATTGATCCTCATGCACTACCTCCCCTATAATTTTGGCCAGTCTATTTGCTAATACCGTGGTCAATATCTTCACATTTATTTATTTATTTATTCGCATTTGTTTAGCGCACAAGCAGCCCAGGGGGCATCATAATTAAGCATGGCTATCGGGCGGTAGGAGTCACATTTGTCAGCAGGCTTATTGGGCTTGATGATTGGAATCAACAGGGTCTCCCTCATACTATCAGGAAGTATCCCTCTCTCATGTGCTTCTTGGAAAACCTCATGTAGCAAGGGCGTTAGGGAGGTCTCATATGCCTTGTAGAACTCAGTGGGCAGGCTGTCGCTCCCAGGGGTCTTACCAGTGGCTAGAGACTTGATTGCCTCAGTTATATCCTCTGCTGTGATAACTGCGTCAAGAACTGCAGCCTGTTCCGGGGAGATTTAGGGGAGTCCTATTTCCTCCAGGGTGTCTATGATTTGTTCTCGGGGAACCTGGTCACTATGAGAATCGAGGAGTTTGTAAAAGCCCTTAAAAGTGTCATTTATATCTTTCTGGGTCTGTACTACCTTACCTTCTTCAGTCTGTAACTTGGTAATAGTGTGTTTAGGGTGCTCTTTCCTACATAGCCAGGCTAGCATTCTGCTAGGTCTATCAGCTTCTCTGTGCGTTCTGTTTGTTTTGGTAGCATAATCAAATTTAGCTAGCCTTTCCCATGCGAGGGCACATTTAGTTCTGAGTTCCTTAAGGTTGTCTTCCCTTTGGTGAGTGCTCACCGGGGTGGCTTCAAACTGCTCAACCTGGCGTTCCCACTGATCCAATTCACCCCTTAATTGTTTCCTAATGCCCCCTGCTTTTGTGATAATTTCACCCCTCGTCATTACCTTAAGAGCGTCCCACATCGTACTCAAGTGGTCAACGCTCCCCTCATTTCTTTCAACAAAGTTATCTATAAATTCATGTAGTTCTTCCCTGAACGCAGGGTCACTGAGAGCGTCTATCGGCATCCTCCACATAGGGATGGGGGGTCTGGGGCCAGTTTGATTCCATTCTATTAAAAACGGGGAGTGGTCAGAGATGGTTCTGCCTAAATGCTGTGCTTCCTCTATTTGTGACAGGTGTTCTTTGCCTATGAAGATGTAATCTATCCTCGTGTGAAGATCATGCGGGGAGGAGAAGTATGAGTACCCCCGGGAGTCCGGATGACGTTCCCTCCAAGTGTCGGCTAGGTTCAATCTATTTGTTAATGGGGACAGAGCTGTGGTTGCCGGTGAGGGGCCTTTCGGGTGGGGCAGGGATCTGTCTAGGTTCACATCATGGACACAATTAAAGTCTCCCCCCCAGAGAAAAATGCCATGCCTGTAGGGTGCGATTTTGGCATACATGGCGTTCAAATGTGCAGGGATGTTAGTATTGGGGAGGTAAGAGTTTATTATGCATACTTCTTCGTGTTCCAGTCGGCCCCAGAGTATGACAAACCTCCCCTCAGGGTCTATATCTGACCTGATTAGGTGAAATGGGTGTTGGGGGTGGATCCAGGTGTACACACCCCTTGCAAATTTAGAGTAGGTAGTGCCCACTCTCTGTCCTCCCCAGTGTTCCCCCAGCCTGGCCAGGGAGTCCACCGTGCAGTGTGTCTCCTGCAACAGTGCTATTTGCACTTTTTTCCTATTCAAGTATGACTTGATTCTATTTCGGCGTAAGTAGGTTCCCAATCCCCTCACAATCCATGTCATTATCTTTATTTTTGCGTTGGATGCCATGCCGGAGTACTCAAATTGTCACCGAATCATTCCGGCACCCATCGATGCCTTCTGAAAATTCTCCTAATCCCAACCATCCCCCCACCCGTCCACCCTTTCCAGCAGCATTTGTTTCGCTCGTGGGAGATTCTGTAACTTGAGTAACTCCCATTGCCTTGAATGGGGAAGATGAACAAAACAAACTGAACAAAACAGTAAAACCTTGAACTGCCCCCAGCAGTTGCTTCGAACTTGCAACGCTCAGGGGTCCCGAGCCTTCCAGGCCACTCCTGGTCTTCCGGATCGGGAGGCGTGTAGGTAGATTACCCACACAGTTTCCGGAGGGGTGGGTCATTCTGCAGGTGCTTGTGTGGTTCTTGGAGTTCTTGCCCGATCTAGCGTTCGTCTCAGTAGGATTCTGGTATAGTGTAAATGTCTGCTTGTATAAGCTCGCGGGTAGAGATCTCGGTATACCTCTTAATTCAGTGTGGAGGTGGTCATCCCATTACCACCTCGGGGGGTCTTCCTTGTCGTCGGCCAGGTTATGTTCTAGCCACAAATTTGCTGCGGCTGGGGTCTCCAGAAATATACTCTTCCTTTGTAGAGAATCTTGAGGCGTGATAGATAAAGCAGCATGTATTTTAAGTTGAGCTTTCTTAATTGCGCTTTTATTGGAATGAAGGAGTTCCTTGCTCGTTGCACAGTGGGGGTGTAATCTGGGTGTATGACTATTGTCGAGTCCTTCCGTTTGATCTCGCCTCCCTCTCTGGAGTATCGCAGTATTATTTCCCGGTCGCGAAAATTCAGAATTTTGGCTATAATTGGGTGTGGGTGTGAGCCTGGAGGTGGACGTTTCTGGAGGGATCTGTGGGCTCTTTCCACAGAGAACCCCTGTGAGAGGTTCCCTGGGCCAATTTCCTGTAGTAGGAGTGTTTCAACAAATTCAGTCGGGTCTGAACCTTCCAAGTCCTCGGGGACCCCCAGCAGGCGAATGTTATTTCGGCGGGCTCAGCCCTCTGCGTCCTCCGAGCGCGCCTCCAGCCTTGCCACCTTTTGTTCCAGGTCCTGGACTCTCGACTTCAGCTCCTGGGTGCCTTCCACATTCTCTTGTAGGGTGTTTTCTGCTTCCGTCACCCTTTCCGTGAGGTTGCGGGCTTCCTGACGCATGAGCTGCATATCCGATCTCATCTCCTCTATCTTCCCCTCCACTGACGTGCGGAGGGCCGCTATCGCCTGCAGGACTTGCACATGTTTAAGGTCTTCACCCTGCTGAGGGGGCTCTTCTAACTAAGGTTTCCTGGGCCTGTTGTGGTAGCCTTTGGGGCCTGACCGTCATGAAGGAATCCATTGTGACCAACTTCAGCTTGCTTTTGGGGGGAGACATCACCCTCCCTAGGTCCTTCTGCTTCTGGACCAGGTCCTGCTTTACAAGCTATGAGGGTCTCACTTACGGCCCTTAGTCAGTGTCTCAGAACTGGAGTTACCCACTGTGGTTACCCAGGCAGAGCCCCCTATCTGGCCAATGTCCAATAGCTACAGTTATAGTGCGGACCTTGCAAGTTCAATTTCCCCGCCCACAGATGCACGCGGAGGAGGTAACGTACAGACCGGCTTCTGGCTATTTCAGGTGGGTTCAGCCTTCTGTGGTGTCTCAGCCGCGAGTGCTTTTTATTGTTCCCGATGCCAGCTCCAGCAGCAGGGGGCCCCTGGGTTAACCGTCAATTAGTAGTGTTTCCACTGTGCTTGTTATGCCGCCTGCGTAGCTCCAGGAGGACCTTCGCCTGCCAGTGGGTATCAAAGTATGGCTAGGTGAGCACCGGGCTCCAGGTGAGCCAGCGAACTTAGCCACCTTCACCTTAGTTATTCGGAGACTCACAGGTCGCTATGGTTTCTTCTCAGCAGCCTCAACGGCGCCGCCATGGCCGATCAAATGGGCTGCACTCACCCCCTCGGAGGAGCCGTAATGTTCGTGGGCCCCCCCGTAACGTTGGGGCTCTGCAACTGTTCCAGGGGCCAAGTTGTAGGCACCTCCCCGGCCCCCTGCTTGCCAGGCAGCTGTGCAGATTGGGGTCAGGGGCCACCGATAGGGGGGCAATGGAAGGGGTGCCCCACTCCTTGCGTGGCGATATGCCGCAGCCCACCACCACCACAGCTCTGGCAAGCCCGCTCAAGCGTGGTTCCAATCAGGCTCACCTGTGTGTGGGCAGCGTCAGCTCCTCAAGCCCGGAACCTCGTCTCCGTATCCACTCGGCGGACAGGCCCAGGTCCGCCCCGCTTCAGCACGCCTGGTCCTCCACTGCGTGTTGTCGTCGCTGGAGCCGCGGGCACCAGCCTCGATCCCTCTGATTTTGACTCCTGCTCGCAGGAGCCAAGATGCGGGTAAGGGAAAGCCTGCTGCCGCAGCAGTCCACAAGGTTTCTCGGGAACGTAGCCTCACATTAGCTCCGGTCCTCCGCGGTCGTCGCCATCTTGCGGGTTCAGGGAGCGCGAATTCCAGCTTCCCGCTGCGGGTCTCCGGTGCTGTTTGCCCACGTTGTACAGGCAAGTCCGCTTGAGCGTGACACCAACCTATCTCACCGGTGTGCGGGTGTCATCAGCGCCGCAAGCTTAATCCCTAGCTTCTTTGTTCACCCGTCTCGGCGGGCAAGCCCCAGTCCACTCCTCTTCAGCCCAATGGGGCCTCTAATGCGTGCTGATGCCGTTGGTGCCACAAGGCTCCTGCCTCGATCCCTCCGTCTCTCTGTCTCCCCAGCTGGAGCTGGGATGCGGTCAAGGGAGCCGGCGGGCGGCCCCTCGATGTCAGTGCCAGAGAAAGCACTTCGTCGTAGCGGTCTGCGTGGCGTCCTGGGTCTGCAGCTTCAATTAGCTTCTCCCCTTCAAGAATATGCGTTTATTTTATTCCACAGAGTGGTTTTTTGCGATAGTTATTTGATTTTCAAGGATCGTGGGACGGAGCTCCGAAGAAACCCGTCTTCACGGCATGCGTGCTGGCCACGCCCCCTACTTCGATGCTATAAGGCTCGTCGTTTCCTGTCTGGAATTTGGTCGACCAAGTTATTAGTTGGTTATGGTCACTGGCTGTTGCTTTGAGGACCTTGAAGGTTGTTACAATTTCTAGAAAGGGGCGGGAGACATAGATGTAGTCAATTGTAGCTCTCGACGTTCCCTGTTCCCATGTCGGCAGACGGTCTTTCTCTTTAAAGACCGTGTCGAGGTTTAGCATATGTCATGAGGACATCAACTTGCGCCAAAGATTTCCTCTCTGAGCTGCTGCTGTATTTTTCCCCTCTGTGGCACAAGATTTTTTGGATGTTATGTTGAGGTCTCCACAGATTATAAAATATGAAACCTGGCGTGTTGACTGGATTTCGTCTATTGTTTCTTCCATCATATGGGTGAAGTGTTTTGAATCTATGGTCGCTGGGTTCCAATAGGTATTTAAGATTGCTATTTCTGTGCTTTGTGCCTTTTCAGGGTCTTCGAGTTCAATGAGGACTGCCAGTATAGATAGATTTGTCAGCAGAGTTTCTTTCATTTTCATTCCTGCACCATTTCTGCAAGCCACAAGTAGTCCGGATGATTGTCGGCCTAATAGGCCTTTTTTTGCAGGAGCCAGGACTAGGTCAGACATCCAAGATGGGTTTATCTATGAGTCATGTTTCTTGTAGGCAGATCACGTTGAATGAAGCTAAGTCAACATCATTCTGGGTCGTCAAATGTGTATATCCACGAGTATTCCAGGAGCAAAGTTTTAGGACAGTATGAGGCGGGTTGGCTGGCAAGATGTCGTTGTCGTGGCTCTGCCGACCTTCGCTTTGCTATTTATTCAAGTTTTTTTAGAGTGCTTTTGGGAACCAGGACCAAATTCCCTGTAAATTTCCTTTTGATTGTGAAGTTTCCGGCGCTTTCATTAGGTCTGGATTGTATGTTTGCGGCTCCCTAGACGTTTGTTTTTTTGGAAGTTCTTTGTTCACTGATTTCTGTGGGTTTTTGTTTGAGCTTGTATCCCTGTTTTTTCCACTTGTTGAGCTCCTCTCACTTCTTCTTTGGGAATTGGCCACCTCCTCGTATGATTTCTTCGTGTAAGAGTAGTCCTCGCTCTTTTTTCTTGTTGAGCCTGTACTTGCAATCTTTGTTGCAGCGTTAACCTGTATTTCTCTGCGCTCACCGGATGACCGAGTTTCCAGTCACCCTGTAGCCAAATTTAGATAGTTCCTCTGCTTGTTCAATTATTCGGGACTGTATTTTCTTTGAGGCAACATACAGGTAAGTTTTTGCTCTACGATTTGAATGGTAGAGATCCACTAGTTTCAGGTCCTCTGATTTGATCTGTCGAAGCGCTGGAATGAAGCCAAAGAGGGTTAAAACTCCTCTTCTGTTAAGAATCATTTCGTCACGATTTTCTGACCGTTGTTCTATTTTTAAAGACCAGGCGGTCTTTTTGGTGGAGTTGCTTCGGTCGTGGTAAAATTCAGTTTTTGATTTGTGGTGGACCCTCCGTAGGGGTTCCTTTTCCCGAATTAGGTGTTCCTTTGAGCTCTCTTTGCTTAAGGCTTGCTGCGAGTCCTCCCTGCTTGAATGTCTGGGTTTGTGCCGGGGTTCCGATTTTGGGGTTCCCCGATTTGACGAAGGCGACTCTGTCCTTGAGGAAAATTATACTTTCCTGTGTCCAGCATTGGTTTGGTTGATTTTTGGGGGATGGTGAAGAATGTTTCTTCTTTCTTCCATGGTACGAAAAGGTGGAGTCTTTAGTTGGCAAGACGGGGGACTAGGCGGTGCCTTTTCTTCGGCTTGTCCTTTTCTGGTGAGCATGCTGCTTGTTGGATCCTTCTCTAGATGTTCACTAATATTCATTAGCTGATCATCGGCCAGGAAGTCTTCTACTGTTTTTGGGGATTGTTTAGTTCCTGTGTCGTTTGGAATCTGGAAGACAAGGGTAGAGCCCTGGAGTGTAGAGGGACGGCCCTTTTTGATTTGGTTCTTTTTTTGCTTCTGCAGTATGGGTCCTGAATCTGACTTGTCCATTTTTTCTGTCGATGTTCCATTTTGTGCACAAAATATCGGATAAGCCTGGTCTTTTTCGTTGATTTGGGTTTGGTTTCCATTCGATCTCAGAGATGATTCTTTTTCATTAGATTGGGTTTGGTTTCCATTCGGTCTTGGTGGTGTTTCTTCACTGACATGTATGACATCACTCTGATCGTAGATCACAGCGCCATTTGTAGTTGAAGTCAGGGGCTCACTGGCCACTGGAATGGCTGTCAATGATGAGATTGGTAAGCTTTGTGTTTGTGTTGAAATAGAGGTCCTCTTGGTCATACGCAATTTCCGCTTTTGATTGTTCTTTTGAAGATAAGGTGTTTGTTTTTAAGCGCTCGTCTAGGGCAGTAATGTAGCCTTCCAGAAAGATCAATTTTGTGTACATCATTGCCTGCATGGTGGTATGATCTTTCAGATTTTCGCTGATAGATTCGTATAACTTTGTGAAAGGTGCCAAGGCTATCGAAACTGCAGACATGATTGATATAAAGTCCAGTTTCTTTTTTGCCGGAGAGTCGTTTGGAGCGCCTGATGGATTTTTATTTGTATTTTGCTCATTTGCTGTCAACTTTCTTGCTGAGGAATTATTGAAATAGTCTATAGAGTCCCGCCGGTCCTGACTTGATTTGTCCCTTTGTATTTCTCTCGGGTCCCCTCCTTGGGATTGGCCTCCCGTCCGCTTTCTGTTGCCATGATTATGGTTTGGCTCTGGGCTGTTTGGTGGTGGAAAGGCCATGGGAGTTTCATCTTCATCGGCCTTTTTTCGGAAGGGGGTAGGGGACTTTGAAGGGTCGGTTTCAGTAGACCCTCTGAGGATATTTCTGGGTAAACGGGCAGGTTCTTTTCCCGGGCCAGAAGGTTTTCCCCAGTCGGTGGAAAATTTCCTACGGGCGAGGTGGGGGCCCTGGGTGTCACGCATGCGCTCTTCTCATGTTGGTTCGCTGGGATTTTCGGGGGAATTTGTTGATTGGTCACGTCCACATCCAGAGCATGATCTTGTGGCAGGGAGGATAAGTCCTGCGTTGGAACACCCGACGCTGGTGGCAAGTGCTCAGATGTTAGTAAAGCTTGTGGCTTATAAGGGGTCGTAGGTTTCAGGGGGGGGTGCTAGTGGGAAAGTCAGTTTTCCTGGTTTTCTGAGGTGGTTGGCAGGAGTTAATTGCTTCTAATATCTCAGCATCTGTGAGAAGTGTCTTGGGCACCCCTAACCTGCGGGGCAAAGGCGTTAAAAAAGTCAGTTACCAGGTTAACTACTGGAGTTTTACCTGGTTCCAGCGCCCATAATTTCTTTATTGTTCTTGCCCCTGAATTTACACTGTTCCGAGACTGTTGGATCGACATTTTCTTTTTCTGAGTGTTGGGCTTTGTATTCACTTTTGCCTTCTGTCTGCGTTTTTTCCTCTTCTTTGGTGATGCCGTCTGGCTCCAACGTCGTTTCTTTTTATTGCTTGTGGTTTCCAGCACTGAAATATGTGGAATGTCTTTTTCCTGGACCTTTTCCAGGTGTGAAAAAAAGGGGTCAGCCTCATGAAGCTGCGATAGCTTTTTTGGCGCTTTAGACTTTACTGGCGTCTTTTCACACATTTGCTTCTCTGAATATGTGTGAACTATGGCAGTAATTTGAACTTTATTTCCTTCTTCCATTGCTGTTTGAAGCACTTTTTTTGACGTTGGGGTAGGTGACAACCTTTCTGTGGTTGCCGGGTCTAAGGGGGGCTTCGTGTGGGTGGCACTCCCAGGAGGTCTCGATGAGCCGCCAGGATTGAAATCAATCGGTCCTCAACGCAACCCTCCACACATCGAAGTTCGTCACTCGCTGAGGCTCCGGTGTTGGGCCGGCAGTTGCCTCCCGTCGTTGGCGTGCCCGCGCCCCTCCTCTCTGGCTCACTGCACCCACCCTTCCCTCCGGAGGGTCTAGGGAGCTGGAGCGGGGAGGAGGAAGCAGCGGGAGCCGACGAACCGCTCGATGGTATTGCTGTGGGCTGCGGCAACCACCCGGGGATCTGCGAATACTCTTCCAAAGCTCTGCGTCCCCGGCTAGCTGCTCCTCCAGGACATCGGCTTCAAACAAAGGTGAGGTCAGTACATTCGTTTTTCCTTCAACTTTCGAGCTGCAAGTCTCTTTTTGTTTTTTGGGAAGCTGGGGAAAACGCTCTCTCTCAGAAGGACGCATTCCCAGTTTGTGAATGTTTGATGTAGTACGAACACGGGCACTATGTAGTAGGCGCCCTTCTTCCAAGTCCTGAGCCTGAACCTCTTGTTCCAAGGTCTTATTGGAGTCGGCAGTCTTAGCAGCCATGACAGGCAAGACTGCAAGACTGCCACTCTTCGCCACTTCGCGTCCACCCCGCGGAGGAGATGGCGTTTTGTAGAGAGGTTGGAAACAGTAGAGACACGCCTCCAGGTGTGAACGCAGGAAACAGGAGTCAATGAGGTAAGCAGCAAGACTGCCACTCTTCGCCACTCCGCCACATAGTCTATTGTACTCTATGATGCAATGAACGTCTAAGCTGACTGCAGTTGCATCAAAATTCACTAGTTATAGTCCTTCCAGTGTACGTAGCCGTGACAGTGCTACGTAACTCATGCCTTTTCTAAAGACTGTGCTGCCAATATCAATCAATGCTTGATCTAAGGTTAGACCTTGCGATTAATGAATTGTTACTGCATAAGCTAGCGACAGAGAAAACTGTTCTCTGCGTACATACATGCCTTTGAAAGAAGGAATCGCGCCATTGTGCGCCCTATTTTATTTAACTTCTGAAAGTTTGTCAAAGTGGATGTTGACAAACTGAATGCTGTTGTCCCGTGGGTATGTCTGGAAGCCAATAACTGTACCTGGTGCTGCATTAACTAAACCTTGCTCTACGTCAAGCTTACGCTTTAGTTAGCATTACTCTTCAGTTCACACATAATGTTTACATTTTCTCCAAACCAGCTGTGTTGGCGGTAGAGTTTTCTAAGGAATTTAGTTGTGCTATGGCTTGTTGACACATGGGTATTGTCATACTGTGTACGTCCAGTTTGTCTGTGGTGTGAATTTCCACTACTGGTTGTTTCTTTTTTCAGCATTGTTGCATTGAATTGTGCACAGCTTGCTAGGGTTGGCATTAAGGACATATAAGTGACATTTTTGTGAGCTAATTATTCCATGACATCAGTAGCACCTGTGTTACGCCTGTACAGCTCATGGATGCATCTAGTTTTGAGGGTAGACTGCGCCTCCTTTGAGAATACACCAATCCGTATGTTTTAAAATGTTGGCGTAGGTGAGTCTGCAGACTGACGCATGTTTTTGAGTTAGTTCTCTGTATTGGAAAAGTTGCCAGAGGTTTACATTCCCCATGCTCCCAAGACTTTTATGACACACTTTGTGTCTTAAGGTTTTGAAGAAAGGTTCACCTTTGACTTGTGTGAATTGAAGGAGATCTCTGAAAACAATTACATGTTTTTCTCCAAACAGTTCTTCGTAGTCTGTTTTGAGGACCTCTTGCAATCTGAGGTGAATCAAAGCTAACATTAGGTTTGAAACCATGCTCACCCCATTTATTAGCATTTTCATTTGTTTCAAAACTCTGTGTAGCTCCATAGCAGCTTCTTCTGAAAGTTTATAGTACTCATTTGTTTTGTTATTCTACTGGAAGGAGTAGCAATCAGTGTAGAGTGACTCTGCCTATGACGTAGGCAGCTAAACCTGTGCGGGCAGTTACAACAGCTGAAAGGTTGTTGTTTGTTAATTGTTGGAGGTATTTACTGATTTTTTTTTTGATTAAACACTTATTGATTTTATTGCATAATACACAAAAAGGAACAATGACCCTGAAGGGGTCCAACAACCAATAACATCACAAAAGAAAATAAGGTTTGTCTTTCAACAACTTAAGGATATGTTAACAATTACTTGTACACTCTTGCATTGCAATTACATTCTGGCCACCGGCCTGTGTCATACAATAGTCTTATTGTGCGTTCTCCCACTTTTCCCATATTTTCCCCGCTTTCCCAGGACATCCTCTGGCCGCATATTCTCTTCGCTTCATCGCAATGCATGCATCTACATCATCTATCCACTGTGCATGCTTACATCCGAACCCCATAGCTTGGCAATGTTGTGCTTGATCAGTGCCGTGGTGGTTGCAAACAGTAGTTTATCAGTGCTAGACATCTCACCCTCGTCCTTGACGCCCAGCAACATCAATTTCGGATCTCTGGGCACAGTCCGACCCAGTACCTTACTAAGTGTGTCGCAGCAGCATTGCCAGTATAGCGTGATGTCCGGACAGCCCCATATAATGTGGAAAAAGGTGCCCTCTTCCTGGTGGCAGCGTAGGCAATTCGGGTCTGTGGTTTTACCCCATCGGTACAATGCGACCCTTGGATAGTAGACTATGCAGGATTTTGAGCTGGACAAGGCGTAATTTGTCCGAAATGGATGTTTCCCTCGGGTACATTAGGATTGTTATCCAGTCTTCAGGCAGTATTTCTCCCACATCCCTTTCCCATTTAGACTTTAGACTCGATCGCTCCGGTGTGGCAAACGAGGTGAGAACATTATACATCACCGAGGTGATTTTGGCGTCTATGCTATCTAGGACCAGGTTCCTCTCTATGGGGGTGCAGTCTGCCATGTCCCGCAGGTCAGGCAAGTACCGCTGTAGGGCATGACTTAATTGCATATGCCGGTATCGGTCAGTGACAGGGAGGTCAAACTCCTCCACCAACCTCTCAAATGGCACAATTCCCCCGTCCCGAATCACATCCCCCACTTTTGTTATTCCCGCAGTTATCCTGTTCCGCCATTTTGGGAGCCTGTCCAGCTCAGAGATGTGTTTGTTTACCCACAGTGGCTGTACCGGTGTGGTTTTCCCTTCCCAGTTTATATGTTTATGCGCCTCTGCCCAGATTAATGCCCGGTGAGCAGCCATTGTTTTGGTAATGTTGATATTAGTTTTCTGGTATAGGGACTCTAGTGGGGTTATGCTCGCTCCACCCAGGGTATCAGATTTAATGTGAGGTAGCGAGGGGTTGCTGTGTAATAGGTCGTTTATTACTGCCATCTGACTCGCCCAATAGTACGTCTGTATACGCGGCAATCCTATGCCTCCCTCCCAGATGGAGCGCTGCAGGATGTGGAGCGCTATTCTCGGGTGTCCATTGTTCCACAGGAGTTTCCGGAGGATTCTGTCGATTTAGTTAAACTCCCATCTGGGGATGTGTAACGGGGCATTTTGGAGTATGTACAGGAATCTAGGTAGTGCCATCATCTTAAATAGTGCTGCTCTCCCCAGTAGGGTCAGTGGCAGGGCGTTCCAGTGTTTGACGTCCTCTGCAAAGCGGTTTATGATTGGGTGGAGTTTTTTTTCTACGTAATCGTTTAAGTTCGTTGTTATCTGAACCCCCAGGTAGCGAAACTGGTCAACTTCTATACGAAAGGGGCAATTCTGTATCCCTACGCTACCCATCTCTTTCAGTGGAAACAGTGTGGATTTCGACCAGTTTACCTTCAAACCACTAAAGGATTCGTATTCCTTCAGTAAGCGTATCACTGCAGGACAAGAGGTTATGGGGTCTGATAGATACAGGAGCAGGTTGTCCGCATATAGTGAGACCTTATTCTCCCAATCATCTGTCCACCGGAAGCCCTTCCACATTTGTGATTCTCTTAGCAGAATCGCCAACGGCTCTATGGCAAGCGCAAAAAGCATTGCAGACAAGGGGCAGCCCTGTCGTGTCCCCTTGCCCAATTTAAATGGCTGCGAGAGCCACCCATTTACTCTGGTCATGGCCTCTGGGGACTTGTATAGCAACTGCACCCATCCCAGGAATTGGTCACCGAAACCCATTCGACGCATTATTTCCCACAGTGCTGGCCAGTGCACTGAGTCAAAGGCTTTCTCAAAGTCTATTGCTAAAAGCGCCAAGGGACCCCGCAGGAGGGGGGATTTTTTGAGTGCAGCGTGCAGTCTGTGTATGTTCATACGCGTAGACCTCTGGGGCACAAAGCCGCACTGGTCTGGATGTATAAGTGACAGGATAACTTTCTGCAGTCGATTTGCTAATGCTTTTGCCAGGATTTTGGTTTCAGTGTTGATTAGCGAAATCGGCCTGTACGAACTACATTTCTCTGGAGGCCTATCTGGTTTGGGGATCACTATTATAGTTGCCCTCCTTAGGTCTGGGGGGAGCTGTCCTTGCTCCCTCAAGTGTGTGTACATCTGCAGGAGATATGGGAGTATCGCACTTGGTTCTATCCTTTTCCATGTCTCCACCGGGAAGCCGTTCGGCCCCGGTGTTTTCCCGGGATGTAATTGTAACATGGCCAACCCTAGTTCCTCTTCAGTAATGGTTGCCTCCAGTAGGTCTCTCTGTGTGCCCGTTAGGCTGGGAAGGGTGATCCCGTTTAACACAGAGAGGTTAGTGGGGGCTTCCGGTGACCCATAGAGCGTTGCATAGTAAGCTGCAAAGCCTTCTGCAATAGCCTGATCTGTCCACAGCGGTTCTGAATTGTCGGGTTTGATCATCCTGACCTGTTTGTGCCCTTCATCCCTGCGCTCCAGCCAGGCTAACAATTTACCCGCCTTATCTCCAGTCTCATATAATCTGGCGCGCATCGTGGTGTGCGCCTGTTTAGCGTTGTCTAGGGCTACATTGTGCATTTTTTTTTGGGCAAGGACCAGTGCTCGGTTCGTTTCAGGCAGGTCTCGCGCCAGATGTGCGCGCTCTGCACGTTCCACTTGTTCTTCAGCCTCTTTTACTTTTGCATTTGAGCCTTTTTGTGCGCCGTTGTCCAGGAGATAATCTCTCCCCGCAATACCGGCTTATACGCTTCCCACAACAATCCTGGGTTATCAATTGACCCTGCGTTTAGTTCAAAGTAATTGGTTGTGGTTTCTTGAATACGCTCTACAAGTTCCGGGAAGCCTAGGTAATACTTGTTAAGGCGCCATGAAGGTGGAGGGATTGGCCTTGACGTTGATAGTTCTATTAGTAGGGGCGAGTGGTCAGAGATGCCATGCGGGAGTAGGGTGGCGTTAAGTACTCTATGCACCTCTGTGGTTGGAACAAAAAAATAGTCCAGTCTAGAGAGGGATGCATGGGCGCCCGAGTGGAAAGAGTATTCTCGCTTCTCGGGGTGAAGGTCACGCCATACATCCCTCAGTCCCAGTGCTGATGTGAAGGTGGCTAGCCTTGTGTGCGTGTCGGGATTCCTGCCCCTTAGGTGTGTACGGTTCATACCCAGGTTCATAACATCATTAAAGTCGCCACCAAGGATTAGTGTGTCTGAGGAGTCCTGTACTATCAGGGGAGTTATCTCTTCTATGAGATTTGGCAACAGCGCGGGTGGTGCATAAACAGCTAGTATTGTTATGGTTTGATTCCATAGGGTTCCTGTCATATGCACGAATCTGCCTCCTGTGTCCTATAACACACTGGAAAGTGTGAGCGGCAGCTTCTTATGGATCAGTATGAGGACCCCTCTGGAGCCTGAAGTAAAACCCGAGTGCAGTGCTGTGCGATAGTTACCACGTTTAAATAGGTTGCATGTGGTGCCCGCCAGGTGTGTTTCTGTGAGCAACGCCACATCCGGCGTTTGCCTGTTTAACGCTTGGGTGACCAGTCTGTGTTTTATCCCACTACCCAGCCCATTGACATTCCATGTCAGGAGACGTAATGATTTTGTATCAGATCTAGCATTCGTCATCTGGTTGGGGGGTGGGTTACTGTTGGGCAGTATATGTAGGATTCCGGGAAGAAGCACGGTCTGTTGTTTCGCCGTGTGATGCGGGTTCGTAGGAGTGAATATTTAGTGTTGTCGGACCATACATGAACAAAAATAAAGACAAAAACCAAAGCAAGAATAAGAACTCCCCCTCCCCCCAACTCCATCCCTCGTTCCCCTGGAGACATCTACTGCCCCGGTAGTGTTACCTAACCCCCCCCTCCCTATACTCCCACCCAACCAGGAGTATCTGTCGCCCGAAATTTGAACAGAACAAGTAAACCTTAACTAAGCCACCCTCGGTGGCACATGAACTTCGTAGATTTCACAGCACCTGTCCGTGGTGCTGTCGCGGACTTCTTTGGTTGTAGTCTTAGCTCGTGGGGCGGGTGGCTGTTCGGCCACTGGCCTGATTGTATTCCGTGCGTAGATCGGCGTGGGGGGTGAGAGATTTGTGGCGCTCCTAGGCTTAGTAGCTTTGGCATTCTGCCCAAAACTGCTCCCAATTCATAATTCTTCCCGCAGCTGATTTCCTGGTTGTGGCCGCTGCGGTTGGCCCTGCTCTGGCAGACGTTCTGGGCGAGGACTATTGCGTCTATCTCTCCTTCTTCCCTCCGTGTTCCAGTCCCCTTCTACATGCCGTTCGGCCCAGTTCCACGCCTCTCTGGGGTCGGTGAAATGCACGGTCGTGCCCCCATGGAATATCTTGAGTTGGGCAGGGAAGAGCAGTCCATATTTGACACCCATTGATTGTAGACATTTCTTGAGCGGGTCAAATGACTGTCGTGCTTTCTGTACCTCCCTGGTGAAATCGGGGAAGAAGGCTATTTTGGATCCATTGAATGTGACCGTGCCCTTCGATCTTGCCAGTTGGAGTACAGTGTCTCTATCTCTATAGTTCAGAAATGTGGCAATTACTGTGCGTGGTGGAGCTCCTGGTGTCACTTTGCCAGCTGGGATGCGGTGGGTCCGCTCGATAGAGAAGAATTTAGAGAATGCCTCTCCGTCATAGATATTCGTCAACCAGTCCTCAAGGAAGAGTTCCATGCATTCCCCTTCGGCTTTTTCCGGCAGGCCGTTTATGCAGATATTATTGCGCCGGGATCTACCCTCGCTATCGTCCACTCTTGCTTCCAGGGTCTTTATCCGTGCTAGCATACTCGCCAATTGCCGATTTACACCTCACAGGCCATCCTCGGTTTCAGAGATTCGTGCCTCTGCCTCTCCCGTTCGGGAGGTCAGCTTTTGCAGATCATGGCGTAGCAGGGACACGTCTGCACCAATACTGTCCATCTTTTTTTCCATCGAGATCCTGGAGTTGGTGATGGCGCTCATGATATCTCTTAGAGAAATATTGTCCACATGATCCGGGTCGACTGACGGTGGCCTCTCTGGTGAGCGGGGTGCTGGCATGGCTGCATACTGCTCGATCCTGCTCTGTGTGGATGTTTTCCTAGGCTTCTCCTTACCCATTCTCTGCTTGTTGTGGTACTGTTGCAGTGTGCTTATGTCTGGTCCCGGGGGTGGGGGGTCCGGCAGGTGCTGGGGGTAGGCACTATTGGTGGTGCCGGGCCAGTTGCGACCGGCGGGTATTTATGCTTGTGCTAGCTTTACAGTTCCCTTGTCCAAACAATGTCTATTAGCCACACTTTCAGCAGTTCTGTGGGCCAAGACGGTGTGGGTGCGTGATATGCGAGTCGGTCAACGCTTTATAGCACCCACCGGGGCCCTGTGGTTCTATCCCCTGGTAGCGGCCACACGCACTGGGCTGCACGTCGCTGTGGGGGCGCCTGTTGCGTCCCAGAAATGAGAGGGGGTTCACAGCCCAAGTTGTCAGCAGGCGCCGGTAGGGATCGCAGCTCCGTCTGGAGGTCCTTCGCCCGTGGGGGGAGGGAAGGCGGTTCGCTAGCGCTCTCTATCCCACCTTCCCCACTCCTTACCACATCGCTGGATGTTCCAGGCCTCGAGTAGCGGGTCCACGTCTCCGGTTGTAGGGGGCGCGCTAGTCGGTGCGCCGTGCGTCTTCTTCCGCGCCAACACTGACACGCCAAGCTTCCCGCTCCGGGCCCTCTTCAGGCCCCCGGTTCGAAGGGGTTCTCGCGCAGGCAGAGGCGTTTGCCAGGTGGGCTGGACCTTCGATCGCTGCACTGCCCCGCCACCGCGGTCAGGATGTTGACTGCAGAGCCCGGTGGAGCTGTTCCCAGTTAGTGCGCGCTCGCAGTTACGGCGGCCATCTTGGGCTCCGCACTTGTCACGGTTCCTGCAACTTCCACTCGATCTGGACGGCAATTCCTTTTACGGATTTGCGTCAGAGCACCGCGATTCGGTGCAGGAGAGTCTTACACACCGCTGGAGTATTTCAGGGTTCAGCTCGGATATACATTTTAGCAGGACTTCAGCAGGATAAGGCCAGTGGCGCGGGAGCAGCACTGGCTCACATCCTCATCGGATGGCTGCTGGCCAGGCACCATTTACTGATAATTTTGATTAAGAATGTTTTCCCTGACCCAGCTTCACCACTTACATACAGCAGTATAGGTTTGTAGTGGTCACAGGTCCAAGTTTTAATTTTGTGCTGTTTGAGATGCATTACTTACCGCAATAGCATTTCGGATGATTGTATCTGCTTAGCTTCACATGCTGTGCATATGGTCCGACATCCAGTGGTAACCGCGGAGTATTCCATCTTGTCTTTCAGGGACCGAAAGAGGATGTCGGCATAGGCGTGTCTGTAACACTATCCCTATAGTGACGTGTGTAGTACCCAAAATCCCTCACGAGCCGAGGTCCCTCCGATTGTATTTTTTCTGCCATGAGGGAGCCCAAGGCTATAGTGAGTGAGTACATAAAGAGAGAAAGTAGTAAGACGTCTATGTTCCTTCCAACCCGAGCGGGGAGGTAGGGAGGGCGCATGTGAATCTAAGCAGATAGAATCATCAGAAATGCTATTAGGGTAAGTAATGCATGTCTTCTGATGCTTGTTAATCTGCTTAGAATCACATGCTGTGCATAGACTAGCAAGCAGTACCCAGAGTTGGAGGTGGGTTGTGAGAAGGAACAGTAGAGAAAAGATGTCTTAGTACTGCTTGTCCCACCTGAGAATCAGACCTAGAATGTCTAGGCAATAGTGTTTTTTAAAGGTGTGTACAGAACGCCAGGTTGCCGCTTTGCTAATGGACTCAAGAGGAACCTTTGCAATGAATGCTATGGATGTCCCATTGCCTCGAGTAGAGTGTGCTCCAGGCTTGAAGGACAGTTCTCTCTTAGCAAGAATGTAACATAGTGGGATGGATTTGACAATCCACCTTGAGATAGCTGATTTAGAGACAGGATCCCCTTCTCTACCAGCTGCCACTAAAACGAAGAATTGTTTAGTCTTCATTCGTGCTTTAGTTCTTTCTAGGTAAAACATGACTGCCCTGCGCACGTCTAATGTGTGAAGGCTTCTTTCGGCCATGTTAGTAGGGTTCTAGCCAGATGAACCTTTAAGGAATTGAAGACTAACCCAGTGTCCAACAGGTGGGTTGGATACAGCACAACGTGTGAGGGTGAGCAATCGATGGAATGGGCGCCCTTGGAATTGCACCAGATGACAAAACGTTTCCATTCACTGGCATTTACGTGTATTAGGTTTTCTCGCTTCCCTGAGTAGGTCCATGCACCTCTGAGGGAGTTGCAGGTGTCCAAACTCTATGATCTCAGGTGCCAGGCTGCTAAATTCAGAGTTTGTGGGCATGGGTGTAGGGTCTCCCCCCTGTCCTGAGACAACATGTTGTACAGGCAGGGCAGCTTGACATGTGGGGAGAGGGACATTTCCATCAGGTGAGCGAACCAGGGTTGGCGGGCCCACATGGGGGCCACCAGTATCATGGTGACTGGTTCCTGGTGCATCTTGTGCACTATCTTGTTGAGAAGGGGAGTCGGGGGGGGGGGGGGGAATAGCATAGACAAATTTCCCCGACCAAGTTATCCAGAGACCGTTCCCCTTGGATCGGTTCTGGGGGTACCTGGAGCCGTAGTCTTGGCATTGGGCATTCTCCTGCGTAGCGAACAGGTCGATTTCTGGGAAACCCTATTCTGCGAAGACGTTGGACACAATGGGCCTCATTCCGACCCTGGCGTTAACCAAGGCGCTATTAGCTCCTTGGTTGACGCCGTTATTTTTCCGACTCTGCCATGGTGAATGGCGGAATTACTGCCCCATTCCAAGGTTGGCGGGGGCGGTAATTCCCCATTCACCATGGGCCCACCCCCATTCCCATTCCGATTTTTGCCCCATAGGGCTCAATGGGAATGGGGAAGGCGCTAATTACGGCACCGTATATTACGGTGCCGTAATTAGCTCCTAGGTCCCTTTGCGGGTTGGTTTTTTAACGCCTGCAAAAAGCAGGCGTTGAGTACCAACCCGCAAAGGGAACTCGGAATAGGGCGTTAAGGGTTTAACGGCACCGGTCTCGTTACCGGTGACCGTTAACCCTTACCACCCTACTCGGAATGACCCCCAAAATTTCTTCGTGCAGTCGCCATTCGTATTCTTCTGGCAGAGGAAAATCTCTGCGGAGTAAGTCTGCCAGAAGATTGAGTACCCCTGGAACATGTTGGGACAACAAAAACATCTTGTGTTTGAGAGCCCATATCCAAATGTTTTGGGGCAGCTTGGATAGCCCTGGAAAGTTAGTGCCCCCCTGTTTGTTCAGGTAATACATTGCTGTAGTGCAGTCCGTTAGGATCAGCACTATCTTCCCTTGCAGTTGCTCCTGAAAGGCCGTCAATGCTTTGAACACCGCTAATCGCTCCAGTAAGTTTATATGGTTGGACGCTACTTGAGGGGACCAAACTCCGTCCGCTGTCTGCTGAAGCAGGTGAGCCCCCCACCCCGTGAGAAAAGCATCTGTCGTGAGAGTGGTTTCCACTGCAGGGGTGGTGAAGGTCTTCCCCCCTTCAAGAGGTTTTCTCTTGACCACCACTGCAGGAAGAGAACAAGGGCTGGTGAGACAACTACCAGATCTTCCCATTGTCCGCTGGCCTGACACCACTGGGCGTTAAGCCACTCTTGCATGGGATGCATGCGCAGCCGTGCGTGGGGAACCAAGTATATGCATGAAACCATCATCCCTAGCAAACGCATGACTTTGTGTACCGTCACCTCCCGACTGGCTACATATAGAGGGATTTGAGAAAGCATGTTCTGAAACCTCTCGTTGGAGGGGAAGCCGAGACAGTCTTCCGTCCGAATTACAGCTCCCAGAAATTGTTTTACTTGGCTGGGGACTAAACTATTTCTTTTCGTTGATTGAGAAACCCAGGCTGAAGAGGAGATCTACTGTTTTTTGGGTGTTCGAAGAACAAGCGTCGAACGAGTCCCCCGTGATGAGCCAGTCGTCGAGGTAAGGGTAAACTGGGACTGATAGTCTGTGCAGATGTGCTGCTGCCACTGCCAGGACTTTGGTAAACACCCTTGGTGCTGAGGCGATGCCAAAGGGGAGTACCTTGAATTGGTAATGTCTGTCCAGGATCATAAACCTTAGATATTTCCTGTGCGCTGGCAACATTGAAATATGAAAGTATGCATCTTTCATTTCCAATGTTGCCATGAAGTCCCCTTGTTTCAGCAATGGGATCACCTCCTGCAGTGTAACCATGCGAAACTTATGGGGTTTTATGAACTTGTTCGCTGGGCGTAGGTCTAGAACTGGGCGCATGGTGAGATCCTTTTTGGGTTCAAGGAAGTACACTGAATAAATACCCTTGTTTACCTGAAGAATAGGGACGGCTTCTATGGCGCCCTTTCCCAGCAGTGCTTCCACCTCTTGGATCAGGATCTCCAGATGTTCCGGTGAAAGGTGCCGTGAGCGCGGCGGTCTGAACTGTGGAGGTCGGGTGAATACCACACAATAACCGTGGGCGACCGTCTTTAAGACCCACTGGTCAGAAGTTATCCCCTCCCATGCCTTGGGGAAAGATGTTAATCGCCCCCCGACCGGGGTGACACGGGAGGGGACCTGGACTTGGTGGTCATTTCTAACCAGAGGCTGTGGCTCCTCTGGGATTGGGGCCTCTGCCTCTACCCTTGCCACGTTTCTGACCCCTTAGGGGTAGTAAGTGGGGCTTCCAGATATTTGATTTGTGTTGAAGTTGTGCCATAGTTGTTTTGACCAGCACGGGCTTGCCCTCGAAAGGACCGCCGAGTTATTACCCCTCTGGGAGGAGGGTTTCTGTGTAATCTGTTGCAGAGACTTTAGAGTCTCATGCTCCTTCTTGGCCGTTTCCAAAGCCTCATCTACCGCTTTCCCGAAGAGGTTAGTCTCCTCAATGAGTTTATTAATGAGGGAGGCTTGAGTCTCAGGTTTAAATCCTGATGTACACAGCCAAGCGTGTCTTTTCAGTAGGGTCCCTTGAGCAAGCGACCTGCCTGCAGTTTCCGCAGTGTCCAGGGTGTTCTTCACCACATTCTGGTTAACCAGTCTTGGCGAGAAGCTTTGATTTGGCGGGTTCAGGAACCTCTTGGAGGACTTCCTGGAGCAAATTCCATTGGGCATCAGCATAGCTTGCTAATAGAGTAGTATTATTAGCAACCCGTATGGTGTTTGCCGCTGCTGACGTGACACGTTTGCCCAGGGCATAAAGCCGCTTAGAATCCTTCTCCGGTGGTGATTCTCCCGTGGCAAGGGGTACCCCTGCCCTCTTTCGAGTGGTAGTCCCTACCAGTGAAACTGGGATGGCGTGCCCTTTGATGTATAGAGGGTCAGAAGGAGAAGGTTGAAATAATTTTTCAACTCTCGGGTTCACTGCCCGTGTTTGAGCAGGTGACACCAATGAGGGAGCTACCCGTCTCTTAAGAGAGTTAAGGAGGGGGCTGGATTTACTTGCTGTAGGTTTTTCCTTAATGATATCCTCCACAAAATCCTGCTCAGGTACCGCCTCTTGAGTGGCAATTTTGAAGTATTCAGCTGCTTTTTTCAACATGGAGTTGAATGCCATTTGGTCATCTACAGGAGAGGCCTGGTGAGCCGGGGTGGACGGAGGAGAGTCCAGGCACAAAACATCAGTGTCCTGATCTTGCTGTGTCCATGGGTCTTGACCTTCCTGCTGGGTTTCCTCCCAGTTATCCGTAGTATCCTGTTGATCTTCCTCATAGTTTTTGAGGAAAGAAGCTGCTTCTTCTTCATTATAGATGTCTCTATATGTGTCCATCTGGACCATGTCTTCCTGTAGGAAAACATGAGACTGATCTTCTTGGATTTGGAGGTTAGGGTCTACCAGAACCCTTTTCGGGGGAGGATAATCAGAAGAACTGATAATCTGCTCCAGCCGATTCATACACCCTTTGAATTTTTCCCTAGTCCATTTAGAGGACCCAAACGGGCCTACGTGAGGAGAAACGGCGTTCCCCGCACCACAGCGTCAAAAGGAACCTCTCAGGGTATCGGAAAAAGGCTCTCGACTGTCTTGGTAAGCCTCGTCGGAATCGGGAACCCATCCGCCGAAATATTTTCTGCAGCTTGTCCCAGAACCGGAGTAAGGCCTACCACCGCCGTAATTCTTCCAGTGCCACTTTCGATAGTCGCCGAATCTTCGTGAGACAAAGGCTCCAATGATTTATCGGCAGTCGTAATTCCGTCCGCGCCGCTAGAGGGCCTAGCGGTCTGTTTTACGGGTAGAGGCCGAGCCGTAGTTTTCGGGCCTACTGAGGCCTTAGAAGTCAAAGCATTGGGCTCCCGCACTTCGACGCGTGTAGGTTTCGGAGTAGCGCCCTTAGTTTGTTTAGATTGCCCAGTCGCAAAACACTGCTGCGGATGCGGGGAAGGCTGTGGATCTGAACGATCCGAGGGAACCGGCAAAGTTTTCGGTGGCCCCGTTGGCGCTTTCGCCTTTTTCGACGAAGGCGTCCCAATTGGCATAGGGGGTTGTGTGCTTAGTGCGATACGCTTGTACGCCCCTGTTGCCGGGTGTAGTTCCTGTAGCAAGACCATAGTTGAGCCTTAAAGGGTCGGGGCCGGGCGTGGCGGACCTAGAAGCGTCCGCCTCAAGGTCTATAACATCCGAAACTGACGTTTGGTCATCCGAAGAACCCCAGTCACTTTCAGCTGGCGTGGCGGTGGGGGAAGGGGAATCCACGCGTGACATACCGTACGCGGCCCACCGCTTTACACAGCGCTCCTTAAGGGTCTTAGGCCGAAGGAGTTTGCACGCCGCACACCGCTTCTCGCCGTGCTCTAGGGGGAGACAGGCGTTACACGTCCTGTGTTCGTCCTTCCAAGGATATCTAACCCTACACTTAGGGCAGAATCTAAAAGGAGTCCTTATCATAGCTAAAGGGAAGGATGACCAGACCGAAAGGGAAAAGAGGGGAAAGGAGGAACGACATACTAAAAAATATGGCCACCCCAACCCCACTCTCCCTACTGTATAGGTCGGCCAGAGGGCCCGACCACGTGGAAAATCCAGCTGCCGGATCTTAGGCGCCGAAATCCACAGCCGTAGATGATTCCCCCGTAGTCTTCGTCAAAGATGTTCTTTTTGGGCGAAGTGACTTAACTGGGAATAAAGCGACAATTCGGTAAAGATAAACAATGTCTCTAGTAAGAGCTCCGCTATAGGGCGACCAGTTATCTGGGCGGAAAAAAACAATCAGAGGGACCTCGGCGCGTGAGGGATTTTGGGTACTACACACATCACTATAGGGATAGTGTTACAGACACGCCTATGCCGACGTCCCCTTTCGGTCCCCGAAAGACAAGATGCAATACTCTGCGGTTACCACTGGATGTCGGACCATATGCACAGCATGTGATTCTAAGCAGATTAACAAGCATCAGAACCATGTTCAATTTTTTCACTTAGTTCTAGAAAAATGGTACCCTGCTCATTGTTTAGTTGGGATTTCAGCACAGCCAACTCTTCTGCAGATTGCTCATACTGAAACATAGTGGTGGTTATTTCCATCATGGCTAATTCTGCCTCATTTCCTATGAGTGGCTGTCCAAGTGGTTCTTGGCTGCCTGTTAGAGAAGTTTCACTGCTCTCAGAAGTGTCTACATTTAGTTGTGCTTGAAGTTCTTCTTCTTGGTGGCGTTCATTGGGCCTCATTACACGGACGGCGGTTACCATGGCGCTATTAGCGCCATGGTTGCCGCCGGTATTTTACCGAGTCCGCCATGGTGAATGGCGGAATTACCGCCCTATTCCAAGGTGTGTGGGGGCGGTAATTCCCCATTCACCATGGCACTTCCCCATTCTCATTTCTGCCCTCCTAGGGCTCAATGGGAATGGGGAAGGTGGTAATAACGGTACCGCAAATTGCAGTACCGTAATTACCTCCAAGGTCCCTTGGCGGGTCCCGTCCTTAACGGCTGGTAAAACCAGCCGTTAAGGTAAGGTCCCACAAAGGGACCTCGTAGTAAGGCGGTAAGTGTTTACCGGCACTGGTACCCTTACCGGAACCGTTAAACCCTTACCGCCATTCGTGTAATGAGGCCCATTGTCCAATATGGTTTTGTACCGTGTAAAGTTTCCATCTGTAATTGTACTTTCACTTGCATTGAAAGCATCTTCATAGGAGGCATGGGTGCCTAATAAATCATCTTTTCTCCATGGTTTGAAAAGTTGCAGTAGGGCCATGTAGTACAGTTCTTTGTGTTGAGGAGTTTTTAATGACAATTTCATATGATTAATTAGGCTGCGTTTGGTAAGTTTCACCAGGCTGCCTTCACAACTTTCCACTCTGGATCTATCTTTTTTCTCATCTGTTTTAATGTTATTTTTGTATGAGAAGTTTTGGGCTATCTGGTGCAGGCACATGGCTTCTAAAGTAATACTCCTGTTCGGGAAGTATGTGTCCAATAAATTGTTCTTCAAAATGTCCTGGCTGTTGGGATCATTTTTGGATACTGTTTGTATGTCTTCGTACGATTTCAGTACTCTTTTTTTCTGGATGCAGCTGGACCAAGGCTTAGCCACACTATGGGCCTCATTGAGAGTATGGAGGTAGCCGTGCCCTTAATAAGGGCACGGTTACCACCATACCGGGTTCCAGTACCGGGTTCCTCCAATGAGGACTTACCGGGCTATTCCCACCTTGGAGGACCTGGTAGGTCCTCATTGGAAAAACCCATCCCCATTCGAGACCCCATTGGTATTCCATTATGGTATTGTGCATCTTTTCATACCCTCGTCCACTCCAATGTAAGGCAATTTGGTTTGTTTGCTCTTGTTTGTATGATTCGTCATTGAAGTATGGCTCTGTGTTGGTGGTGTGACTCCACTCACCTGTACAGATGTGGCCAAAAGGTATCTATGCTGATTGCGTTTGTTTTGAAGTACTGATTGTAGTTTACCAATTAATGTTGTCAGCGGTTTCATTCTGTTTAAAATGACTTTAAACAATTTCCGTTTCACGATAATTGCACTGTCTACAAGAGCTTCCGGAATTACTTTTCTGCTGTAAGTTTTGAGGGTTGAGCGTGATTTCGCCCCTCTTTTTATAAGGTTCTGAAGGACTTTGTGGTGGAAAAAGTTTTGTAAAAGTAATTCTTTGGAATGCTTGCTTGTGGTTACATTAGCATTTGTATGTGGTCTGTTAGTAGTAGTGGGAGTTGCACTCTTTTTTGTGTTTTTCTTTTCATTGTCACATTTTGACAGATAAATTAAACTTTCTTTACTGATAGGTGCATCTATGTTGGATGACTGTACTAGCTCTTCTCTTTCAACTTTCTGTAGAAGTTCAGCTTGCAGTGGATGGATACTTTCTATGCTTTTAGGTTGCGTGGCTCTATTTTTGCATTGCTTTTTATGGAGTTGCAGTTTGGTAGGCATTGTGTAGTAGCTGTTGGAGAAGAAAAGGAAGTGCTGGTGTGCAGATTTTCACATGTATATGTGTGCAATGTGCATGAGTGGTTCAGTATGAGGGTAGGCATATAAAGGGCAGTGTGTCACTGTGTATTGGTCTCTAACTTTCGGTTGGGGACAGTATCTTACTATGTGGGGATTGACGTGTTGAGGCGGCATGAGTAACAATGTAGTACATACTGGTGGGTTGCTGCAAATCTATATTCTACAATACAAGACTAGTGCACTCTCCCAGTAAGACGTAAAACACTATGATGGTATTGTACTTACTTTGTTGCTTGGTGCCAGTAGGTTTACTGCAGGTTGTATTTTAAAGTGCACATGCCAGTTGCTTTTAGGAGAGAGGTGGGTACTGCGCCTGTATAAGAAGATGGTAAGAAAATATGTTGGCTAATGGCATAGTCATTGCATTTGTACAACAAATTCCTTAAATTTGTAGGGGGATGTCTTGGCAGGAAGAGAAAATGTGTGTGTATAAATGGATGGCTTACTATATGAATGGGGACTTGGGAGCATAAGCATGTTTGTTGAAGGGGTAGGTGGGTTATTTGCAAGTATATTGTATGACGTCCTTATTTAGTGTAAGACTAATCACTTTGAGAATGGAGTACTTCTCATTGTGGAAGGATGACAAAGTTTCGGAAAGATGTACATACTGCAAAGCAGAATATTTTTGTGTGTGCATTTGCATGTACTTTTGTACATATATATGCTTGCTACAGGAGTGGAGCCATTGTTTCCGTCTTTAATTTCATTATGCGCATTTATGAATGTTACTGTTGTCAATGCACACACAAAAACATTTTTCAAGAAATGTTGCAAACTATAAAGTGTGAAAGGTAAGTGGCAGGAAACGGTTATGCATGCAATGTATGGACTTGGCTTAGTTTGATGGGATAGGCTGACTGATTTTTCTGTGCGATTTTTACAAATTTCATAGGAGGTGCATTAATGGGGGAAAGCATCATGAAATTGAAAGAACGAAAGAACAGAGTACCCATTTCCATATAACAAAGGCTACTATGGGCAAATGCCAACTTTGCCAGCACCTACCACTGTAGGAGCTATTTCATGGAAGGTGATGGGAGAAATAACAGTATCAATTTTCAGTACGTTATGGAGATTCAGTGGCAGGTACCGTGTTGCGACGGACTTATAACAAAGTTGCAAATATACTGTACGAAAAGTAGTGATACCTGCAAGGCGTGCTGCTGGGTGCCGATGTCGAATGTGGATGCACAACTCGTAGATCGTTTTACAATACTTTCCAGTGCAGGTGCTTTTGATTCACCGGGCACTTAAACTCTGCGTGTTGAATGGTTAGTATAGACTGTTCAAAAGAGATGATAGCGTTAGATGCAGAATTCTTGGATGTAATTGGTGGATGCGTCAGACAGTTTAACAGTAGCCAATGAGGGCGTGCTGGAACACAGTAATGGAAAGGGAAGAAGGACTGCCCCTGCTTTACTGGGGCGCGGCCCTCATGGTAGATGGGAAAGCGCACGTGCCACATGCTGTGCTTCTTAATATGCTTGCCATGGAAATGGGACTATGGGTTATCCAATTAGGTGTAGGTCTGCTTTTCTGTTCTATGCTGGGATATTCTTCTGTGCCCATGAGAACCTTAGTGCTTCTAATGTGACGTTTGTCAGTGGAGGTGATAATTTGTTTTCCCCGTATTGAAAATAGTCTTGTGTTCCACAATGTAAAATGTAGTTTGCAGAAGCTCAGGGAATAATGTAAGGTAGAAAAGCAGAGAGCAATCCCCAACAAATACCAAACAAGGTGTTTTTTTTACAAGTCGCTTTACAAAAAAAAAAAAAAAAAAAAAACTTTTCACAACTACCACCAAAGAGGTGATTCTCTATTCTGCTTCAAAAGTGCTTGCGCACCCCCCCAACCCGTTACGCTCACCTGGTCTCTGCTGAGGCGTTGGGGCACGGTTGCAGCCCCCCCTGAACTTGAATCACCCCCTTCAGGCCTCTCCCTCAGTAGAAAAGTTGTGAGCGGTGGTACGTGGTGATACTGCTCCTGCGTGGAGATAAGAGTGTGTGAGTGCGCCAATCTGTGATTGTTATACCTCTCCAACCCTTCATCCCAAAGTACGGTTTCTTTGAGCATATGCCGGCCCATAAAGCTCACCTGTGAATTATGGAAGATAAGCTCTCCGTCCTGCTACTTCTGGCAGGGGCGCGTCGAATGGGATCTAGTTCCTTCCCTGATAAGGATTAGTCCAGTCCAGCTGCGACTATGCTTCTCCTTATAATTCGTAAGTCTTTCTTGAACTCTTGTGATGCTGTGTATATGTTGCTCCGATTTATGCCCGCAATAATGTCTCTCTTGTGTTTTCTTCCCTTAGATGGAAATGCTGCCTCAATGCAGCTGTGAGACGCGGCCGGATGGAAGATGGATGCTACCACAATGTTCGACAGCAGGTAAGTGATGAGTTTAAGGAAAAGCGCGAAGTATTGCGAAATACAACCTTAAACTGACTGTTTTTTCGATGTCTAACTTTGTCTTCTGTTTTTCCTTGCAGGTGCTGCTGTCGACGATGGAGCGTGTCATGCTACGGTGCCAAGATGAAGATTACGACGTTCTGGAAAGTGTAAGGATGAATACTTGGTTCGCCGAAGAGGTGTACAGGTAAGAACAGATTCCCCCAGTTGGTAAGTATACTGGCAGGTAGCAGGGTGTCCAGGAAGCAGGATCTTCAAAGGCAAGTCTGACCTCAGGCAACGGTGAGCGTTACGCTGCTTGCAAGTGCAGAATAACGCAAAACGTCTGTCTTGAGGATCGGGCAGCTTATATAGCTGAGATCGTGGGCACGCCCATTAGGGCGGCTTACCAGCCATACCCTGCCACTCAGAGAGTGAGCACGTGCAAAGGCAATCCATTAGCAGCCACACCCAAGAACACTTGGGGCTGCTTAATGGATGGAATGTTCAAGGTTAATGCATCTAAAGTGTCCATAATAAAAGCTTTTTGGTGTTAAATGGATGTTCTTGTTTACTTTTGTTCATGAGCCTGGCGCCAAAGGCGCCAGGACACTGTCCACCCAGGTCTCCTGTGCATGCGACGCCTGCATGCCTGTGCCCCTGACTTCATCACCATGACAACCCCCACACAGGACAATATGTTCGCGAAAGCCGTAGCATTTGGAGGTGCGCACGTGCTACAACCGGGTCTTTTCAAAGTGGCTTGCATGGAAATGGGACTGTGCAGGAGTTGGGATTGGTCAATTAGATTTCCTGGGTGTGGTGCAACAACAGATTGTGCCAGAAGGTGTGTTTGCAAGTAGGAGTGCACATGGCTACGGGTATGGGTGTGCTGTTTTGTAGGCGGACTATATGGATTTTGGGCGACTCCTGGATACATTGGTTAAAGGTTTATGCCGAACGCTGTGCACTGGCTTCACACCTTGGGTTCCATAATGTCAATGACCATTGGTACAGAATACGTGGGATGAAGTGGCTGCATGTGGGTCCTCTTTGTGCCAGTTTGGTGACACTCTATCATCCAGGCATTATTATTGTTCATTGTGGAGGGAACAGTTTAGGACATGTTAGCGGCATCTCATGCCAGTTTGCTATGAAGGAGACATTTTGGCAACTGATGGCAATGTTTCCAAAGTCGCACATTATGTTTTCTCCCATTGCCCAGAGACAGATGTGGCTGCGTTCTTCCTTGTGTGGCCCACAAATGAAGAAAGCGCGGCGCAATGTGAACAAGGCTGTTTGCGCCTTTTTGCGAGACGTTGGCATGTTCTCCTTCCACAATGACAACATTACGTTTCGCAGTAGGAAAATTTTTCGGTCAGATGGAGTTCATATGACTGATGCTGGCAATGAGCGGTTTCTGCGTAATATCCAAAATGCAGTGCAGCGCTTCCTGCAAGTTTAGCAAGCATTTCCCCAGTGGGTGTTCACTACTTCCAACCATACACACACAAACAGCACAAAAAGTCTCTTTTCAGAGCCACCACTTTGTTTTGGGAATGCGTAAAATGTTTTTGACGGAGTCGCACCACCCATTGTTCGCCACCCTGTACGCAACGCTAATAGGCTGCAGCACCGGCTGCACGCTTTCATTGAAAAACCTATTTTTGAACAGTGCAAGGTGGCTCTGAAAGAGCCTTTTTGGCACCCCCCACCCCTTTCTGGTTGTGTTGCATTATTCCTGTTCTTCTAACACACGCCACAGAAGGGAAGGGAAGGGAGGTTTGGCAAAGGGTACCAATAACAGGGATAAGAAACTGCAAGTGGAGAAAAGAAGATGTTGGGTGCACCTTACTTGGGTAGAGCCTCGAAAGCACTTTGAAGTTGTTCAACCCTGCACAGTACCGCGTCTCAGTAAATGCACAATACAGTGACCTTTGAAAGGTACTGGTCTGCTGCAGTGCGTATGGCCTGCAATGCTGGTTGCGAGATGCGCTGGCCCACTGGAGTGTCCCTAGTAGTGGCAGGAGCAGATGCAGAGGATGCTGAAGGGGACAACCCTCCAAACAGGTGCCTCGTGGTTCGATTTGAGGTGGTGCCGTAGCTGTACAAGCCAGGTTTTCCGCGACTGAGCACTCAGTGCATTTCACCTGGTTAGCACGAGATTTGGGCACATCTCCTACAGTGGTAAATAGTTTCCACACCCACGATTCAAGCTGGCTGCAGGCAATGGGGAAATCGTTCTACTCTATTCATTATCATGCCTGTTCCCTTGTTCCGGCCCCTCAGAAGGAGGTGATGGTGGTGTGGGTGCCACTGAGTCAGAGGTAGTAGTAGCAGCCCTGGCCGCCATTACTTGGAAGGGTACTTTCGAGGCACAGAATTGGTCACAAAGCAATTTCTGCACGAAGCAATGTGCATCACTGTTCTGCTCTGGAAAGTCAAACAGGGATTGGAGCGCAGCTGCGGGTGTGGCCTTTTATAGGACTGTTGTGGAGCACGTGCAACCAGAAAGTGGCCCTAGATCTTTCCCAAAAGGCAAGTAGATTCAGAAGGGAGAGTGTAGGACCTCTGTAAGGGTGCACTTTCACTATAACACTCCATACATTGTACAAAATAGTATTTTTTAAATGCGCACAGGCCCGGATCGTGTCTGCCCAATAAGGGCCCACATGCAGCGTGGTTCCGTTCCCATGGTGATGTCGCAATTGTTCTCCACTGGGACGGCTGTCTGCGGGATGCAGATTGGCTGGAATACTTTGTGCCCATGTGCATAGGTGTCCTACCGATACCCTTGGGATCCCCAGACTACTTAAAAGTACTGCACATGTGCCTCAAACATTTCGAAACAAATGGGTGTGTGAACGGTACAGTAGGTGGGTTGTTCACATGCAAATGTATCCGCAGGACATGGGTGAGCGCTTCCACCTACTAAAATTACATCACACATTTTTTCACAGATCTTGGCCAGGGGCGGTGTTACCAGGCGGCAGAGGAAGAAATACGCGTTGCGAAGTTGTGCGAACAATCCTACAACTGCTTAAAGGCGGTTGTGTGGAAGCAGACTTGCGGCCGTAGTGGCGTCCTACGGATCCTTCTATTGTGATTGCACCTAGGCCAGCCAGGTGCGGCGGTCGTACAACTCCTCCATTTCCCTCACTTGCGATCATCCCCACCAGTATTGTGCCCCCTCAAGAGTTAGAATGGGCTTGTTAAAACAAAGCAAAAGGCACATATAAATTCAGCAACAACTTATATAACAATCTTTAATTCCACACATTCATAGCCACTTTCAGGAAAGGAAAGGGGACCAGAAACGGATACATATACCAGGGATTACGGCATTCTACAAGTTGGTTGTGAGGGGAGGAAGGGATTGAGGTCTCATCGAAGCGTCTCTTATGATAATGAATTTGCGTGGATGGGAGGCTGGAAAATGGGGAAGAGGGCATGTGGTATTTTATTTTGTCCATAAAATGCCCTTGTACGAAATCTTTCAAGGCGCCAAAATTGTTCAGCAATTCCTCATTTTGGCATCCAGGACGTCTAGTTTGGCATTTACAGCGTTTCCTTCAGTTCCTGTGGCCGTATGTTGTGGAAGAGGTGCCTCCTTTCTATTCTATTTACACTGTGTTCCCTACCTATGGGGTTACTATGGTCGCTCATTTCGTCACGTGGAAAATTCTCTACTAGCCATTCTAGGGTCCTCGAGATTGCAGTAATTCTTTTACTTTTCACACTGCGGTGCCTACCAATGGGGTTATTGTCCTCACTCATTTCGTCATGTGGGAAATTCTCTTCCAGCCATTCTAGGGTGGTTGCCATTGCTGCGTACAAAAAGAAAACATCATGCTTTCCTACCATTGTACACTGAAGGACCTGTGCAATTATAAGGTATACTTTGGTGTATTTACCGCATTGCAATGACGTACTGCTCTCACTACTTTGCGGCCCTAAGTCTGCATCTTCGTTCTTTGTTCGTATGTGCAGCAGCTGTGCGGTAACATTGTTGAAGGCAGACGTTACTTCTCTTGTCGGTGCATTCCATTATGCTGCATACCCTATGCCTTTACGATGTTTGTTTCAAAAGTACAGAGTTTGTACACCTACTGCATTTTCCCTTCCAATTCACGTACTTGCTGCTGTTTGTATGACATGCATTACTTACCGTAATAGCATTTCTGATGATTGTATCTGCTTAGATTGACATGCTGTGCATATAGTCCGACATCCAGTGGTAACCGCGGAGTATTGCATCTTGTCTTTCGGGGACCGAAAGGGGACGTCGGCATAGGCATGTCTGTAACACTATCCCTATCGTGACGTGTGGTGTACCCAAAATCCCTCAAACGCTGAGGTCACTCCGACATATTTTCTGCCATGAGGGAGCCCAAGGCTATAGTGAGTGAGTACATACCGAGAGAAAGTAGTAAGACGTCTATGTTCCTTCCACCCCGAGCGGGGAGGTAGGGAGGGTGCATGTGAATCTAAGCAGATACAATCATCTGAAATGCTATTACTGTAAGTAATGCATGTCTTCAATGCTTGTTAATCTGCTTAGAATCACATGCTGTGCATAGACTAGCGAGCAGTACCCAGAGTTGGAGGTGGGTTGTGAGAAGGAACAGTAGAGAAAAGATGCCTTAGTACTGCTTGTCCCACCTGAGAATCAGACCTAGAATGAGTGTCTAGGCAATAGTGTTTTGTAAAGGTGTGTACAGAACTCCAGGTTGCCGCTTTGCAAATGGAATCGGGAGGAACATTTGCAATTAATGCTATGGATGCCCCAGTGCCTCGAGTAGAATGTCTAGGCTTGAAGGGCAGTTCTCTCTTAGCAAGAGTGTAACATAGTGTGATGCATTTGACAATTCACCTTAAGAAAGCCGATTTAGAGACTGGATTACCTTCTCTACCTGCTGCCATTGAAACAAAAAATGTGTTTGTTTTCCTCAGTGGTTTAGTTTTTTCCAGGTAGAACATGACTGCCGTGCGCACATCCAGTGTGTGTAGAGTTCTTTTGGCCATGCTAGTGGGATTCTGGAAAAAGGTTGGTAGTTCAATGGACTGGTTCACATGGAACTTCGATATGAATTTGGGGGCAAATCTGGGGTGCTTGCGCAGAACTACCTTATCTTTGTGGACTGTAACAAAGGGGTCTAGAACAGAACGTGCCTGTAGTTCGCTAACTCTTCTGATAGAAGTGATAGCTACTAGGAAGGCGGTTTTATAAGTCCGGTCTTTCAGACTTGCTTTATACATAGGCTCAAAGGGAGCTCCCATGAGCCTGGTCAAAACCACATTTAGGTCCCATCCAGGAGCTGGGTGAGAAATGGGAGGATAAATCCTCTTAACCCCTTCCATAAAGGCTTTAATCACCGATATCTTACACCACAACACTTCGTGTTGTGATGTGGTGTAGGCTGACAGAGCAGCCAGATGAACCTTTAGGGATTGAAGACTAACCCAGTGTCCAACAGATGGGTTAGGTACAGCACAAATGTGTATGGGTGAGCAATGGATGGCGTTGACGCCCTCTGAAATGCACCAGATGACAAAACGTTTCCATTTGCTGGAATAGCAATAACGTGTGTTCGGTTTCCTAGCTTCCCTGAGTAGGTCCATGCACTTCTGAGGGAGCTGTAGGTGTCCAAACTAGATGACCTCAGGAGCCAAGCTGCTAAATTCAGAGTTTGTGGGCATGGGTGTAGGGTCTCCCCCCTGTCCTGAGACAACATGTTGTACGGGCAGGGTAGTTTCATTAGTGGGGAGAGGGACATTTCCATCAGGTGAGCAAACCAGGGTTGGCGGGCCCACATGGGGGCCACCAGTATCATGGTAACTGCTTCCTGGTGCATCTTGTGCACCATTGTGTTGAGCAGGGCAGTCGGGGGGGGGAAAGCGTACACAAAATTCCCTGACCATGTTATCCAGAGACCGCTCCCCCTGGATCAGTTCTGGGGGTACCTGGACACGTAGCCTTGGCATTGGGCATTCTCCTGAGTAGCGAACAGGTCGTTCTCTGGGAAACCCCATTCTGCGAACACGCTGGACACAATATCTTCGTATAGCCGTCATTCGTATTCTTCGGGTAGAGGAAAATCTCTGCTGAGCACGTCTGCCAGAAGATTGAGTTCCCCTGGAACATGTTGGGACAACAGAAACATCTTGTGTTTGAGAGCCCATATCTAAATGTTTTGGGACAGCTTGGATAGCCCTGGAGAGCGAGTGCCCCCCTGTTTGTTCAGGTAATACATGGCTGTAGTGCTGTCCGTTAGAATCAGCACCGTCTTCCCTTGTAGTTGCACCTGAAAGGCCTTCAAAGCCTTGAACACCGCTAATAGCTCCAGTAAGTTTATATGGTTGGACGCTACTTGAGGGGACCACACTTCGTGCGCTGTCTGCTGAAGCAGGTGAGCCCCCCACCCCGTGAGAGATGCGTCTGTAGTGAGAGTGGCTTCCACTGCAGGGGTGGTGAAGGTCTTCCCCTTCAAGAGGTTCTCTCTTGACCACCACTGCAGAGAGAGAACGAGGGCTGGCGAGACAACTACCGGATCTTCCCATTGTCCGCTGGCCTGACACCACTCGCTGTTGAGCCACTCTTGCATGGGACGCATGCGCAGCCGCGCGTGGGGAACCAAGTATATGCACAACACCATCATTCCTAGCAAGCGCATGGGTTTGCGCAGCGTCACCTCCCGACTGGCCACATATTGAGGGATCTGAAAAAGCATGTTCTGAACCCTCTCGTTGGAGGGGAAGACAAGACCGTCTTCCGTCCGAATTAGAGTGCCCAGAAATTGTTTTGTTTGACTGGGGACTAGACTGGATTTCTTTTTCGTTGATTGAGAAACCCAGATTGAAGAGACGATCTATTGGTTTTTGGGCGTTCGAAAAACATGTGTCGAATGAGTCCCCCGTGATGAGCCAGTCGTCGAGGTAAGGGTAAACTGGGACAGAGTCTGTGCAGGTGAAGTGTAGCTACTGCCAGGACTTTGGTAAACACCTTTGGTGCCGAGGCAATGCCGAATGGGAGTACCTTGAATTGGTAATGCCTGTCCTCTATCATGAACCTTAGATATTTTCTGTGCGCTGGCAACATTGAAATATGAAAGTATGCATCTTTCATGTCCAATGTTGCCATGTAGTCCCCTGTTTCAGCAATGGGATCACCTCCTGTAGTGTTACCATGCGAAACCTCTGGGGTTTTATGAACTTGTTCGCTTGGAGCAGGTCTAGAACAGGGTGCATGGTGAGGTCCTTTTTGGGTACAAGGAAGTACACTGGATAAATACCCTTGTTTACCTGAAGAATAGGGACAGCTTCTATGGCGTCTTTTCCAAGCAGCGCTTCCACCTCTTGATTCAGGATCTCCAGATGGTCCGGGGAAAGGCGCCATGAGCGCGGTATTCTGAATTGTGGAGGTCGGGCGAATTCCACGCAGTACCCGTGGGCGACCGTCTTTATGACCCACTGGTCTGAAGTTATCCCCTCCCATGCCATGAGGAAAGATGTTATTCGCCCCCCCCCCGACCGGGGTGACATGGGAGGAGACCTATATCTGGTGGTCATTTCTGACCAGGGGTTGTGGCCCCTCTGGTATTGGGGCCTCTACCTCCGCCTTTGTCGCGTTTCTGACCCCTTGAAGGGTAGTATGTGGGGCTTCCCAAAGTTTGTCCTGTGTTGAAGTTCCCCGTGTCATAGTTGTTTTGACAGGCATGGGCTTGCCCTCGAAAGGACCGCCGAGAGTTATTACTTCTCTGGGGAGAAGGTTTCTGTGTAATTTGTTGCAGAGATTTAAGAGTCTCATGTTCTTTCTTAGCTGTTTACAAGGCCTCATTCACCGCTTTCCCGAAGAGGTTAGATTCCTTAATGGGCTTATTGATGAGGGAGGCTTGTGTTTCCGGTTTAAAACCTCTAGTACGCAGACAAGCGTGTCTTTTAAGTAGGTCCCTTGGGCCAGAGACCTGCCTGCTGTTTCCGCAATGTCCATGGTGTTTTTGATCACATTCTGGTTAGCTTGTCTTCCCTCGATTACAATGGAGAGAAGCTCGGATTTGGCGTGTGCAGGAACTTCTTGGAGGCCTTCCTGGAGCATGTTCCACTGAGCGTTAACATAGCTTGCCAATATTGTGGTATTATTAGCAATTTGCATAGTGTATGCGGCAGCCGGAGTGACTTGTTTGCCTAGAGCATACAGTCTTTTGGATTCCTTGTCCGGAGGTGCTTCCCCCGTGGCAAGGGGTACTCCTGCCCTTTTCCGGGTAGTAGTCACTACCAATGAATATGGGATGGTGTGCCCTCTAATGTATAGAGGGTCGGAAGGGGAAGGGCGAAATCGTTTTTACACTCTTGTGTTCACCGCCCGAGTTTGAGCTGGTGATACCAATGAGGGGGCCAACCTTCTCTTGATAGAATTAAGGAGGGGGATGGCTTGGCTAGATGGAGGCTTCTCCTTAAGGATATCCTCTACAAAATCCTGCTCAGGCACAGCCTCTTGAATGGAGATTTGAAAGTGTTGAGCTGCTTTTTTCAACATGGGGTTGAAGACCATTTGGTCATCTACAGGTGAGGTCTGGCGAGCCGGATTAGACGGAGGAGAATCTAGGCACAAAACATCAGCGTCCTGATATTGATGTGTCCATGGGCCTGTTCCTTCCTGCTGGGTTTCTTCCCAGTTGTCTGTGGTACCCTGCTATTCCTCCTCATAATTCTGCAGAAATGAAGCTTCTTCCTCTTCATTATAAATGTCCCTATATGTGTCCATGTGGACAATGTCTTCCTGCTGGACGGGGACAGAAGACTGATCTTCTTGAAAATGAGAAGAAAAATGGAGGTTATGCTCTACCCGAGACCTTTTCGGGGATGGATGATCAGAAAAACTGATCATCTTCTCCAGCCGATCCATAAACCCTTCAAATTTCTCTCTAGTCCATTTAGAGGACCCAGGCGGGCCTACGGGTGGAAAAACGTTTTCCGCCTTGCGGCACCGGAAAGAGTCTCTTAGGGTGTCGGAAAGAGGCTCTTGACTATCTTTATACGTATTGTAAGAATCGGGATCCCAAACCGCATCTGAAGATTTTTCCGCGGCTTGACCCATGACTTTGGCAGACCCGGGGTAAGACCCACCGCCGCCGTTATTCTTTCGATGCCGTCTTCGATAATCGCTGAATCGGCGTGACACAGTTGCTCTGATGGTCTATCAGTAGGTGTATTACCTTCCGCGGCGCTTGAGGGCCTAGCGGTTGGTTTCTCAGGTAGAGGCCTAGATAGTGTTTGGGCCTACCACGGCCTTCAGAACCGTCACAGCGTAGGATTTCCGTGCTTCGACGTGTGAAGTTTTAGGAGTAGCGCCCTCACTTAATTTTGGTTGCCCAGTCGCAAGACGCTGCTGCTTCTCGGGGAAGTGGCCCTGTTGGCACTTTCACCTTTTTCGACAAAGACGTCAAAACCGGTGTAGGGGTTGTCTTCTTAGTGTGATGCGTTTGTACGCCCCTGTCGCCGGGTGTTGTCTCTGAAGCGAGACCAGAGTCAGGCCTTAAAGGGTCGGGGACGGGCGTGGCGGACCTAGAAGTGTCCGCCTCAAGGTCTATAACATCCACAAGGGATGTTTGGTCATCCGAGGTGCACCCTTCTCTCAGCGGGTGTGGTGGTGGGGGAAGGGGGTTCCACCTGCGACATATCATACGCGGCCCACCGCTTTACACAGCGCTCCTTAAGGGTCTTAGACCGAAGGAGTTTGCAGGCCGCTTCTCGTCGTGCTTTAAGGGGAGGCAGGCGTTACATGTCCTCTGTTCGTCCTTCCAAGGATATCTGACCCTACACTTATGGCAGAATCTAAAAGGAGTCCTTTCTATAGCCAAAGGGAAAGCTGACCAGACCAAAAGGGTAAAGAGGGGAAAGGAGGAAAGACATACCGACAATATGGCCACCCCAACCCCACTCTCCCTACTGTACAGGTCGGCCAGAAGGCCCGACCAGGTGGAAAAATAGCCGCCGGATCTTAGGTGCCAAAATCCACAGCCGTAGACGAATCCCCTGCAGTCTTCGTCTAAGATGTTCTTCTGACCAAAGTGACTTAACGGGGAATAACCGACAAGTCGGTATAAGATAAACAATGTCTAATTTGTAAGAGCTCCGCTATAGGCCGACTAGTTATCTGGGCGGAAAAAAACAATCTGAGGGACCTCGGCGCGTGAGGGATTTTGGGTACACTACACGTTACGATAGGGATAGTGTTAAAGACAAGCCTATGCCGACGTCCCCTTTCGGTCCCCGAAAGACAAGATGCAATACTCCGCAGTTTCTACTGGATGTCGGACTATATGCACAGCATGTGATTCTAAGCAGATTAACAAGCATCAGAAATCTTTCTTGTCTTTGCTGCATGGTACCACTATGTATGACCACCCCTACCTTTCCTAGAAGGTTGGACGTTAGCTGATGTCCGTGAACAGATGCACTGTTCGCTACCACTGTGGCTATTAGTATGGAGACACCGCTCTCACTATGCTATACACTACATCTATACCAACTAACAGTATCCTGGTAAAAAGCTATAAAATTCAGTGAAAAAAAAACATTGTTAAAGGGACGTTATGGTTAAGTTGCGCTACCAAAACCCTGTCACCTTTACTGGAAAAACTATGGTAAAGGAACGTTCTGCTTAAAGTGCCATACTAAAAACCTATGCAATTCACTAACAAAAAACATTGTTAAAGTGACGTTATGGTTAAGTTGCACTATTAAAACCTATGCAATTCAATGGACAAATGTTGTTAGAGGGATGTTATAGTAACAGGTCAAATGGAAAAACCACAGATATTCACCAGTTATGGTAAACTAGACAACCATAACTCACACCACCACTCTGCACTGCTTACACTAACACCCATAACATCAAAGATGATATCACAAATGTCATTGATGACATCACATGTCTGGCTCCCTCCTTTTTTGTTAATTGCCTATGTGGGCTCCGTTTTACCCGTAACTATAACGTCCCTATAACAACGTTTTTCCATTAAATTACATAGATTTTTACTAGTGCAACTTAAACCTTAACCATAACGTCCCTTTAACAACGTGTTTTCTCAGTGAATATATATATATATATATATATATATATATATATATATATATGATACATTACTCACCGTAATCGTATTTCTGATGCTTGTATCTGCTTAAATTCACATGCTGTGCATAGGCCGACATCTAGTGGAAGCTGCGGAGTATTACAGTTTGTTTTTCGAAACTCGAAAATGGGCGTCGACACAGGGCGTGCCAGTAATACTATCCCTAGTGTGACGTCCACTGTACCCAAGATCCCTCACGTGTCTAGGATCCTCAGATTGTATTTTTTCTGACATGAGGTAGCATGAGGAGTAGCGCGAGTACAGATAATCCAAGCAGATAGACAGAAAGGTAAGACTACAAGCCATCATGCGTCTTCTCTCAGAGGGGAGGAAGGGTGGGTAGCATGTGAATCTAAGCAGATACAAGCATCAGAAATATGATTACGGTGAGTAATGTATCCCTTCTGAGGCTTGTGGAATCTGCTTAGATCACATGCTGTGCATAGATTAGCGAGCAGTACCTGAAGGAGGTGGGATGTGAGAAGGGTCATGAGCAAATAAGTGTCTTAGAACCGCTAATCCCACTTGTGTATCTGCCTTGGAATGGGTGTCAATGCAGTAATGCTGAGTAAAAGTGTGAATAGAGCTCCAAGTAGCTGCTTTGCAAATGGTGTCAAGGGGTACATTTGCAATGAAAGCCAGAGTGGCCCCAATGCCTCTAGTAGAGTGGGCTCTTGGCGTGAAAGGCAGAGTTCTTTCAGAAAGTGAGTAACACAGCTGGATACAGTTAATAATCCACTTCGAGGTGGCACCTTTAGAGATGCGATCCCCCTCTCTGCCTGTAGCTACGGAGACAAACAGTTGATCTGTTTTCCTTAGCGGTCTGGTCTTATTTACATAGTAGAGGACCGCCCTACGCACATCTAGGGTGTGTAGTTTCACCTCAGCCGAGCTTTGCGGGTCCTGGAAGAAAGCCGGAAGCTCGATGGACTGGTTTACATGGAATTTCGATATAAATTTAGGTGAGAACCTAGGGTGTGTGCGTAAAACCAGTTTGTCTTTATGGACAGTAAAGAAGGGATCCTGCACTGACAGAGCCTGAATTTCACTGACCCTTCTTATAGAAGTAATAGCTACTAAGAAGGCTGTTTTATAAGTCAGGTGTTTGAGACTGCTTTTATGAATGGGTTCGAAAGGGGGGCCCATGAGCTTGGCTAGCACCACATTAAGGTCCCACCCTGGTGGTGGGTTTGAAATAGGAGGGTGAAGTCTCTTTACTCCTTCCATGAAGGCTTTAACTACTGGTACTTTCCACCACGAAACCTTGCTATGGGAAGTGGTGTAAGCCGACAGGGCTGCCAGGTGTACTTTCAGTGAGTTAAAAACCAATCCTGCATCCAGCAGGTGGAGCATGTATGTAACAATATTGGAAGGAGTGCAATCAACGGGGTTGATTGATCTACTCTGGCACCAGATAACGAACCTCTTCCACTTGTCAAAGTAACAGTGCCTTGTGTTTGGTTTCCTAGATTCCTTTAGGATGTCCATACACCTCTGTGGCAAATTGAGATGTCCAAACTCTATGACCTCAGGAGCTATGCTGCCAGGTTCATTGAGTTGGGTTGCTGGTGCACTGTTTGACCTTGGTGCTGGGACAATAGGTTGTACCAGGCTGGAAGTTTGATGGGCTAGGTGTGGGAACCACGGTTGTCTTGCCCACATGGGAGCAACTAGGACGAGTGTCATCGACTCTCTGTTCATCTTGTTCACCACTTTCCTGATGAGAGGAGTTGGTGGAAAAGCGTACGCAAACATCCCTGACCAGTTCATCCACAGGGCGTTCCCCTGGGAGTCTGGTTAGAGGAACCTGGATGCAAATCCTGGGCATTGTCTGTTTTCGCTTGTGGCAAATAGGTCTATAGTGGGGAAACCCCACTCAGAGAAGATATCTTCTACGACCTCTCTGTGTAGAACCCATTCGTGTTCCTCTGGGAGGGAGTCTCTGCTCAGAGCATCCGCTAGGGATTTGAGCTCCCCTGGAACATGTTGTGATGACAGGAAGATGTTCCGTCTGAGTGCCCATATCCAGATTTTCTGGGCAAGCTTGGACAGATTTGGCGAGCGAGTCCCTCCTTACTTGTTCAGGTAGAACATGGCTGTTGTGCTGTCCGTCCCGATTTGCACTGACAGGTTTAGTAGGTGGGGCTCGAACGCCTGAAGCGCTCTGAATACTGCCAGAAGCTCTAGCAGGTTGATGTGGTTCTTGGCCACTGAGGGAGACCAGAGACCCCGAGCTGTGTGGTGGAGATGGTGAGCTCCCCACCCCGTCAGGCATGCATCTGTAGTGACTATTGCCTGTACCTCGGGATCGTAAAAGGGTTTCCCCTGTGCGAGATTCTCTCTTGTCCACCAGTGAAGGCTTTGTACCAGTGTTGGTGAAACAACCACTAGATCGTCCCACTGACCACTTGCCTGAGACCACTGTTTCGCCAACCATTCCTGCATGGGACGCATGCGTAGGCGCACGTGGGAGACCAGGTAAATACATGACGCCATCATGCCCAGTAAACGCATTGCTTTGCGTACCGTTATTTGTTGACCAGACTGATAATGCGGAATTAGCAGTAGTATATTCCGAATTCTTTCTTCTGAAGGAAAGGTCAACCCCTCTTGGGCATCTAGGATTGCTAGAGCGTCACTGCTTTGGTGGAGGCGTGCCGCCTCCCTTGTTGGGGCTGCCTCTGCCTTTACCACGACCTCGCCTATTACCCCTGCCGTAACCCTGGGTACACTGTTGGTTGTTGTTCCACTGTGTACCCTGCCCCTGGGAATAGGTAGATCCTCTCTGGGAATTTTGGCCGCGTGGGCGACGAAAATTACTATTCCCTCTCTGGTTAGGGGGTTTATTGGTTAACTGGCCAAGGGACTTGAGTGTTTCGTATTCGTCCTTGGCATTCTTCAGTGCGTCTTCGACCGCCTTACCAAACAGATCGGCTTCCACCGGTTTGTCCAACAATGATGCCTGGGTTTCTGCCTTAAAACCAGACTGCCGTAACCACGCATGTCTCTTGATAACAGTGCCTTCCGCTATCAATCTGCCAGCGTTGTCCGCAGCGTCGAAGGTTGCTTTCAAAATGCAACCAGACACGGCTCTACCCTCTGCGGAAATCCGAGCTAACTGGCCCTTTAAAGGTTCAGGAGCAGAGGCTATGAGTGCCGCAACTTCTTCCCACTGATGGCAGTTATAGCTGACCAACAGGGTGGTGGAATTTGCAATCCTTGCTTGATAGGCGGACATTGAGGCTACTTTCCTGCCGAAACCGTATAGTTTTTTGCTCTCCTTGTCGGGAGGAGCTTCGGACGATGACAAGGGTGTTCCAGCCCTCTTACGAGTGTTGGTGACAACTACGGAGTCTGGCTTCAGATGTCCTCTTATATAGAGAGGGTCAGACTGGGCCGCCCTGAAAAGTTTTTCAACCCAGGGATTGACTGCTCTGGTGAGGTTCGGGTTCACCAGGGACGGATCTATTCTCCACTGAATGGATTTAAGGATAGGGATGGTCTGGGCAACAGGCCTCCTTTCTCCCACTAACTCTTCTGCGAAGTCCCTTTCCTCCTGGACACTGTGGGTGTCAATGTGGAAATGTTCTGCTGCGCGTGCAAGAACCTCGTTTAGGAGGGGTTGTTTATCGACCGAGGAGTCGTTAACCGGGGCTTCGTTTTCTACCGGGGAATCTACTCTGTATGTTTCCGGGTCCTCCTCTTCCTCTTCCTGGTCCTCATCATCCCCATAGTAGCCCGTCCCGGTTTGCTCTTCTATCAAACCAAATTCTTGGTCCTCACAAAAGGAAGCCTCTCCTTGATACAGTGAGTATGGTCTTGCGTAAGGTTGTACCTCGAAGGGTTCAGACCTCATCGGAGTTTCAAACCGGGGCTTCTTACTCGGGGGGATAGGATCAGTAGAGCCTGAGGGTGTCGCCCCCTGTGGATCATACGAGAGGAAATGTTCTGGATTTTTATCATAAAAATCTGCCAAAGAAGACATTCTTGACATGACCCTATCTATGTCTTCACTGGACCATTTTTTGGAACTGGGGATGACCCTCTCAGCAAGTCTATGGGATTTATCTTGAGTAGCTTTGCTGGTTTTAGACATATCAGCAGACCTGGTTTTGTCTGTCTGTTTAGGGGGAGTGGTGTGTGTCACAGGTGTGGAAGAGTGCAAAGGTTGTTTCTTCTGCTGTTTTCCCCCCTCCCCGTGAGTGGAAAAATGTTTTCCCTGTCCTTTAGTGGCTCCGGAGGTTTTCGACGCCTGGCGTCGAGGAACGGGGGTGGTGTCCCTGTCCTTCGAGCGTGGGGCCTCGCTGGTTTTAACTGCGGGCTCCGACTCTTGGAGTGCGGCCTGGGGGTGGAAGTCGTCTTCGTCTCCCGACGATCGAACTTCTGTAAGCCTAGGGAGCGAGGCACTCCTGGCAAAAGTGGATGATTGCCTGGAGTCATGCGGCGATCTTGATCGAGAGCGCCCAGAGGACACCGAATCGGACCGTTCTGTTTATGCCTCTTTCCGAGAACTCGACGTCGTCGAGTCTCGGGTGTGTTTAGTGTGTGTAGTATGTGAAGCGCTTGTGTCGCCGGGGGTCTTCCCCATAGCCGCCCTGCCGGACGACCTTCTGAGGTCGGGGATCTGCGCTCGGCTGTCTTTCGACGCCGTAATGCCCTCGCCGTCCGAAAGTACGGCGTCGCTGCCGTCGCTGAAGGCACCCTCCGCTGCCATGGCCGCCTGCCTGGCGTGGTGGGCCCAACGCTTCGTCGAACGGTCCTTAAGTGTCTTAGGTTTAAACCTACTACACGCTCTGCAGTTCGCTTCGGGGTGGTCCCTCGGCAAGCAGAGATTGCACGTGGCGTGCCTGTCGACCCAAGGGTATTTGCGATTGCACTTGGGGCAGAATTGAAAAGGGGTACCCTCCATACGCACCTTGAGGCAGCGGGCTGTTAAGTGTAGGAAATGTATAAGGTGTACCTATATACCATATATATATATGTGCCAGTCGTCTATGCAAGGGTACATTGGGATTGCGTCCCTGCGTAGGTGTGCTGCCGCCACCACCAGTACCTTGGTGAAAACCCTTGGAGCCGAGGCTATACCGAAGGGCAGCACCTTGAACTGGTAGTGCTGACTGTCCACCTTTAAGCGCAGGAATCTTCTGTGCCCTGGGAACATGGAAATATGAAAATAGGCATCTTTCATGTCCAATGTTGCTATGTATCCCCCCTTTTTAGGCGGGGAATTACCTCTTGAAGAGTAGTCATGCGAAATTTGTGGGGCTTGACATACTTGTTTGCAGGGCTTAAGTCTAATACTGGGCGCATTGTCGAATCTTTTTTTGGAACAAGGAAGTAAGTTGAATAGATACCCTTGTTTACCTGGTTGCCCGGGACGAGTTCTATCGCGTCCTTTGCGAGAAGATTGACGATTTCCTCGAGGAGGATCTTCTGGTGGTCTAGGGAATGTATTTTTTGTCGAGGAGGGTGGTTTCGGGGGCGCTCTAGCAGTTCGATGCAGTATCCTGCAGATACTGTGGACAGCACCCATCTGTCTGATGTGATCCCTTCCCATGCTTGGGTGAAGTTGGAAATGCGCCCCCCTACTGGGGATGCGTGGGAAGGGACCCCGAGCGGAACGTCACTGCTTTGCGGGAGGCGTACTGCCTCTGCCGGGGCTGCCTCTACCTCTACCACAGCTCCTTTTGTTACCTCTGCCGTAACTCTGGGCAGTCTGCTGGTTGCCACCCCATGATGTACCCTGTCCCTGTGTATAATTGGAACCCCTCTGCGAATTATGGGCGCGTGAGCCGTGAAAATTACTATTCCCTCTTTGATTAGGGGGCTTATTCGTCAATTGTCCCAGGGACTTTAGAGTATCATACTCGTCTTTGGACGTTTTTAATGCGTCCTCTACCGCTTTGCCAAACAAGAGATTCGGTTCGACCGGCATGTCAATAAGGGTTGCCTGTGTCTTGGGTTTAAACCCTGACTGTCTTAGCCAAGCGTGCCTCTTAATGACAGTGCTCTTTGCTATGAGCCGGCCTGCATTATCTGCAGCGTCATAGGTGGTCTTTAGGATGCAACTGGACACAGCTCTACCCTCCGACGCGATCTGGGCCAACTGACCCTTTAGTGGTTCCGGTGCGGAGAGCAGCTACCTGCTCCCACTGGTGGCAGTTATAGCTAGCCAGCAGAGTGGTGGTGTTGGCAATCCTTGCCTGGTAAGCGGAAGTGGAGGCCACCTTCCGTTCTAACCCATACATTCTTTTGCTCTCCTTGTCTGGGGAGCCTCAGATAAAGATAGAGGAGTCTCCGCTCTTTTTCTGGTGTTTGTAATGACCAAGGAGTCGGTCTTAAGTTGACCTCTTATATAAAGTGGGTCTGACTGGGCGGCCCTGAACATCTACTCAATTCTGGGGTTTACAGCCCTGGTGAGATTAGGGGTGAGAAGGGAAGGATCAATTCTCTGTTGGATGGACTTGAGAATTGGAATGGCTTGAGCAATGGGTCTCATCTCCCACTAGCTCTTCTGCAAAGTCCCTTTCTTCCTGCGCCCCATGAGTGTCAATGCGGAAGTGCTCTGCAGCTCTACCCAGGACCTCATTTAGAAGGGGCTGGTTATCTACTGGAGTCTCTGTAACCTGGGGTTCTTTGCGGACAGGAGAGTCTATCCTGTAGACCTCTGCAACGTTATCCTCCTCCCCATCCTGGCCCTCGTCATGTCCATAATAATCTACCCCCGTTTGGTCTTCCAACATCACTAAATCTGGATCCTCATCACACTGTTGAGGGTCCTCACCATACTGCTGGTAAGGTTGTACGTAGAAAGGGTCTGAAATCAGGCCCTGAGTTGGAGTCTCAAACCGAGGTTTCTTACTAAGGGGCTGAGGGTCCCTGGATCCTGAGGGAGTAGCGTTGTCTGGGGTATAACCGAGGAAATGTTCTGGGCTTTTAGAGTAAAAATCAGCCAGGGAAGACATTCTTCTCACTACCCTGTCTAAATCTTCACTGCTCCATTCTCTGGCTCAAGCTTTTCGACGCCTGGCGTCGAGATTCGGGGGTACTTTCTCTCTCTCCCTCGAGTGTGCACATCGGGATTCGGAGGCAGACGCTAAACGGGCTGCCGGAGCAGACTTCTGGTGTGTGGCCTGGGGATGAAGGTCGGATTTGTCTTCTGACAAACGTACCTCGGTGACTATGGAAAGCGAGGGACTCTTGGCAACTGTGGACAGTTGCCTTGTGTCGTGAGGCGATCTCGATCTGGAACGCCCAGAGGACACTGACTCCGTGGACCGCTCCTTTTGTGTCCCTTTCCAAGAACTCAACACGTGTGTCGAGTCTCAGTTGGACTTAGAGTGTTTAAGTGTAGAAGTAGTGTGGGTAGCGCTCGTGTCGCCGGGTGTGTTCCCCATAACTGCCCTGCCGGACAATCCTCCGAGGTCGGGAACTTGCGCTTGGGCATCTTTCGACACCTCTGTGCCCTCGCCGTCCGAAAGTATGCGTTGCTGCCATCATTGAAGGCACCCACCGTGTCCATGGCCTCGAGTTGCCTGGCGTGGTGGGCCCAACGTTTAGTGGAGCGGTCTTTGAGCGTTTTTGCTTTAAAAAGCTTACACGCTCTGCAGTTCGCTTCGGGGTGGTCCCTTGGCAAGCAGAGGTTACAGGTGGCGTGTTTGTCCACCCAAGGGTACTTGCGGTTGCACTTGGGGCAACATTTTAATGGAATACTCTCCATATGCACCTATGGCAGTGGGCTAGTGTGTGTAGGAAATAAAAAGAGTGTAAGTATGTGCGTTTCCACCCCCCACTCTCCCTACTTGAAGGGCTGAGGCCAGAGGCCTTCCAAGGCCCGGGCTGAGGCCAGAGGCCTTCCAAGGCCCGGGCCAAGGCCAGAGGCCTTCCAAGGCCCAAAGTCCCTTGTGCAGCTCTCGACGGTTGTTTGTTCTTCGGACTGGCGTCGATCTTCGATGTCTCGACGTGGGAGTGAAAGAACGGGTAAATTAATATTGATTTTTGCTAAATGGCTGAAAGCCAGGGAACTCTGTGCAATGCTTCTGACCAGTATGGCGGAAAAAACAATCTGAGGGACCTACACGCGTGAGGGATCATGGGTACAGTGGACGTCACACTAGGGATAGTATTACTGGCACGCCCTGTGTCGACGCCCATTTTCAAGTTTCGAAAAACATATATATATATATATATATATAGCAAAACCAGCATACCGAGGTACAGGGAAACGGACAGCACTACAGAGAGCAGCTGCCTGAAAGCAATGAAAAGGCTGTAAAAAAGAAACAACTCCAAGATCACTCCAGTCAAAAATAGACTTGATTAGTTGTGCAGTGGAAAAAATACAGAGTGCAGGCAATTAAGGCTTTTCACGGCTGTCCAGCCGCTTCATCACAATGAGGAATGTAAAAGTAAGCAAGATATGTAAAGCAGTGATCTCATCTCTATGGTTGCAAGAAAAAAACATAGAAAACGTCTACAAGGGACCAACATGTATAAATTAGAAAAGGTCAGACATCTTAAAGTGTTAAATGTTAGAGCAGATAAAGTAAAACAATCCTAGTTTAACCATGTACTGCATACGTGTGGTGTATGTGCAGACAAACTCAGATAACTGAATACAAGGAGCAAGAGAATATGTTTTGCTTATATCTGCACTAGTGACTGAAAAGATTTGTGGTTTAAAACATATGAATGAAAAAACCCAAAATCACAAATCTTAACACAACGGCTAGATAAATCACAAAATTACAGCAGAATTAACGTTCTCCAAGCCGCACTCTATACGATATACAGTCCTGCAAGTGCAATTGAGCATGTTGATGAAAACAAAAATGAGAAATCTGGCTGAAATTTTAAAATAGCGTTCCCACAATGCAATCCTGTACTTCATGAATGGGCACTGATGTATGCCCAAGTAAAGGTTCTAGTGGGCGCGATTTGGGTGGATTCATTGCATAAAACTTGAGTCTGACCTTCCGCATGTATTTATCGAAGTCAATTCTGGTCTCGACATAATTATAGGAAGCAGTGGGACAGAAGTTAAGCCCCAATTTGAGTATCTTAAGTTCATTAGAGGAAAATATGTGCGAGGACAAATTTACAATGGACATGTCCGATGAGTCAGTGCCTGTCAGTAGGTTTTCTTTGCTCCAGAGCGTGTGAACCTCTCGGACCTGTCCGTGTCCGAAGTGCTTGAGGCGTTACCCTCGCCTTGTTTTTTTCTTCCTCTGTATCCCATGGATTTTCCTCGACCTTTGCCTCTTGCTTTCTTGTTGCTGTTGTTTTTACCATCCAAACCCAACAGTCTCATGTCTTCTAAAAAATTCAATTTCCATTGAGGCTGCTCGCTTTCACTCTCTGTGGTGTCAATTTCTGAAGATGTGTCCGCTGTTTGTGCTTCCTTGGCCGATGTCGAAGGGTAAAAAGGAAGTTTCTGCTGTAAACTATCAAAGCGCCTGGCAAAGGTCACTCTTCCATTTTCATATTCTTCCTTGTCCCGGAGAAATGTACTTTCCTTCCTTCATTTTATGTCATCTTAAAAGGTTATATAGCCTTTTCCCATGTTGCTGCGAATACGTTTCCCCCTCTTCACCATAATCGTATTGCTGATGCTTGTATCTGCTTAGATTCACATGCTGTCCGTAGGCCGACATCTAGTGGAAGCTGTGGAGTATTACAGTTGTTTTTGAAATTCGAAAAGGCACGTCGACAAGGCGTGCCAGTAATACTATCCCTAGTGTGATGTCCACTGTACCCATGGTCCTTCACGCGTCAAGGTCCCTCAGATTGTAATTTTTCTGACATAAGGTGACATGAAGTGTTGCGCGAGTACAGATGTATCCAAGCAGATATGTATCAGACAAGCTCGTAAGCATCCATGCACCTTTTCTCCGAGGGGAAGAAGGGTGGGCGCATGTGAATCTAAGCAGATACAAGCATCAGAAATACGATTACGGTGAGTAATGTATCCCTTCTGAGGCTTGAGGAATCTGCTTAGATCACATGCTGTGCATAGATTAGCGAGCAGTGTTAGGAGGGTGGTGGGTTGGGAGAAGGTTCATGGGCGAACAGATGTCTTAGAACCGCTTGTCCCACCTGTGTATCTGTCTTGGAATGAGTGTCAATACATTAGTGCTGAATGAAAGTGTGCACTGAGCTCCATGTAGCTGCTTTGTAAATGCTGTCTAAAGGTACATTTGCAATAAAGCCCAGAGTAGCTCCTGTGCTCCTTGTAGAGTGGGATCTTGGCGTGAAAGGCAGTGTCTTGTCTGACAGGGAATAGCACAGTTGAATGCACCAGACTATCCATCTGGAGATGGCATTCTTGGAAATGCGATTCTCCTTCTCTGTTAGGGGCTACAGAGACAACAGTTGGTCTGTTTTCCTTAGTGGTCTGGTCTTGTTTACATAGTAAATGACCACCCTCATTACATCAAGTGTGTGGAGTTTTACCTCAGCTGAGCTCTTTGGGTTGTGCAAAAAGGCCGGGAGCTCAATGGACTGGTTCACATGAAATTTGGAGATGAACTTAGGGGAGAACATAGGATGCGTATGTAAAACCAGTTTGTCTTTGTGTATCACAATGAAAGGATCCTGCACTGACAATGCTTGCAAATCACTAACTCTTCTTATGGAAGTAATAGCCACTAAGAAGGCAGTCTTGTAAATCGGGTGTATAAGACTTGACTTCTGCATCGGCTCGAATGGAGGTCCCATGAGCTTAACGAGTACTACATTGAGATCCCATCCTGGCGGCAGGTTTGAAATTAGAGGGTGGAGTCTTTTGACTCCCTCCATGAATGCCTTGATGACCGGTACCTTCCACCATTAGACCTTGTTGTGGGAGGTGGTGTAACTGACAAGGCCGCCAGGTGGACCTTTAAAAAGTTGAATACTAACCCTGAGTCTAGCAAGTGGAGCATTTAATTTAGAATGTGTGATGGGGTACATTCTCTGAGGTTAATTTGTTTAGACTGGCAACAAATTACAAATCTCCTCCACTTGTCAAACTAACAGTGTCTAGTGTTAGGCTTTTGTGCTTCCTTAAGGATATCCATACACCTTTGTGCCAGGTTAAGATGTCCGAAATCTAGGACTTCAGGAACCATGCTGTCAAGTTCATTGTGTGAGGTTGAGGGTATACCGTTAGTCCCCCGTGTTGAGTGAGCATATTGTTCATGCACGGGAGCTTGATGGGATCGCACATCACCAGTTTGTGCAGATGTTGATACCAAGGTTGTCTTGCCCACATAGGAGCAACTTGGATGAGCGTCACCTGTTCCTTGTAGATCTTGTTCACTACCCTGTTCATGAGAGTAGGGGGGGGGGGGGAGGCGTACATTTCCCTGACTAGTTCATCCATAGGGCGTTCCCCTTTGAGCCTGGTTGGGGGAACCTGGACGCGAAGTCTGGGCATTGACTGTTTTTGCTTGTAGCGAACAAGTCTATTGTGAGGAAACCCCACTGAAAGAAGAGCTGCTCTACGACTCTTGAGCCTAGTTGCCACTCGTGTTCCTCTGGCAGGGGATCTCTACTCAGTGAGTCTGCTAGAGAGTTGAGTTGCCCTGGAACATGTTGAGATGACAGGAATATTTTCCGTTTGAGTGCCCATTTCCAAATTTGTTGCGCTAGCTTGGACACATTTTGAGAACATGTGCCCCCTTGTTTGTTGTAAAACAACGCTTTAGTGCTGTCTGCGAGGACTTGCACTGACTGGTTCTTCAGGTGAATCTCAAACGTCTGAAGGTCTTTGAACACTGCTAGTAGTTCCAGCAGATTGATATGGTTCTGCGCCGTAGCATGAGTCCACAGACCTTGAGCTGTGTGATGAAGGTAATGAGCCCCCCAAACAGCGACTGCGGCATCTGTTGGGATAATCGCTTGTACTTCTGGATCGTGGAAGGGTTTTCCCTTCAACAGATTCTCTTGTCCACCATCACACGTTTTGTACTAGTGTTGGCGAAACAACCACTAGATCGTCCCAATGACTGCTTGCCTGAGACCACTGTTTCGCCAACCACTCCTGCATGGGTCGCATGCGCAGGCGCGCATGTGGTACCAGGTAAATGCAAGATGCCATCATGCCCAGCAAACGCATAGCTTTGCGTACACTTTTTTGGCAGTCAGCTTGATAATGTGGAATTTGCAGTAACATGTTTTGGACTCTTGACTCTGATGGAAGGACCAACCCCTCTTCTGAGTTTATTACAGCTACTAGGAACAGTTTTTTTGTGCTTGGCACAAGGCTTGATTTTTTTCTTGTTTATTGAGAAGCCCAACTGAATGAGAAGGTTGATAGTTCGCTGAATGTTTTGCCATCAAACTTGGGGCTTCTCCCCTATAATCAGCCAATCATCCAGGTAAGGGTACACTGGGATTGCCTCCCTGTACAGGTGCGCTGCCACCACCAACAGTACCTTTGTGAATACCCTTGGTCCGGATGCTATTCCAAAGGGTAGCACTTTGAATGTGTATTGCTGGTTTGCGATCTTGAACCGCAAGAATCTTCTGTGTGCTGGGAACATTGAAATATGAAAATAAGCATCTTTCATATCCAATGTTGCCATGTAATCCCCCCGCTTTAGCAGAGGGATTACTTCTTGTAGCGGGATCATGCAGAACTGTTGTGGCTTGACATATTTGTTTGCATAGTGTAAGCCTAATGCTGGGCGCATTGTTAGATCTTTCTTTGGCACAAGGAAGTAGGTTAAATAAACACCCTTGTTTACCTGGTTGGCCGGGATGACTTCTATGGCGCCCATTTTGGAGCAGCGTGGCGATTTCCTCGATGAGGACGCATTGGTCTTTTTTGGAGTGAATTTTCTGGTGCGCTGGATGGTTCTGGGGTCGCTCGAGGAGCTCCACACAACCACCCGCCACGGTGGATAGCACCAACTTGTCTGAGGTGATTCCCTCCCATACTTGGGTGAAGTTTGAAATACGCCCTCCTACTGGAGAGGCATGGGAGGCCACCTGGAGCCGTTAATCACTGTTTTGGAGGTGTGTCAGCACTTCTGAAGGAGGAGCCCCTGCCCCAGGCACGAGATCTGCGTGATCCCCTCAGGTAACTTTGAGAGGCGTGGCCTTGACTGTTACCCCAGGAAGTTCCTTGATTTCGATTGTAGCCTGAACCACGTTGGAAATTCTGTCTGCGTGAGCGACGAAAATTACCATTACTCCTCTGGCCAGTGGGTTTATTGGGTAGTTGGCCCGAAGATTTCAGTGTATGACATTCTTCTTTAGCCGTCTTTAAGGCGTCTTCAACTGCCGTCCCAAAGAGTAGGTTAGGCTCGATGGGCATATTGAGAAGTGTGGCTTGCGTCTCCTGCTTGAAGCCAGATTAGCGTAACCAAGCGGGACGCTTAATAATGGTTCCCTCTTTAATAATCCTTCCCGCATTGTCTGCGGCGTCAAGATTAGTCTTCAACATCCAGCTTGAAACTGCCCTGCCTTTTGCTGCCACAGTGCTAATTGTGACTTCAGTGGTTCAGGGGCCGATGACAACAAGGCTGAAACCTCATCCCAATTTTGGCAGTCAAAACTTGCTAAAAGAGTGGAGTTATTAGCTATTCTAGCTTGAAAGATAGCCGAAGAGGCCACTTTCCTCCCCATTATATACAGCTTCTTACTCTCCTTGTCTGGAGGAGCTTCAGAGGCGGCTAGGAGTGACCATGCTCTTTTCCTTGTTGTAACAACGAGAGAGTCAGGCTTAAGCTGTGCCCTTATATATAGATGGTCGGATGTGACAGGTTTGAAGAGCTTTTCAATGCAGAGGTTAACAGCCCGCATCTGATTAGCTGTTTCCAGCGAAGGTTGTATATTTCGCTGAACAGACCGCAGGAGAGGAATTAATTCAGAGAGACTTTTTGTCTCCTAAGATATCAGCAACAAAATCTTTGTCTTGTTGCGTTTCCTGCATTGCTGTCTGGAAATGCTCAGCTGCCTTGACAAGCACATCATTTTATGGCAGCTGGTTAACTATGGGTGAATCTGTTGCAGGAGGATCCTGACTGACAGGAGAGTCTATGTTGTACATATTAGCGTCTGGGTCAATATCATCATCTTGAGAGGCATAGAGGTCCTCAGTGTCCGTGTCCAGGGTCATACAGGTCAACGACTGGGTGGGTCTAGAAATAGTGGCCGAAACAGGGAACTGAGAACCAGAGGCCGCTGTTGTAGGTGGGGTGGACTGAAGGCTTGTGAAATAATTAGGGTCCTTTTCATAAAGGTTTTGCCATGAAGGTCATCCTCCTCATGACCCTGTCGATATCCTCACGAGACCACTGGGCAGAGCTAGGAATGGACCTAGGGTCTGAAGGGTGTAAAGGAACTCCTTGATCTTGAGGAGTGAGAGGGATTTCAGGAGGGGTCTGGGTTTTCTTCTTCAGGGCTGAAGACAGGGAGTCTTGTTCCTGTGTTACTCTTGTGAGGGGACCTATCCCTTTGTGACCTTTCTGTAGAAGGGGTCTTAAAAGACTTTTTCTTGGACTCCCTAACCTTTACTAGGCCTTCTGGGACCGGTTTCTTTACCAAATGGGCTAGTTCCGCCTGTATAGGGTTTTTTACCGATTTCGTCAGAGAACGTCGAACTTCGGTTCTTGAAAATCCAACGCCCAGTGCCTATTTAGGCGGTCCTTTAATGTCTTGGGTTTGAAGAGCCTACAAGCCCGACAGGTCCCTTTGACGCAGTCCCGAGGGAGACAAATGTTGCACACCAGGTGCTTGTCGACCCACGGAAACATTTTGTTGCACTTAGGGCAACATTTAAAAGGGGTCCAATCCATAACGGAATGACACGGCAGCTAGGCGAGTGTAGTGTATGAGAAGGGGCAAATACATTCTTGAATGTCCTCCCCCCTCTATCCCTACTGTGTGGGCAGAAGCCCGAAGCGGCCTTCCATGGCCAGACAAATCTGCCGGCGGGAGTCTTCGACTTTCGTTTGTTCACCGCTGTCGGATGGTCTCGATAGTCCTTGATATCGAATATAAAGGATAGTACGAAACATGATCAATAATTTGTAAAAGTCAAAAGGTGGTAAGCCGAAAAGGTGAGCTCTGCGAAATAGCATCGTTCTACGATGGTGGAAAAAAACAATCTGAGGGACCTCGACGCGTTAAGGACCATGGGTACAGTGGACGTCACACTAGGGATAGTATTACTGGCACGCCCTGTCGACGTCCCTTTTCGAATTTCGAAAAGAACAACTTTAATACTCCACAGCTTCCACTAGATGTCGGACTATGCACAGCATTTGATCTATGCAGATTCCACAAACCTCAGAAATATATATGGCCCGCTCTGAATTATTTTGGCAAGTTTGGTGAGGTTTTGTCCAGACCGGGGTTTGGGGGGGAAGTTATAGGGTTAGTCCCAAAATAGTTTTTTTGCCCTTAGAAATCATGGAAAAAATGTTGCTCACGCATACAGGCCAAACCGCTGGACAGATTCTCACCAAATTTGCACCAGGAGCGGCATATTGGTCCCGAAAGCGTGCTTTCATGGATTTGGTGTAAATCCGTCCAGTAGTTTCTTGTACAATGACCAAAAAGTAGGTCCAGAAAATGATTGCTATCTGGCTCCGCTTCGCGGACCCATTTCCCTGTTCGGTCTGCGGACAGCATCCGATTGGCCTAGAAGGGGATGTAATGTCCGTGGACATCGGTCGCTCCCCCTGATTGGATGGTGAAAAGTGTGAAATTGTCAGATTTTTGGAAACGCCGACCTTGTTGGATTTGTGGGTTTATTTATTCAAAATACACCAAAGCCCGCAGGCATCAGGGCGCACACAGACACTTCGCTTGGGCCGATAACTTGGGCTGCCGGCCCTTTATCCCTCGTTCTGGTCGCTGGAACGGGGATGAACATCATATTATTCACATTAGCAGAACACAAAATGCTAATGGAAATGTTGGAAAAAACTTGAGTCCATGTACTTTACTGAGAATTGTCAAGTAGATGGAGTCTATAAGATTGTTTTTTTAGTTCTATTTTTTAACTGTGAAAGGTGGTTCCTAAAAGAACCTTTCTATTGTTTTAAAAAAGTGTTTGCAGGAGAGGTTAGAACTTAAGGTGAGGAGGGAAATGAGGGAACATGCACCAAGCACTAATATTGAGACGCAGGTGGACAGGGGAAGATGTTGCGCATGTGTGACTTCACAGGTAGTGGGCAATGTTTCTCATGCTCCTTCATTACAGCTTCAAACGCACATCAAAATTGCTTCCCCCTGCAGATTGGTGTGTTGCAGTATATTCAGAGGACTGTTGTATTCCAAAGATATGGATCAACAGCCTCTTTTATAGCTTGCAAGGTAGCTGGTGGGATTTTGTGTCCCACTGAAGTAGGCTGTGTGGTTACAGTATTGGTTGAGAAAGAAGATGTGGAGGAAGACCGCCTACTGCTTGCTAAGAAAGGAACAATCTTTCTGAGAGCATTGAAGTAGTTGGATTTGGTGTGGTGGCACATGGAGGTGGTCCCATAGGAGTAATGTCAAGGTAGTCCGCGACTGAGTACTCTGTGCATTTCACTTTCGAAGCTTTAGCCTTTGGTACATTCCCAACAGTGGTACATAACTGCTACACCCATGATTCTCTCTGGGTGGGAGAGGTAGGCACTTCCTTTACCTCATCTTCCTGGTCCTCTTCATTGTCTTTGGAAACTGCACTTTTTTTGTTGTGTGGGTCCTCTAGCTGGTGGTGGCTCTTGGGGAGGAGGGATGGAAATAGCTGATGCCATTTTTAAGATAAATAGCAGCTTTGCTACTATTCTTCCAAGAATTTGCTTTGTACTAGATTATTAATGGATAATGAGTAAGAATAGGTGTAGAAGACGTGCAAGGGTACATTTTGAGCTTTAAAGTTCCTAGATCAGTAGAAAATGCAGTTCCGAACTGTCCTCGAAGCCAGCACATGAACGCAAAGTGCAAACGTGTTCATGGACACATCATCATGCTGCGCACATGGTCACGTGGCACTGTCCTGAAGGTCCACAATGATGTCAGATGTTTGCGGACATTGACGGAAGCAAAAACAATGGAAATAGTATAGAAGTGTTAAAAATGATGCTAGAAGGTGGGAAATGGCAGAGTTAAGGTGAAACGTTGTAAATTGGACGAAAACGTTACTAAATTGGGGTAAGTATGATATAAGTAAGTTATAGGAAAATAGCATGGACTGGTAAAAACCCATGGAATTCGCTGAAAAAAAGTTGTTAAAGAGACGTTATGTTTAAGTTGCATTAATAAAAACCTATAAAATTCACTGAAAAACTTTGTTAGAGAGAAGTTATGGTTACAAGTAAAACTGAAAAACACCAGAAATTCACCAGTTATGGTAAACTAAGCAACCATAACTCACGCCACCACCGTGCACTGCTAAGACTACCACCCAGGACATCAAAGATGTCATCAAAAATGTCATCCAGGAACATCCAGTCGAAAGAAAGTTACCAGTTGGTAAGTAACTTGTTCTTCAAATGGATTGTATCGCCCAGAACCAGAGCTGCATCGCCTCTCTGCACAGCGTGAGTGACCCTACACCTCCTTTCTTGTTGAGGTAATGCATGGCCACTGTGTTGTCCGTCATGATCAGGACACTCTTCCCTCACACAGACGGCAGAAAAGCCTTCAGGGCTAGCCTGATGGGCCTCAGCTCCAAAAGATTTATGTGGAGTTTGGACTTCGACGGAGACCAATGACCGCTGGTGGTCAGCTCATTGGCATGAGCTCCCCATGCTGTGAGGGAAGCATCGGTCACTACAGCCACCTCTGGCCAAGGTTGGCAAAAAGGCTCCCCCTTATCGGATTCCCTTCGCTGGCCCACCACAGAAGATCCTGAGAGACCCTCAGCGGAATCTGAAGGAGATCCGACATGTTGCCTGAGAACTGGACCACTGCATCTTGAGAACCCATTGCAGGGATCTCATCCACAGCCTGGCCTCTGGCACCAGAAAAATGTAGGATGCCATGAGGCCGAGCAACCTTAAGAATTCGAAAGCAGAGACACTCTGGGCATGTTGAAACAACTTCTCCACCATTTGCACAATGTGATGAGCCCTCACCTTGGGAGGCGAGAACTTCCAAGGACGTGTCTAGCACAACCACAATGTACTGGAGCTGTTGGGAAGGTGTCAGATGCAACTTCTTGAAATTCAGGGAGAAGGCCAGCCTGTGGAGGGTGTGGCAGGTGAGACAGATGATCCAACGCTTGCTCGGGAGAGTGCGCCCGGATCAGCCAGTCGTCCAGGTAGGGGTAGACGTGAACCCCCCTCTCCTGAGATATGCTGCCGCCACCACCACCACCATGAGATTGGTTAAGAACTTTGGGGCAGAGGTCAACCCGAATATCAGGACCCGAAACTGAAAGTGCGAGTTGCCAACCGAAAACCTCAAGTATGTTCTGTGCTTTGGGTGGATTGGCACATGAAAATAGGCATTCTGTAGGTCCAATGACACCAACCAATCCTGAAGTCGAAGGGCCTGAAGCACCTGAGAATGAGCGAGTTCCTCAGGAAGGACAAGTTCAAGATGGTCTTGAACTTGTCCTTCGTGAGGAACTTGTTTAAGCAACTTAAGTCGAAAAAGGGTCTCAGTCCTCCGTCTTTCTTGGGAGCCAAAAGATATGGGGAACACCAGCCCTTGTTCCTCTCTGCCACAGGCACTAGTTCTATAGCGCCTTTCTCCAGAAGGGTCAAGATTTCCCGCACAAGGAGCGGATCCGAAATCTTCAAAGAGAGCTTCCTAGGTGGATTGTCATGAGGCCCACTTAGGAAGGATAGGCAGTAGCTGTGGGCTATTGTTTCCAGAACCCACGCATCTGAAGTATTAGCTTGCCACTCTTCGAGATGCTGAGACAGTCTGCCCCCAACCGGCGGACAATGGGACCTGGCCTCATAGTTGTTTTGGAGTGGCTGCGGTAGCGCCTGAAGGCAAGAGGCAGCTGCTTTGGCGGCTTTGGTACCTCTTCCCCATTCACCACGAGGACCTTTACGGTGGCCCCTTTGACTGGTTGCTCCTCTCGCTCTACCAAAAGAGGAGTAGTAACAAAAGGAACCACCCCCTCCACTGCTGTCCCCTAGGACGAAAAGGCGGAGGTTAACGCACAGCTGCACCCAAAGATTTAGCAGCTGCTTTGGAGGTCTGCAACCTCTCAAGGCTCTCGCCAGCCTTGCTGCCAAACAAATGAGAACCGTCAAAGGGTATGTTGAGAAGATGGGCCTGCACATACGGAGCAAACACCGACTTCCGTAACAACGCAAACCTGAGTATCACGGTGTCCAACCCAGACTGAAGGGATTCGCACAATAGCAAGAAACCCATCCCTTTGTTCCCCTTCAGGAATATGCTCAGTCGCTAGAGAGACAATTCCACAGAGTGTACGAAGATTTTGCCAAGGCACGGGTGGAATTGGCCGATTTCAGTGCCATACTCCCAGCCGAAAATACATTGCGCGCCCATCCATCAGAGCGCTTGTCGTCCCTATCAGGACGGATGGTAGTATACACTGCCTTCCTCAAGTGGATATGGGTAGCTAGGGTCGCTATTGGATGGGCGGTATTTCTTAGTCAACGACTTGTTGACCGCCAGAAGAGACTCCGGGGCGTTCCAAGTAGCAATCACCCTTTTCTGTAACCCCATGTGAACAGGCAACACTGGGTCAGTGGACGGACCCTGATCTAAAATGTCTGTCAGGTCATCATGGGTGAATTCAACTGGAGGGCCGGACCACCCTAGGTACTCCATAACCCTAGACATCAATCTCCTATAGGATGATTCAGCATGAGCCCCAGGCTCTGGCCTACCAAACTCCATTTCCGAAGATGTGTCAAGGCCACTGGCATGTAAAGACTGACGCAGATCCTCCATCTGACTGTCCTCGGAAAAGAATGTCAGGAACTTCAGGTGTATCACCATCAAAAGGCTCCAACTCCACATCAGACCTCTCCTCATCCTCATATGTCCTGTAGAGAATGAAAGAACTCCTTCCGAGGGCGCGCGAGTGTCGGACTGAGAGCGTTCCCTGCGCGGACGGAACAGTGCCCCGAGATTGAAAAATCTCCTGCATTTTCTCCCTGAAGGCCTCCCATTCCTCCAGAGTAGAGGATTTAGTGGGACTTAGTGGGACAACGAGAATACACAACAGGGCAAATTTCGGTCTCTTCTGACCGTAAAGAATTAGTACCATCCCTAACCGTAGGGTTGTCATGATACACAAAAGACGGTTATGCGGGGAAGCTAATGTCCTTTATTGACCTAAATCTACCCCGTACCGTCGGTAGCAAGGGAAGCCAGGCGGGACACGGTACCTTAAGTGGGAAGGATCCTCCAGCGGTGGCAGTTGTTCCTGGTAGTGGGTGCAAGTTGCGTCGTCGTCCAGGGGAAGAGAAGATCTCGACTTGGAGGAAAGATGAAGGTCGTTGCACTACCAGGGAAGAAACCAGCCGCAAAGTTTTCCAGTTAAAGGTGGTACCCTTTGTTTCGCGGTCGTGGTAAAACGTGGTATCCCGGTTGCCGGGGTGCTTGGCACAGGCAAGGCGGCCACGAGGTACGTCGGGAAGGCGAAAAGACGGTGAAACTGGTTATCCCCACCAGTCAAAGGAAGAAGACTCTCCGGCGGGAGATCCCCTCCGTCGTTGGGAAAAGTGGTGAGGCAGTCCAGCAGGGCTCCACTGGTGGTGGTGTCGTGGCAGGTTGGCTCAGCTTCTCCCTCATCCGATTCTTAGGTCCTGTGGCGACTTCTGAAGTTCCAGTCCCCAAAGCCCTGCTTTTATGCAGCAAACCCATTCACTCAGCCTAGCTGTCACTCAAACATGCTAAGTGGTGAGCCGGCCGGCTCACCACTTGGGCCAATCAGGATGGAGTGCGACTTGAGTTGCGCCTAGGCAACTCAGTCCAGGGTGCCTAAATTCCCCTCCACCCCTCCTAAGTACCCCAGACAGAGTGGCACCTCTTTGGAGGGCTTCTGTGGAGAAGCCCGCCAAAAAGTGGAACAAAGGGCTCGACTTGGGTTGGAGTCACAGAAGAGAACACAAACGCCATTTTAGAATCAAGTTTTGGCAAAAATTACCAACCGGAGAATTAATATTAATTAAATAAACCAGCGGTATGTTCGAGGCTACCGTAAATAATTAAATAAAGATAGTAGCCTAAAACAATGGGAAATCCCATAGGAAAATATTCGCGGTTGAATATAAAAAAGTAGTATCCACTGCCACCAGCCAAAACTCGATCAGGGGGGACGGAGACGTGCCCCCTCGACTAACAGACCGTGGGGCAATCGAATTGCCCCAGCCAGTACGTCCACAATATGATGGGTTTGTACTGGTTCTATTCAGAATTTAAGACTATTAAAGTCAATGGTGACTTTACATGCCCTGGGAGACAGTAGTAAGTCCCAGGGTATGGAGTCTATACTGGGGGGTCACTATGACACCCCTGTGTCACTGCAATGAGGGTGCTGTGTAACACACATCACAAAAACACATGAAGCCCTATGGAGTAAAAGACCCCATAGCCCATTAAACACATCTAGATTCAAAGAAACACACTCAAATCATGCCCAAGAGTGAGGGTAAAAGAGTCTCACTCTTGGCAGGAGAAAAAAATAAACCCCAAAAATCCAGCAAAGCTGCTGGGGGACTCAGGCTGATTTTCTTACACCCAAATACCCTAGGACACCGGTCCTATATGCCTTACCTAAAATACATAAAGGCATCCTTCTGACCCCTGGTCGCCCGATTGTCTCAGGAATACAATCAATCCTAGAACCACTCAGCCAATATGTAGATTTTTTCATTAAAGATGAGATTCCAAAAATGAAATCATATGTGAAGGATTCCACAGCTATGCTCATTCTGCTTGCCTCCCTACCTTTCAACCCTGAACAAGATTGGCTAATTACCATCGACATAGAATCCCTCTACACCAGAATCCCACAACAGGACACTCTGGAAATGCTCAAAGCCCTCTTAGACTCAGGAATCGACCTCCATGGTATACCATCAAACTTTATACGATCGCTGGCCGAGATAGCACTAACAAAGAATTTTTTCTTGTTCAACGATTCATTTTTCCAACAAATCTCTGGCACAGCTATGGGTGCAACATTTGCACCTAGTTTGGCGAACTTGTATGTTGATTTTTTTTGAAAATAGATACATCTACCCAGCCACCAATCCTTTTCAAGCATATTTGCTCACCTGGCGCCGCTACATAGACGACATTTTCATCATCTTTAGAGGCACGGAAGACGATGTCAAGGCTTTCCATGATTGGATAAACAGACAAAACATACATCTACGGTTCACAATGGAGAAAAATATATCTGACCCATTTTCTTGATTTATTCATCGAAGCCTCAGAGGGAGGACTAATCTCGAAAGTGTATCGAAAAAAGAAGGACAAGAAAGCCTTATTGACATACTCCAGCTACCATCCCCAATCTTTGAAAGATAATCTTCCTTTTGGACAATTTCTGCGCTACAGGCGTCTATGCAGCAGAACAGATGGGTACACTCATCAGGCTAAAACCATAAAGAACCAACTAGTACAACGCGGGTATCCCAAGAAGATCATACACGATACCTACAAAAGGGCTAAACATATTCCCTGCGCGTGCACACTCGAGCAACATCAAAAGCCATCAGAAGAAGGACAAATCATCACAGCAGTATTTAGTTACTCACCTGTCATCAACAAACTAAAGAGAGGGATAAAATCCATATGGCCAATATTGAACACAGGCACATCCGATATGGCACTCCAACGGTTTGCGCTCAAAAGAAGACGTGATTTAAGAGACACACTAGTGAATACAGTTCGCCCAGGAGACATCACAGCTCGAACCACGCAGAATGTCCTGTGGAACCAAGCCCAACCAATGGGACACAGCCCATGTGGGCAATGTTCCATGTGTACTCAAACTGTCCGAAGTACTACCATTGACATTGGCTGGACTACCCCATGGGTTCAGAGAAACTTCACAAATTCTAACACAAAAGGGGTGGTATACATGATCACGTGTCCATGCAAGCTAAGATATATTGGAATGACGGCTCGGGAAGTAAAGAAAAGAATGATAGAACACAAATCATGTATTAGAACCAAGAAAATTACAGCACCAATGGTTCCCCACTTCCTGGCAGAAGGCCATACATCTGAGTCATTCCAATGGACCATTCTTGAGAAAATCAAACGACCAAAGAGGGGAGGAAATTACCATGCCATGTTGTTCACGCAAGAACAGAAGAGGATCTTTCGCCTCAACACATGCAACCGTGGTATAAATGAAGCTATGCAATGACAGGAACTTGCAGTACTACAACACTAAACCAGCTTCATTATATACTGGATATTACCTACAATACCTGTGACACAATATTGGTGTGCACCTGCTTGAAACATTCAACATATGTCCAATTCTTGTTTTTTTGTAATTTAGATGTTTTGTTCATACATCCTCTAGTTGCCTTCTCAGTCTCCCCTTTTGCCCCCTTTGGTAGCTCTTGGCCTATCACGTAGACCCTTGATCAGTTAGGTCCCTGGACCACGCTTACAGGCTCCCACCACCCTCCCCTGCGTGATTTCCATGCCCAAATTACCACTTTCTCCCCGTTTCCTGGGCCGTCTGACATAGTGATATATGATATGATAGTTTATTTATATAGCGCCTATACACAGAAGTGTTTCAAAGCGCTTCAAAAAATAGTGCCTGTTTTTTACCCACAGCTCCCGGGCACATCCTTTCCTTCGGTGCACTTGGATAGGGACTTTCTTACCTGTTCCATCCCTTTGTTCCTCCCCCCTTTCACCCAGACAAGAGACCCAGTCCCGGAACACCTCCCTCACTCCCCCCCCCCTCCCAACCAAGCTCTGGCTTGCCGCCAGCAGGGCAGGTGCCTTCTCCGTACGGCCCGGCTCTGCGCGGCCCATCGACGCCGTTTGTTGACATCTGCCACAGGGCCCGCCCCCGAGGCTCCGCCCCTCATTCACACCCACGGCCGCATCCTCAGACATTGGATGAGGCTAAGGGTGACGCATGCACACACCCGTCCGTATGCAGAGGGTTGCACTCACACTACCTGACGGCCAACCACGCCCCTAGGCCGACGCGTCACACACACAAGTGGATAATTCCACTTCTGGTTTGTCCGCACCACACAGACTACGCGCCAGCAGACAGCCCTTGCTGCTCCCGCCACAAACTACTCGGTAAGTGTTTACTTCCACCCCGCGGCTTTAGGCCACACTAGCCCCCATTTCTTGATGGCTCATCAATATGAGCCACGTATCTTATCTAGCTTCCTGGTCTTTAGCGGCTCACTAACTCGAGTGGTTTTCCCAATTTTGATATAATCCTCTAGCAGTCGCAGCACCCTGACGGCGGCCATTAGCCATTGCTACCGGCAACACGTTGTGGATTTGGGACTACAGGTAGGATTTACCCATTCACCTGGTCACTGTTTATTCACCTAGCCCTCATCTTAGCTGCACTTTTAGCACTCCGCTATATGCGGAAAAAATTTATACACCCAGTCCCACCGGTAATGGGTTTCTTAAGCAGTATACCACCATATGCAGCACCTGGCATCCTGCTGGTGTTCTCTTTTGCACTTTGCACCTCACCTTGTGTCTTGGTTTTAGGGTTCTAGAGGTTTACTTCAGCCACTCAGGTGTGGCTACGCTCGATCATTTAAGGAGCACGTGCACCTAATAATAATTACTATTGAGACTGGATATAGCATGTTCTGTGAGAGTGTACGATGCAACATTGCAAGCAGAGGTATCTCACGTCCTCTTGTGCAATGTTCCATTTTGTCTCCCTCTGCAGGATTCGTTGCAGCCTGCTGAGGCTTGTATACGCTGCCCTACAAATGAGGACAGCTGGTGACCACGCCACCATAGAAATTACTTTTGTGTCCTGATGAAGATGGTTCGCAAAAATATTTAACCATCGAAACCGGTCGACCTGACAGTTGTGGTTTCTCCACAACTCTACAAGATATCTCCCTAACAAGGAGGAGGTATCCAGATACTAAAGACCGCAACCCAGTCATCAATGGGTTTTCAGCACCTCAAGTGCGAAATAAGCATTTCTTGGCTTTTGTAAAAAACCATCAATGTGATGATCCACATCACCTTGTTTTTTTTTTTAACTCTTTTTAGCCAGACAATCACCCGCATGAAATCGATCTTTAGCCATTTGGGTCAATAAAGGAAGCACAGGAAATCCCAATGTCCTAAAAAAAAATTTCATGCCAGCCAAAAGAAGCTCGAGACATCACGACGAGAGATTTTTTCCCTCTCGCAGCAATCTATGACTTAACGGGTGATTGCCTTTTTACAGAACATTCTTGAAACCCAGCGTCCTTTGGTTTGGACCCTTGGAATCAGATGATATAATGGGGGCAATTTACCTTAGTGGGACAAGCCACTTTCCTCGCGGAGCCATCCTCCGAGGAGGACGAGGAAGGTGAAAGGTGACGCCGCTTCCGGGAGTGCCTCGACGAGGAGGACGAGTGGCGGGAACGGTATCTGGTCATTGCATCGAATGCAATACCATCGAATGCCTTTCCATCTAAAAAATTGCACCGGAAAAAAAGCATTTAATGCATATTTTTTGAAGGTAAAGGGTTTAGTTTGATTTTAATGTGTTTTAAAGGGTAAAAAAAAGGGTGGTTGAGTGGGCCCCCTCCATTAAAATATTAATAAAAAATGCATTTGATGCTATTGTTTTCGATGCATTTTTTTCAATGGAATGGTCTGTCGATGGTATTAATTCGATGGAATTACTATAAACCGTGAGAACCACTCCGGGACCGAGATCCCCGTGACTCCCTCCGACTGGGAGAGTCACCCCTCGAGTCGTCAGTGGAAAGACCAGTAGTCTTTTTGGATTTTCGGGTTTGGAAACCCGACCTACCTGCAATTTCCCCTTACGCTCCCGCAAGGCTGTGGCACTCAACGACTGGCACTTCGAGCAGTCGTCCGTGCGTGGCTCTCGCCCAGACACCACAAGCAGATACGGTGCGGATCGTGATGGACATCTTGGACTTACAGTGCCAGCATTTTTTAAAGCCAGACTGCAGGGTCATCGGGGTAGAAGAAGAAGACACGATCGAAGTAGAGAACACGAGGCGCGCAGAGTTCTCGAAGCAAACACATTTGCGGAAAAAACAGAACTGAGGCTATGGGCGCCTTGCGTGTTACTTATGACATCACCATCGATGGAGGCCTGCAAGGGACATCGACCAGAAGCCATCGACGCAGGATGTCCTCTGTGGAAAAATTTCCAAAGTTACACAGGTGTGGACATTACATGTCAAAGATGTGGAATACGTTGGAGGACACAATCCATTCGAAATGCTATTACTGTGAGTAATTCATGTCTTCTGTTGCTTGTGAATCTGCTTAGAATCACATGCTGTGCATAGACCAGCAAGCAGTACCCAGAGATGGTGGTGGGATGTGTGAAGGAACAGTAGCAAAGATGTCTTAGCATGGCTTGTCCCACCTAAGAATCAGACCTAGAGTCTGTATCTAGGCAGTAGTGTTGTGTAAGGAACAAGTTACTTACCTGTAACTGTTGTTCTCCAGCATGGGTCTGGCATGGATTCACATGCTCATGAATATTCCCCGTCTCCAGGCTGGGAATCCTCGGTAAAGAAAAAACCAGTATCAGTTTCGTTTCTGATCTGTCTTTCGTAGTAATAACCAATCACTGGTCTCTGCGTCATACTGACCACAGCCAATGACTGCCCTCTACCTAAGCACCGCCTCTGGCAGCCATCTTCAGATTTGGAAGCACGTGAAGTGGCAGTATGACCAAGTGAAGAGCCGCAGAGGGGTAGGCGGGAGGGTTCGCATGTGAATCCATGCCAGACCCATGCTGGAGAACAACAGTTACAGGTAAGTAACTTGTTCCTTCTCCAGCATGGGGTCTGGCATGGATTCACATGCTCATGAATAAAGAATACATAGCAGTACACACATGCACAACCACGGGAGGTGGCAAAGGCTCAACATTAAGCATCACATAAACTCAACATTAAGCATCTTACCTCCTCACCAGGCTCACCTCAGGCGAACAGGTTGCGCAGCACTGCTTGGCCGACCCTGGACTCCTCCCTGGAATCCCGGTCGACGCAGTAGAATTTCGTGAAGGTGTGCGTCGACCTCCACATAGCAGCCCTGCATATGTCCAGCAGGGGCACACCAGATAGGAACGCCGTGGTAGCTGCGATCGCTCTGGTGGAATGGGCTCTCGGACGGCCAGGCAGCGGTCGGTTTGCCAACCGATGACAGTACATGATACAGCCGGAGAGCCATCTGGAAATGGAAGCCTTCGAGAGAGCCTTCCCCTGATTGACAGGTCCAAAGTTCACAAAGAGTTGTGACGTCTTCCGAAAACACTTCGTGCGGTCTACGTAGAACTTCAGCGCTCTAGCCACATCCAGCGAGTGCAAAGTCCTCTCAGCCGGCGACGAAGGCGACGGGAAGAACACAGGCAACACCAAGGGTTCGTTGAGATGGAAGTCCGACGGCACCTTGGGCATGAAGGAGGGGTGCGTCCTGAGCACTACCCTCGTGTCGTGGAAAGTCAAGTACGGGGCCTTGCAGGAAAGGGCCTGGATCTCTCCCACTCGTCGTGCGGAGGTGATGGCCACAAGAAAAGATGTTTTCCACGATAGAAACTTCAACGGGGCCGAGTGCAGAGGCTCGAACGGAGGTCCCATGAGCTTGGTCAGCACCACGTTGAGCTCCCACGCCGGGGCCGGGGCCTTCACCGGCGGGAACGATCTGAACAGTCCCTTCATGAACTCTTTCACCAGACGATGAGACCACAAGGACGTCCGCCCCGTGGTTCTGGTGTATCGGGAGATCGCAGCAAGATGAATCTTGATGGACGCGTGTGCCAGACCAGCTTTGGCCAGCGTCAGCAGGTACGGCAGTACTTGGGGAGCCGTAATCCGTAGAGGGTTAATCTTCTGTGCGTGGCACCAGACAGAGAACCTCTTCCATTTGTGTCCGTAGCATTTAAGAGTCGAGGACGCCCTGGCCTTTGCAAGAACCTCTCTGCAATCGGCCGGTATGTCGTATCCTCCAAACTCTAGCGCTGCAGGAGCCAGGCCTGCAAGTTCAGCGACTTCGGGTCGTGGTGGAGGATGGCGCCTCCTTCCCTGGAGAGTAGATCCGCGTCCGCCGGCAGCTTGATCGGCGGGGACGCTGACAAGTCCAGAAGGTCCGGGAACCATATCTGCCTCGGCCACGCAGGTGCGACGAGGATCATCCTGCACCGTGACCTCTTGAGCTGGTTGACGAGCCGGATTAGCAGAGGCAAGGGAGGGAACGCGTAGAGGAACAGGCCCTCCCAGGGGAACGTGAAAGCATCGCCCATGCTCCTCGTCTGGCGAAACCTGCTGGCGAACCTCCGGCACTTGGTGTTCGTTGCCGTCGCGAACAGGTCGATCTGGGGTGTGCCCCACCGTCGGAAGAGGCGATCCACCAGATCCTGCCGTAGTTCCCACTCGTGGCACGAGCGCAGCTCCCTGCTGAGTGAGTCGGCGATGGTGTTTTTTATCCCTGCCAGATGAAACGGCACCAGAAAAATCCCTTGGGCGACGGCCCAATGCCACAGGTCCTGCGCCTCCTTGGACAGCGCTGGGGACCTGGTTCCGCCCTGTTTCCTGATGTAAAACATGGTGGTGGTGTTGTCGGTGAAGATCCTCACCACCTTGCCCTTGAGGGACGGAAGGAAGGACCTGAGGGCCCAAAACACTGCACGGAGCTCCAGGACGTTGATATGCAGGGACTTCTCCGTCGGGAGCCAGAGTGCCCTTGCGTGCAGATTTTCGGTGTGCGCTCCCCACCCTTCCAGGGAGGCATCCGTGGTCACAGTCTCCTGGTGGGCTGGGGTCTGGAAGTCCATGCCCGCCGTCAGATGCGCGCGGGTGCCCCACCACCGTATCGCTCGTCGGAAACTCTCGTCGAGCTTGATCCTTTCCTCGAAGCTGCCCGTCGTCTGGATCCAGCGCGCATCCAGGAATTCTTGCAACGGGCGCATCCGGAGCCTGCACATGGGAATGAGGTAGATGCAGGAAGACATCATCCCGAGGAGGGACTTGATGGACCTCACCTTGGCCGCGTCGGCCACCAACATCCGTTGCACCTTGCCCAAGATGGTCCTGGTCCTCTCCTCCGACGGGGAGGCCAGAAGGGACACTGTGTCGAGCCTCGCTCCCAGAAACAGTGCGACTTGCGCGGGCACCAGGTGGGATTTGGCGTAGTTCACGGAGAATCCCAGGTCTGTGAGGAGTTGGACGGTCCTTGCCGTGTGGACCACGGCGAGCTCCCTCGTCTTGGCGCGGATGAGCCAGTCGTCCAGGTAGGGGTAGACGTGAATCCCCTCGCGGCGCAGCTGCGCCGCCACCGGTGCGAGGCACTTGGTGAATACCCTGGGTGCCGACCGTAGTCCGAAGGGAAGGGCTTTGAACTGGTAATGACGCCCTTGGACCACGAATCTGAGGAATTTTCGGTGCCCCTTTAGGATGGGAATGTGGAAGTAGGCATCCTCCAAATCCAACGACGATAGGAAGTCTCCTTCCTCCAGCTGACCCAGGACGTACTGGAGGGTGACCATCCGGAACTTCTGCGCCTTGATGAACTTGTTCAGACGTCGCAGGTCTAGGATGGGGCGCCATCCTCCCGTCTTCTTCTTCACGAGGAAGTATCGCGAGTAGACTCCGGAGCCCCGAAGCCTCTTTGGGACGAGTTCGATGGCGCCCTTTCTGAGCATCGCCTTCACCTCCAGGAGAAGTTGAGGGACGTGAAGTTCTTTCTTGGCCACGGGGGGGACGCGCGGGCACCTTCTTTGAAACTCGAGCGCGTGGCCCCGGGCCAGGGCGTCCAGCACCCAACGGTCGGTGGAGATGGACTCCCACACGCTGACGAAGCCCGCCAGCCGGCCTCCCACCGGGGTGCTTCGGTGGGGGCCCGACCCCACGGCCGGTTCAATCCTGCTTGGACGCGGCCTTGCCGCCTTGACCTCCTTGGCGACGACGGCGGGGTCCGCTAGACTTGCCTCGTCCTCTGTAGGCCTCTTGCGACGACGAGCGGGCCGCTTGACGGTAGGAAGCGAAACCGCCGCCGGAACCTTTGGAGGCGCCCTTGCCTCCGCCGCTCCGAAAGGGCGTACGTCGTTGCTGCAGGACTCCAAGGGCCCTGGCCGTCTCAGTATCCGCCTTGATGGCCTGAAGGAAATCGTCCACTGTCTTCCCAAACAGGTTGTTCCCGTCGAAGGGCATGTCCAGGACTCTGGTCTGGACGTCCTGCCGAAAGTCTGTAGCTTTGAGCCATCCACGACGTCGAAGGCAAACGCCGTTGCCCAGCTGGCGGAACCCAGTGTCGGCGATGTCCGTCGCCACGGTGATGGCGTGGTCCGACGCCACCTCACCTTCCTGCAGGATCTCAAGGGCCTCCGCCCTCTTGTCGTCCGGCAGAAAATCCAGCAGGGGAGCTATCTTGTACCAGAGCTCCCTGTCGTAGCGGGCCACGATAGCCAAGGCGTTGGCCGCTTTAATCGTCGTCGCTGCCGACGAGATGACTCTACGTCCCATAGCATCCAGTTTCTTTCCCTCGCCGTCCGGCGGGGAAGTCGATGTGGAGGCCGCACCCCCCCCCCGCTTTCTTCCTGGCTGCCGCGGAGACGACGGAGTCCGGGGTAGGCTGCGCCCGGAGGCATAGGGGGGCCGTGTCCGGGACCCGGTACTTTTTCTCGTACCGGTCTCTTCTAGCTGGCGTCGTGGAAGGGTTCTTGAGGAGGGAAAGGCCCTCATCCCAAATGTCGTCCAACAGAGGCACTGCGAGGACCGTCTTCCTCTTGGCCTCGCGCCGCTGATAAAGGAAGCCTTCCTTTTTCTTCTCCTCAGGGCAGAGTTGGAAAAGCTCGGAAGCCCTGGAGATCATGGAGTGGAAAGATCCGATCTCGTCGGGCGGAGAAGCCCTGGTGGGAGGCGACGACGGAAAATCCTCGTCGTATGCCTCGTCGTCCGTACCCGTCGCTGCCGTGTCAGTCCCCGTATCATCCCCTCGGGTGGACGGGGAGGAGGGCTGGACGGGGCGCGATGGTTGAAAAGGAGGTGGTGGATGGATCCTTCTTTTCTTGGTAGGGGGAACACCAGAAGGTCCCGGTTCTGGATCCCCCGACGGGAGAGGTTCCTCCGTCGGTAACGGTAGCCTCGTCCTTATCTCGGAGCATAAGGACTGTATGGCCAACAAAATGGCCGCCGAGTTGTCTTGCGGCGCTGGCAGAGGGGAATCCGACGGGCGAGCAGGGGCCCCGTCGGTATCCTCGACGATGTCGTCGTCACCTGCGTCGGGGTCCATTCCGGCGGGCTGGCCTTCTTCCACGCCTAGGCCGTGGCTTAAGACCTCGATCAGCTCCTCTTCTGAGGTTGAGGCCGAATCTACGACGACGCCCTGCCCCCCCTTCTTCTTCCCCACGGAGGGTTTCACGGGGGTCCTATCGATGGGCACAAAGGAAGACTCCCTCCGCGGAGGCAGGGAGATTCTGGGCCCTGAGGTCGCCACCACTGGTGTAGCCACCACAGGCTGAGCCAGGGCCGCCGCGACCGTTTCGATAGAGGGCTTGGTCGGATGGATCAAGGCCTTCACCACCTTAGGTGCGCTCACCGCCTTATCCTTGAGGGAGGGGGCACTGCCACGCTCCTCCTCTGCCTTAGAGCTCGACCGGGGCCTCTCCAGGAGCTTCGCCGGGTGCTCGGCCTTCCTCTTACCCGACCCAGAGCGTTGGCTCGTGGTTGATGGTGCCGGGGAGGGTGCGCCCTGCCTGGCGCCCGTAGAGCCCGACCGTTCGGCGCTCCCGGTGCCAGCGGACTCGCGGTGCTTGGCCTTATGTTGGGCCCCCGTCGCCGGGGCGCCCTCAAAGGTCTTAGAAGACCGCTCGGATTTCTTCTTCTTCTCGCCAGACGGGCTCTTACCCTCCAGCCAGTTGGCGAGACGTTGATGGCGGTCCTTCATGGTCCGTTCCGACATGTTGCCGCAAAACGCACAGTCCTTCTCCACGTGCGTCTTGTCCTCATGAAGGCAGTAAAGGCAGAAAGAGTGTTCGTCCTCCTTGAAGACGTTCTGCAGCTGGCATCCAGGGCAGACCCTGAACCGCTTTCCGGGCGTCGAGCTTCCCTTCTCCTGGGCCATCTCCGAGACCGGGCCTGAGAAGCTTCTGGAGTCCTCCGAAGCGTAGCTCGACGAAATCTTCACCCTTGAGGGGCACAGATGAATCCGACACGGGTCCCCGTTGATCGGATGTAGGATCGGTGGAGCTTGAGGCTCTTTTGACCGAAAGAATCGAAGTTTTTTTGTGAAAAAGCGCGAAAAAAAGCACTAACGCTCGAGAGCAATAGCACGAGGATCCCAACACATGAACGTGCGGTAAAAATCTGAAGATGGCTGCCAGAGGCGGTGCTTAGGTAGAGGGCAGTCATTGGCTGTGGTCAGTATGACGCAGAGACCAGTGATTGGTTATTACTACGAAAGACAGATCAGAAACGAAACTGATACTGGTTTTTTCTTTACCGAGGATTCCCAGCCTGACGACAGGGAATATTCATGAGCATGTGAATCCATGCCAGACCCCATGCTGGAGAAAGGTGTGTACAGAACTCCAGGTTGCCGCTTTGCAAATGGACTCAAGAGGAACATTTGCAAGGAATGCTACGGTAGCCCCTGTGCCCCAAGTAGAGTGGTAGATCTCTCTTGGCAAGAGTGTAACAGTGTGATGCAGTGTAGGCACAAAGCAAGGGTGTGTGTGAGACACCACCTTATCTTTGTGAAACATGACAAATGGGTCCTGAACTGAAAGGGCCTGCAGTTCGCTAGCTCTCCTTATAGAAGTGATCACCACCAGGAAGGTTATCTTGTAGGCAGTGCTTTAAGCCTAGCATTGTGCACTGGTTCAAAGGTAGGCCCCATTAGTCTGGTAAGAACAATATTCTGGTCCCACCTGGGGAGCTGGGTTGGAAATAGGGGGATGAAGCCTCTTTATCCCTTCCATAATTGCTTTAATTACCAGAATTTAGCACCACAAAACCTTGCTCTGGGATGTGGTGTATGCCGAAAGTGCAGCTAAGTGGACCTTTAGAGAACTGAAAACCAGACCTGAATCTCGCTCAGTTAGGTACAGGACGATATGTTTAAGTGAGCATTCATTGGATTTATGCCCTTGCCGTTACACCAGATGACAAAGCGCTTCCATTTGCTGGAGTATCCATGCCTGGTGTTAGGTATCTGTTCTTCTCGGAGTATGTACATACATCTTTGAGGGAGTTGGAGGTGCCCAAACTCTACAGCCTCAGGAGCCAGTCTGCTAAGGTAAGAGTTTGAGGGCATGGATGTAGTAGTGTTTCCCCCTGGGTTCGAGACCGCATGTTGTAAGGGCATGGCAGCTTCCTGGGAGAGGAGACGGACATTGCCATGAGATGGATGAACCAAGGCTGGCGGGCCCACATCAGGGCCACCAGAATCATCATGACTGGTTCTTTGTGCATCTTGTGCCCTATTCTGTTGAGCAGGGCAATCGGGGGCAAAAGCGTACACACATTTCCCGGCCCATGTTATCCAAAGACTGTTCCCCCCTTGGAGCGGTTCTGAGGGTACCTGGAGGCATAATCTGGGCATTGGGCGCTCTCCAGAGTGACAAACAAGTCGACCTCTGGGAAGTCCCATTCTACGAAGACGTGGAGTACAATGTCCTCCTGTAGTCACCACTCGTGCTCTACGGATAGAGGGAAATCTCTGCTGAGTATGTCCGCCAGAAGATTGAGTTCCCCTGGAACATATTGGGACAGTAGGAACATTTTGTGTTTGAGAGCCCACTGTCATATGTTCTGGGACAGTTTGGACAGCCCTAGAGAGTGAGTGCCTCCTTGTTTGTTTAAGTAATACATGGCCGTAGTACTGTCTGCGAGGACTAGAACTGTCTTCCCCTGGAGGTGTGTTTGGAAGGCCTTTAGGGTCTTGAACAATGCTAGCAGTTCCAACAAGTTTGTGTGATTGGATGCTACCACTGGGGACCACACGCCGTGCACCGTCTGTTGAAGGAGGTGAGCCTCCCCCACCCCGTCAGAGATGAGTCTGGGGTGAGAGTGGCATGTACTGCAGGGGTGGTGAAGGCTTTCCCCTGCAGAAGGTTTTCCCTTGACCACCACTGCAGAGACTGAACGAGGGCTCCCGAGACAACCACTAAATCGTCCCACTGGCCGCTGGCCTGACACCATTTGGCTCGAGAGCCACTCTTGCATGGGGTGCATGCGCAGGAGAGCATGTAGAACTATGTAGACACAGGAAGCCATCATCCTTAACAGTAGCATGGCCTTGCGTACGGTCCCCTTGTGACTGGCTACATAGTGAGGGATCTGGAACAGCATGTTCTGAACCCTCTTGTTGGAGGGACAAAACGAGGCAGTCTTTGGTCCGAATTAGGGCCCCCAGAAACTGTTTGACTTGGCTGAGGTTTAGACTGAAATCTTTCTCGTTGATAGCAAAACCTAGGTTGAAGAGGAGATCTACTGTTTTCTAGGTATTTGTTTGGCATGTTCCGTACCAATCCCCTGTTATGAGCCAGTCGTCAAGGTAAGGATAGATTGGAATGGACTGCCTGCACAGGTGAGCAGCTACTACCGCCAGTATCTGCGTGAAAACCTGTGGTGCTGAGGCAATGAAAAAGGGAAGAACCTTGAACTGATAATGGGTGTCCTGTCATGAACCTGGTATACTTTCTGTGCGCTGGCAACATTGAAAAATGTAAGTATGCATCGTTCACGTCCAACGTGGCCATGTAATCCCCCTACCTTGATGGAGTTAAATACTAGCCCGGAGTCAGGTAAGTGGGGCATGTAATGAATAATGTGTGATGGAGTATATTTGATTGGGTTTACTTTTTTGACTGGCACCATATTACAAATCTTTTCCATTTGTTAAACTAACAGTGTCTGGTGTTTGATTTCCGTGCTTCCTTGAGGATTTCCATACACCTCTGAGGTAGTTTTAAATGGCCAAATTCAATGACTTCAGGAGCCAAGCTGCCAAGTTCATCGACTGAGGGTGTGGGTGGAACGTTTGTCCCCCTGTGCTGAGAGAGCATGTTGTAGGGGCACGGGAGATTGATTGGATCGCAGTTTGCACATATGTGGAAACCAAGGTAGTCTCGCCCACATAGGAGAAACTAGGATTAATGTCACTTGATCCTGGTGCATCTTGTTCACTAACCTGCTCAGTAGCGGTGTTGGGGAAAAGCGCAGGCAATTTACCCTGACCAGTTCATCCACAGGGTGTTCCCCTTGGACCGGATATGGGGAAAACCGGATGCGAAGTCTGGGCATTGAGTGTTTGGGCTGTGGCAAACATGTCCAAAAGGGAGTAACCCCATAGGGAGAAGATTTTGTTTCAGATGTTTCTGTCGAGCTGCCACTCATGCTCTTCCGGTAGAGGATCTCTGCTTAATTCGTCTGCCAGAGAATTGAGTTCCCCTGGAAAATGTTGCAATGTTAGGAACATGCCCCGCTTGAGTGCCCACTTCCAAACTTTTGTGCAGGCCTGGACAGACTTGGAGAGTGTGTGGCCCCTGCTTGTTTATGTAAAACATGGCAGTGGTGCAGACCATGAGGACTTGTACCATCTAACCCAACATGGCCACTTCGAAAGCTTGCAGGGCTTTGAGCACTGCTAGCAGCTCCAATAGGTTTATGCAATTTTGGGCTGCGATCTGAGACCACAGGCCAAGCGCTGTGTGGTGAAGGTAATGGGCTCCCCGCCCAGTGAGAGCTGTGTCTGTTGTGACAATCGATACAATAGGGATGTGAAAAGGTTTTCCCCTTCAACAGATTTTCCTTTGCCCACCAGCGTAGCGCTTGAACTAGGGTTAGCGAAACAACCACTAGATCGTCCCAGTGACCACTTGCCTAGGACCACTGTTTCGCTAACCACTCTTGCATTGGGAGCATTCACAGCTGTGCATGAGGAACCTGGTAAATGCATGAGGCCATCATCCCGAGCAAACTCATTGCTTTGCGTACAGTTTGTTGGCGACTGGCTAGATACTGAGGTATTTGCAGCAGTATGTTTGCACTCTTTCGTTTGATGGAAAGACTAGACCCTCTTCTGTCTTAATGACAGCTCCTAAGAACTGTTTTGTCTTGCTTGGAACAAGACTTGATTTTATTCTCATTGGTTGATAATCCCAATTGGAACAGGAGATTGATTGTTCTTTGGGTATTTTGCATGCACATTTGGGGGATTCCCATATTATCAGCCAGTCGTCCAGATAAGGGTACACTGGGATTGATTCATTGCGAAGATGCGCTGCCACTACCACTAGTACCTTGGTGAAAACCTTTGAAACAGAGGCTATGCCGAAGGGTAGCACCTTGAATTGCTAGTGTTGGTTCGCTATTTTGAAGCGCAAGAATCTTCTGTGCGCTGGGAACATTGAAATATGAAAGTATGCATCTTTCATATCCAAGGTTGCCATGTAGTCCTCCTGTTTCCCCAAAGGGATTATTCCTGTAGCGTTTCCATGCAGAATCTTTGTGCCTTGTTTACCTGGTTTGCCAGGACGATTTCTATGGTGTCCTTTAGTAGCAGTGCTTTGACCTCTTCCAACAGAATGCGTTGCTCTTCCTGTGAAGTCTATCTTTGTCTTGGCAGGTGATTGGCTGGTGTTTGAATCGGCTCTATGCAACACCCCTGCCATGGTGGAAAGTATCCACTTATCCGACGTGATCCCCTTCCGTGCGTGGCCAAAGTGTGAAATACGACCTCCTACTAGAGTGGCATTGGAGGTAACCTATAGCGGGTGGTCACTGCTTAGGAGGGGTTGAGCCCCCTCTTGAGGAAGAGGATCTGCCCCTACTTCTAGACCTTCTTTGGCCTATTTGAAAACCCTGTTGGGAGGACTGCCCTTGTGAAGAACCCCAGGACGAACCTGGGCCATCCTGGTTGTAGTTAGAGGACCGCTGGAAGCTCTGTCCTCTAGATTGGCATGAGTTTGAGCCTCCTCTCTACCCAAAGGTTTTGTTAGTGAGCGGTCTCTGGGATTTGAGGATATCATATTCCTCCTTTGCACTTTTAAGTGCATCTTCAACTGCTTTGCCAAATAAAGCATTGGGCTCAATGGGCATGTTTAAGAGGGTAGCCCGGGTCTCCAGTTTGAAACCGGATTGACGGAGCCATGCGTGGAGTTTATCAGTGTGCCTTCTGCCACGATTCTCCCAGCGTTGTCTGCTGCGTCCAGGTTATTTGTAAGGAAGCAGCTTGCTACCCGTTTCCCCTCGGCAATGGTGTGTGAGAGTTGTGTTTTTAGGGGCTCTGGGACGGAGTTTATTTAGTGTGCGATCTCGGCCCACTTGTGGCAATTATAGCGGGCTAATAGCATGGTATTATTAGCCATCATTGTTTAATAGGCAGCCAAGGAAGCTACTTTCCTGGCCAGGGAGTAGATTTTCTTACTCTCCTTGTCAAAAGGGGCTTCAGCAGAGGCCAGAGGGGTTCCCACTCTCTTTCCTGTGGTGGTGACTACTGGAGAGTCGGGCTTCAGCTGCCCCCTAATGTATAAGGGGCCTGAGGGGGCTGGTCAAAACATCTTTTCAATGCATGGGTTGACTGCCCCTATCAGATTGGGGGTAAGCAGAGAGGGCTGAATACGCCTCTGGACCGATTGAAGCAAGGGGATAAACTGTGCTGCAGATTTTTTTATCCTCAAGGATGTCCTCCACAAAGTCTTTATCGACCTGGGCTTCCTGGGTATCTATCTTAAAGTACGCTGCAGCCTTTAAGAGCAGGTCATTGTATTGTAGTTGGTTGTCTAGCGGGGAGTCAGCCACCGGTGGGTCGGTGTCGTCTGGGGATTGGATGATGTATACATCATCATCATAATATTGGTCTACGTCTCCTGTGTCCTCAGGGTCTGTGTATGAGCCAGGGTCTTGTGAGCCTTGAGTGTTATAATGTGTGTCCTGACCTAGGTCTTGATATGATGAGGTGGTAGCCTGTGTGGTGTCCAGGTGGGCTTTTTTGGCTGTGCGCTGTGGGCTTGTTGCCCAGCTCTGTGGGGGCTCCTGAAGGTTTTGGAGTTGTTTGGGTGTTCAAAAGAAGTTTATAAAACTGGACATTCTCCTCCTGAACCTATCTAATTGTTCTGGGGTCCAATGGGAGGAGCTTGGCAACACAGAGGGAGCAAGAGTAGGTGGAGCAAGTGGAGGTTCTGGGACAGGGGTCTGCTTAGGACGCATAGCCCCTGAAAGAGTGCCCTCAGGGGTCTGTGTAATCCCTACTTTTCGTAGCCTGTGACTTTGTAACCTGGGGCGCTGAAGATGTAACATTCTTCGACATTCTGGCCTTTAGTAACGTGTTTTTAAAATTAATTTGCTTACTTTAGATTCCCCCCTCCCTCCCGCCCCCCCAAGGCCGTTGACACCCGGTCGCCGGAACCAGAGGACTTCCCAGATTTAGACATGTGTCAGAAACTGACTAACGTCCGTTTTGGGGGCCTGTCATGTGGTGATTGCGATCACAATGGCCCAGAGGACAGGGAATCTTTGGACCTTCCCCTCGACACCGTGGTCGACTTTCGGCCATGGGGTATGTGCCTGGGGTTGTGTGACTTGGTAGAACATGACCCACTGGGTGTCGTCCCCGTAGCAGAACCGCCGGCCTGCCTGTTGGGTTCGGGGGCTCGCACGGGGGAATCGGATCGATCCCAATTACCCTCGGCGTCACTTAGGGCGCTGCCATCGCTGGAGGCTCCCTTGACATGGCGGCCTCGGCCTGCATGGCGTGGTGGGCCCAGCGTATAGTCTTGCGGTCCTTTAAAGTTTTTGGCCTGAACAGTTTGCAAGACTTGCACGGTTTTTCGGGGTGGTCCCTAGGGAGGCAAAGGATAAACACTTGGTGCAAATCCTTCCAGGGAAACTTCCTGTTACAGGAACGACAGAATTTAAAAGGAATATTTTCGATCAAGGATAAGGATGGCAGCCTGGCGAAATAAATGGGAGTAAAGGGGAATATGCATTCTGAGACTGAAATATGAACCTCCGCCCGCTCTCCCTACTGTGCAGGGCCGAGGCACATTGGGCTACTGAAAGGCTGCAGGAAAGAGTTGGTCGAGATGTGCTTCACCGTCGTCAACGGATGCCCTTGTCCTTGAAGCCATTGCCGGAGATCTTGCGGTAAACAGGTGTCAAAAGGACAGAAAGAAATACTAAGTTTAAAATTCTACTAAGTAATGGCATCAGCCAAGAAGGAACCCTCCGATATGCATCAGATTACGAAGGCGGAAAAAAAACTATCCGAGGGACCCAGACGCGTGAAGGACCATGGGTACAGTGGATGTCACACTAGGGATAGTATTACTGGCATGCCCTGTCGACTTCCCTTTTCAAGTTACGAAAAAACAAAAAATGTAATACTCTGCAGCTACCTCTAGATGTTGGCCTATGCATATCTAAGCAGAGCCACAAGCCTCAGATATATATGTATATATCTCTATGAAGAGACGAGAACATTGCTCTTTGTAATAAAAAAAAGTGAATCGGTCAGTTCTGTTTAAATTGCATCTGGCCTGCGGGGTGTGAATTAGGGTAGTTATTAAAGTTACTCACTGTAGTGACTAGAGTACTCACAGTCCTTTGTCTGCTTTCCTCCATCCTTGTCGGGCGTTCCCCCCAACCCCCCAACATGGGGACGTACTGGAACCGTTGGCAGCGACAAATTTAGCTTCCCCTTTCGATTTAGTACAACGTTCAGGAGCGTGGCCTTGGGCGTGGGATCGCCTCGGAGGCCCCTGTCCTCCAGCGCCTCACCTCAGTCCCCATTTAACACCTCGGACACTTTATTGCTGAATTGCAGAAAATGTTTAGCCCCTGGCAGACAAGTGGGGGAAGGTGGGTGGGACGTATGGAGGAAAGGGGACTAAAGACTACTCTAGTCACTACAGTTAGTAAGACATGCATTACTTACCGTAAAAGCATTTCTGATGATTGTATCTGCTTAGATTCACATGCTGTGCATATAGTCCGACATCCCGTGGTCACCACGGAGTATTGCATCTCGTCTTTCGAGGATCGATAGGGGGCGTCAGCATAGGTGTGTCTGTAACACTATCCCTATCGTGACGTGTAGTGTACCCAAAATCCCTCACACGCCGAGGTCCCTCCATTTGTTTTTTTTCTGCCGCGAGGGAGCCTATGACTAACGTGAGTGAGTAGAGAAAAGAGAGAAAGTAGTAAGATGTCTATGTTTCTTAATTCCGAGCAGGGAGGAGGGTGGGCGCATGTGAATCTAAGCAGATACAATCATCAGAAATGCTTTTACGGTAAGTAATGCATGTCTTCTGATGCTTGTTAATCTGCTTAGAATCACATGCTGTGCATAGACTAGCGAGCAGTAGCCAGAGTTGAAGGTGGGATGTGAGAAGGAACAGTAGTGAAAAGATGTCTTAGTACTGCTTGTCCCACCTGAGAATCAGACCTAGAATGAGTGTCTAGGCAATAGTGTTTGGTAAAGGTGTGCAGAACTCCAGGTTGCCGCTTTGCAAATGGACTCTAGGGGAACATTTACAATGAATGCTATGGAAGCCCCAGTGCCTCGGGTAGAATGCGCTCTAGGCTTGAAGAGCAGTTCTCTCTTAGCAAGAGAGAAACAGAGTGCGATGCATTTGACAATCCACCTAGAGATAGTAGATTTGGAGACTGGGTCTCCTTCTCTACCTGCTGCCACTGAAACGAAAAACTGATTTGTCTTTCTTAGTGGTCGAGTTCTTTCCATGTAAAACATGACTGCTCTGCGTACATCAAGGGTGTGCAGGCTTCTTTCTCCCATATTTGAGGGGTTCTGAAAGAATGTTGGTAGTTCTATGGATTGGTTCACATGGAACTTTGAAATGAATTTAGGCACAAACTTAGGGTGACTGCGCAGAGCCACCTTATCTCTGAACTGTTACAAAGGGGTCTAGAACTGAGAGCGCTTGTAGTTCACTTACTCCCTTAATGGAAGTAATAGTTATTAAAAAGGCAGTCTGGTAGGTGAGATCTTTGAGACTTGCTTCATGCATGGGCTCGAAGGTAGACCCCATAAGCCTAGTCAACACCACATTTAGGTCCCATCCGGGAGCTGGGTTAGAAATGGGAGGGTGAATTCTCTTTACTCCCCCCATGAAAGCCTTAATAACTGGTATCTTACACCACAACACCTTCTGTTGTGATGTAGTGTAGGCTGAAAGAGCAGCTAAAAGAACTTTTAGAGAGTTAAAGACCAGGCCTGAGTCAAGTAAATGAGTTGGGTACAAGACAATATATGTAGGAGAGCAGTCAATGGGGTTGATGCTCTTAGAGTTGCACCAGATGACAAAACACTTGCTGGAATAGCAATATCGAGTGTTAGGTTTTCTAGTCTCCCTGAGTATGTCCATACATCTCTGAGGGAGTTGCAGGTGCCCGAACTCTATGACTTCAGGTGCCAGGCCGCTAAGTTCAATGTCTGCAGGCATGGGTGAAATGTCTCCCCTTTGACTTGCGACTACATGTTGTACGGGCAAGGCAGTTTCATTGGAGGAGATAGACACATTTCCATCAAATGAGCGAACCAGGGTTGGCGGGCCCACATGGGGGCCACCAATATCATTGTGACTGGTTCCTGGTGCATCTTGTGCACTATCTTGTTGAGAAGAGGGGTGGGGGGGAAGAGTGTAAACAAATTTGCCTCACCATGTTATCCAGAGTTTGTTCTCCTTGGGACGGTTCTGGGGGTACCTGGAGGCGTAATCTTGGCATTGAGCATTCTCCAGAGGTGCGAACAAGTCGATCTCTGGAAAAACCCATTTGGCGAACACGTTGTAGACAATGTCTTTGTGTAATCGCCATTCGTACTCTATTGGTAGCGGGAAGACTCTGATGAGTACGTCTGCTAGAAGATTGAGTTCCCCTGGAACATGTTGCGACAGCAGGAACATGCGTTTGAGAGGCCACTTCCAAATGTTCTGGGACAGTTTGAACAGCCCCGGAGAGCGAGTTCCCCCTTGTTTGTTCAGATAGTACATGGCTGTGGTGCTTTCTGTGAAGATCAGGACCGTTTTTCCCTGCAATTGAGTTTGAAAAGCTTTCAGCGCTTTGAAATACTGCTAACAGTTCCAACAGGTTTATGTGGTTGGATGCTATGTCTGACGACCAAACTCTGTGCGCTGTCTGTTGAAGCAGGTGAGCTCCCCACCCTGTGAGAGATGCGTCCGTAGTTACAGTGGCCTCCACTACGGGGGTGGTGAAGGATTTCCCTTTCAAGAGGTTCTCCCTCGACCACCACTGTAGCGAGAGAACGAGGGCTGGCGAGACAACCACTAGATCGTCCCATTGTCCGCTGGCCTGACACCACGGCTGTTGAGCCATTCCTGCATTGGACGCAAGCGCGCGTGAGGAACCAAACAAATACATGATGCCATCATTCCTAACAGTCGCATAGTCTTGCGTACCGTCACCTCTCGACAGGCTACATATTGAGGGATTTGAAACAGCATGTTTTGGACCCTCTCGTTGGAGGGGAAGACGAGGCTGTCCCTTGTTCGAATTAGGAATTCGAACTGCTTGACCTGACTGGGGCCGAGGCTGGATTTCTTCTCGTTGATGGAGAACTGCAGACTGAACAAAAGATCCATTGTTCTTGACAGACAGACAGGTTTCCTAAGAGTCCCCTGTTATGAGCCAGTCGTCGAGGTAAGGATAAACTGGGATGGAATGCCTGCGCAGGTGTGTTGCTGACACTGCTAGTACTTTTGTAAATACCCTTGGTGTGGAGGCCATGCTGAAGGGTAGTACCTTGAATTGATAGTGTGTCTTGTATCATGAATCGGAGGTATTTTCTGAGCCGGCAACATTGAAATATGAAAGTATGCATCTTTCATGTCCACTGTTGCCATGTAATCCCCCTGTGAGAGCAGGGGAATTACTTCCTGCAGAGTGACCATGCAGAACTTTTGTAGCTTTACAAATGTGTTTGCTGGGCACAGATCTAGTACAGGGCGCATGGTGAGATCCTTTTTGGGTACAAGGAAGTACACTGAATACATACCTTTGTTTATCTGTGAAAGAGGTACGTCCTCTATGGCTTCCTTTTCTTGTAGTGTCACAACTTCCTGAAGAAGGATACACAGATGGTCTGGTGTCAGTCGTCTTGCGGGTGGAGGTCTGAACGTTAGGGATCGGCAGAACTCTATACATTATCCGTGGGCCACAGTCTTCAGCACCCACTGGTCTGTGGTTATCCCCTCCCATGCCTGAAGGAATGATGTTAGCCGGCCGCTGACCGGGGAGGCATGGAGGGGACCCGGATCTTTCGGTCATTTTGAACCTGAGCCTGGGGAGGCTGTGGGGGTAGAGTTCCGGCCCCTTCCTTTCCCACGACGCTGACCCCTTTGGGGATACGGGGTGGTGTATCCGCTGGTTCCTAATGGAGAGGACCAATTGTTTCCCGAGGTGTACTGGTTTTGAGGGAAGCTTTGGCCACGAAAAAGGTGTCTGGACCCAGTTCCTCGTCTTGTGGAGGGCTTTTGTGTGATTTGATCTAGTGTCTTCAGGGTGTTGTGCTCCTTTGCGGTCTCGAGAGTTTCGTCGACCGCTATTCCAAATAGGTTGGATACTTCTAAGGGTTTATTAATAAATGACGATTGAGTTTCTGGCTTGAACCCAGAGTTTCTTAGCCACGCATGTCTCTTTAGGAGGGTGCCTGAGCCAACGATCGACCCGCTGTCTCAGCTGAATCCAAAGTGTTCTTGTGTATACTTTGGTTTACTTGTCTGCCCTCGGTTAACGTAGTAAGACGACTACGTAGCGGTTCAGGAACCTCCTGTAGGCCTACCTGTAACATGGCCCATTGAGCGTCCGTGTAGCTGGCTAAGAAGGTAGTATTGTTATCAATGCGTGTAGAAAAGGCTGCTGCAGCCGTGACCCTGTTTCCTAGGGCATAAAGTCTTTTACACTCTTTGTTAGGGGGTGCCTCCCAGGTTGACGGAGGAACCCCTGCCCTTTTCCTTGTAGTGGTCACCACCAGTGAATCTGGGGTGGAGTGACCTCTGATGTAAGGGGGTCAGAGGGAGAGGGCCGAAATAGCTTTTCAATCCTTGGATTAACTGTTCTTGTGAGGCAGGTGTAGATAACGAGGGAGCTAGACGCTTTGTAATTGAGTTTAGAAGAGGAATTGCCTGGCTGGCCGGCGGTTTCTCTTTAAGAATGTCCTCCACAAAGTCAGCCCCAGGAACAGCATCAGTGGCGGGTTACAAACCTGTCAATCCTCTCCATACAATTTTCAGATTTTTCTCTAGTCCAAACAGAAGACCTAGAGGGGTCTAGAGGTGGAAAGGGCTCTTGTACACAATCCTCTGACGCCAAAGTTGAGATTTTTGTCTCAACGTCGAAGAAATACCTTCTTTGCCTTCCGAAAACTCTTCCCGGAGAACCGACAGAGGTTGCGTGTCCCTGTGCTTCTCCTTAGGCCTGGCGGAGGGTTCCGGTATTTCTTTCAGCCTATCTTTAGATTTCGACAAATCCTTGGGCTTCCCCGTGGGTGTCGTCGAATCCTTTGACTGTTGCTTCTGAGCGTCCGCCGAAACAATTTCGGAATGCGTTCGGTAACATCCTCGGCAGTAAGGAGGCGCGTAGCTTGGGCCTGCGGTTGTGTAGTCATCGGCAGAACCGGGGCCCGGTCAGCGGATGCCTACTTACGGTCCGTTCTGACGGGTCTTGGAATATTGGGGGTAGCACCCTTCAATTTAATGTGCCCGGTCGCTAGGCACATCTGCGGCTGCAGGCAGGGCTGCCAATCCTGGCGGTCGGCGGGGACGGCCGACACTTCCGGTGTGCCCGTTGACGCTGTGGACAAATTCGACTTGGTCAAAGGCAGGCCGGGGGTTGTGTGTTTAGTGAGTTGAACGTGTTCGTCTTTGTCGCGGGGTGTACAGTCCTCATAGCAGTGCCTGAGCCGTGCCTGGTGGGGCTGGGGACAGACGACGCAGAGCGGGAGTGCTCAGCTGAAAGGTCAATGACCTCAGAGTCGGAGGCCTGCTCATCCCTGATGCCCTCGTCGCACTCAGCGGTTGCGGCAGCACTTGACTCGGCCTTCAACATCCCGTAGGCCGCCCACCGCTTGACACAGAGTTCCTTCAATGTATTTGGACGGAGGAGCTTGCAAGCCGCACAACCTTTTTCGTCGTGATCGAGGGGCAAGCAACGGTTACCCTGTTGATGCTTATATCTCCAAGGAAATTTGCCCCTGCAAGTGGGGCAAAACCTAAAATGGAGTCCTCTCCGTAGCTGAGGATAAGGAAAGTGACCAGAGAGTAAAGAGGGAGGAAAGGGAAAGGCATTCTCAGATTTTACAGAAATCTCAACCCCGACCCCACTCTCCCTACTGTGTAGGCCGCTGGAAGGCCCGGCCACGTGGTCAGCAAAGCCGACTGGATCACCGTCCATCGAAGGTCCGTGGAGGTTTCGGCAGAGATCCGCAACAGCCGTCGATAGGAAGGACAGTCAGGGTGATCTTAAATAATAATATAATATATTCGACCAAAGGTCGATGAAACAATTAATGTCTCTGTACGAGCTCCGCTTAAGACGACCAGTATGCTAGGTGGAAAGAAACAATCTGAGGGACCTCGGCACGTGAGGGATTTTGGGTACACAACACGTCACGATAGGCATAGTTTTACAGACACGCCTATGCAGACGTGCCCTTTCGATCCTCGAAAGACAAGATGCAATACTCAGCGGTGACCAGTGGATGTCGGACTATATGCACAACATGTGATTCTAAGCAGATTAACAAACATCACAACTTTAATTACACATACGTCCCGCCCCCTTTCCTCCATCCTTGTGGGTGATTCCACCGAACAAGAGCATTGGGTGGAGCTGTGGCAACCTGCTCATACTTGAGAAGCAAAAAGGTTCTTCAGAGCTGCCTGACCAAACTCTGCATCCCGCCTGGAGCTGGTATCTGGAGAATAGTGCTTACAGAACACAGACAGAGCGCTCCAAGTAGCCTTCGTGCTGATGACATCTCAATTAGCATGTCTCTGAAAGGCGACAGCCGAAGCTTTAGCTCATGGGCATGGATCCCCGCAGGAACTGACTTGCCCGTGGCTGTATACGCCTCCGAAATGGCCTGGACCAGCCATCTGGCAATAGAAGCTTTTGAAGCCTGGGTGCCGGGAGCTGTTCCCCCCCGATGGTGATGAACAACGCCTCTGACTTCCTGAAGGATTATGTCCGAGAGAGATGGAACTTTTGTACACTCTTGAGGTCCAATGAATGCAAAGCCCTTTCAGCCTCCGACTGCGGGTTCAGAAAAACAGCGGCAGGCAGATTTCCTGATGCAAATGGAATGGAGCGACCGTCCTGGGCAAGATGTTGCCACAGAACGACAAAGCCTGCAGCTTGCTGACACTGTGCGACAAAGTTAACGCAACCAATAGCACTGCCTTGAGTGTCGCCAGCCAGATGTCCACCAAGGCCATCAGCTCGAAGAGCTCGCGCTGCAAGGCCGCAAGAACCACATTGGGTACAGCCTATGGACCGGAGGAAAGAGCCTGGACAACCACTTGAGGTGGGCCTTAACCACTGGGTTGGCTGCTGAAAACACATACTCCCGGGAATTCGTCTAGGCCCCTCTGGCTGCCAGATAGGTGCGGCAGGAATCGACCCGAGCGCCGGAACGAGCCAGATGTGTCTAAATAGCCAGCACGTCGTCCAGGGAGCAGATAAGAGAGGTCTAGTCCCTAGTTGTGGGACCCAGTGGCAGAATCTAGAGCACTTGCTCTTGTACTGAGAAAGCGTAGACTGCCTCTTGTATAATGTCCCAGTTGTAGAACCGAGCGTGGTGCAGTCTCAGCTGGTCAGGAACCAGGCCGCTAGGGCCAGCATGGCTGGGTCCTGGTGTTCCACTGCCCCAACATGTTGCACCAGGAATCCCCTGCTGGGGATTGGGAGATGGACAGGCCCAGAGTGCACAACTGTAGCAGATCTGAGAACCAAGTCCTTAATGGCCAGTGGGGGGCAATCAGGATGAGGCTGCAACCCACCAACGCCCAAAGCTTGCGGAGGGTCCTATTGAGCAACGTAGGAGGAGGAGGAAACTCATAGCACCTGCAGGAATGCCAGCAGAACTGTAACGTGTCCTCCAGAGACCCCTGACCATATCCTGCCCACAAAGCAAACCTGGGGCAATTGGAATTCAGGGGAGAGGCAATTAAGTGTAGATCTGGGAGCCCCCATCTCTAAAACAGGGGCAAACAACAGTTGATTTGCAGCTCCGATTCCTAGGTGTTGAACCCGAAATGGCCGAGTTGGTCCGTTTTCACATTGCCGTCTCCCCGGAGATGGACTGAGGAAATCCATATCCCCTTCGACAGGGCACATTCCCAGATCGACAAAGCCTCCATGTACAGAAGGGGGGGAACGGGTGCCACCCATCTTGTTCAAGCAAAACATTGTCATGGAATTGTTGGTCCTGACCAGAACCGCCTTGTCTCCGATGAGTGGCAGAAAGGCCCCCCCCGAGAGCTAGGCCCCCAGCTGAGCTCGAGCAGATATGCAGGAGGGCTTCCGCCCTGGACCATGCCCCATGAATCGAGTAGCCCTCCAGATTAGCTCCCCAGCCCGAAACTGAGGAATCCATTGTCACCACCAGAGTGGGCTCCAGTACGGTAAAGGGGGGCCCCCATTGCCACATTGCAGTCCATCAGCCATGAGTGAAGATCTGGGAGGTGGGACAGGGGAACCGAAATCCTGTCCGACTGCGACCCAGTCTCCTGGTCCCAACTGGCCACCAGGTAGAGCTGGAGGCTCCTCATCTTGAGGTGGGCGTGCCAAACTGTGAGCATGCAAGACACCATCAGGCCCAGAAGATGCTGAAACCATCATGCTGAGGTGTTCGAATTTGCCAGAAAGTGCCCCATCACCTTGCAGAACAGGAGCCTCCCATGGCGTGGGGAACACCTGCTGCACAGCAGTTTCCCAGCGCACTCCAAAGAACACTAGATCCTGGGTGGGAGTCGGCTGCGACTTCCGTTGGCTGCGCGAGAACCCCAGCTGATGAAGAACATCTGGCAGTTGTTGGCAGCAGTGCACCGCTCCCTCTGGCAAGCGGACCCTCACCAGCCAGTCGTCTGAACATGGGTATAAGTGAGGGCCAGTCAGGCAGAGGAAACCAGCCACCACATTCATTAGCTTAGTGAACACACAAGGGGCTGAGTTAAGGCTGAAAGGCAGCACCTTGTAGTGGTACGACAGAATCGTGAACGAGAGACCTTTCCAATGCGGCTGGTAGATGGGGACATTAAGGTATGCAACCTTGAGGTCCAGGGAACGCATCCAGTCCCATGTGCATAAAGACTTGGCTACGTGCGCTGGAGTAATCATCTTGAAGCTTTCAAGAGGTAAAGATAGGTTGAGCAATGACAGGTCCAAGACTACCCTAAGGCAAGGCTGGTTGTTCTTGGGTACCGCAAAAATCATGGAGTAGAAGCCAGAGGCCCTGTCTGACAGACAAAAAGAGAGGATCCCGTAAAAGGGCCGGGACCCTATCTGAAGCAGGGGAGGAGAGGGTGGCAGTGAAAAAGGAAGAGGAACACTGAAGCCTGTGGAGACTATAGAAAGGATCCAAGGACCCTTAAAACAAAGTTTCCAGCTGGATTAGATGAGAGCCAGCCATTACCCTAAAGGGGAGCTGTGTTCCCTGACCGTTATGTCACTGCTTTTTGGCATCTGAGGCGAGAGTGAGGAGGAGGAGTGGGAAAAAACGTGATGCCCTCTGCAGTTTCCTCCTGCGGTTTCTGGGGGACCAGTCTGGTCACTGCGAACTGCGGTCCCAAACCCCTTGAATCCGCTAAAGGCAGAGGGTTTGAAGTGGATCCTGCCCTGGGTCTGAGGGAAGGACTTCTGTCCTGGTTTAGTCAGGATGGCCAAGGACTTGCGTTGAGATCTTTTTTGTCAGCTCGTCATCCGTGGACGAATGAAAAAGATCTGGCCCCTCAAACGGAAGATCCGGGATCCTCTTCTGCACATCATAGGATAATTTAGTGCATCCACGCCCGCCACCTCATCTTGACCCCCCCCCCCCCCGGGCGCAGCCATCTTCTGGCTGTATCGTTGTGGGAGACTAAAGACTCCATGAGGTCCTGCGCAACTGCACGGGGCTACACCAGGCTGGCTTTTTTTTTTTTTAAAAGGCGGCCCGTCTCCCCAGGTGAAGATGAGGCAGGAACTCCACAATCTCTCGTCACAGCATCTGGTGCGCCGCAGCTAGGAGGGCATCAGCATTGGCCTGTGGCAAGTGCAGCTCGAAATTGAGGTAGCAACGCTTGCCAAAAGACTCAAGGGCTTTGTGCTCTTTGGAAAGACAACTGAAGGCAGCCCCTGCCGAGGACGACGACAATGGCCTCGAATACAAGGAAGCTGCCACAACCGAAGAGTGCGGCTGAGGGCGGGCGGCCAGGTTCCCCTTACAAAAGCCTAAATTGGCTGTCCAATTTCTTCTTCATCTGGGCGTTGGCCCTGGGCTACTCCCAGACCTTCCTCGCTCCTTCCTCGAACAGGTGGTGGCACACCAGGCCAGTACCTCCACCAACACCCCAACTCCTGGGGGTCTGCTCGGGCTGGGGGACCCCCAAGAACTCTGCAACGCCCTGAAGACGGTCATGAAACGCCTTCATAGCTGCTGAATGTTCTTCATTCTGCACGTCATCGTCTCCCCACCCCTTTTTTTCAGATGGAAGGGAGTCCGGGTCCTGGGATACAGGGGCAGCAGGGGTTCGCCCCTGATCTGCACCGAAGGTGGCTGGGTAACAACAGGCGACTGCAGGGGAGGCATTGGTGGTACAGGAGGAGGAGGAGGAGAAGGAGGAGGGCTCTGAAGTACCTACAGGGCCTGGACCGGAGGAGGAAAGGGATGTGGTACCGGAGGTGGGCCCAGATGAGGATGCCTGTGGGATCACCTCCTTGATGAGCCTGGTCATCTTTGGGGAGCGCATGAGGAGGTGGAAGTGCTAAAAGAAGCGATCCTTGCATCCCGCTGGATCGCAGGGGTGCACTGCCCTCAGCCGTACTGGGTCTCCTTTCCTGATCGAAGCATCTGGGGGCCTGAGGCGAGTAAGCAACAGGCGAAGAGTGGTAGATATAGCCCTCTGAAGACCATCCACCCGTGCCATAGGGTCTGCCACTGCATCCCGAGGGAAGGGGACTGAAACCTTCCTGCAGGGCCCACACTGTGGGCAAAGGACCCAGGAGAGACCCTGAATCTGAATCCAAGATGGCCACTGGCCAAGCATGCTCAGCCGGTGCTTGTTCACCATCTTTGGGCCTGGTGCCACGCCCTGGGAGGGAGGGCACGCAGGCCCCACGCTGGCTCAGACATTGAACGGCCCCTGGACCCTGAAGCAAGAGCATCGACCTAGGAGATGGCTCCAGTAGGCTCTAAGCCCTCAGCCCACTGGCCGGTAGTCGAATCACCCTGCACAACAACAACCTCAGAAGGTAGCTGCGGTAGGCTGGGCGCCCTCAGCTATGGAGCTGGTAGTCATTTTGGACCATGCTTCGAATTGACTCCTGGAACAGAACACAACAATCCTTTCCGCGCTGGGGCAGAAGAGTACAACGAGCTGGATCGTCCCTTCGTGGACCAGCCTGGGCCCCTCACCTGGTGAGCCGGTAGCCTTGCCGGCCTTGGGTCTGTCGACGGAATGCCCGGAAGAGCCCCTCAGCTTGGGAGCCAGTAGCTTTGACAGCCTCGGTCTGCCAGAACCAGAATCCAAGGACCCCTTCCCAGTGGAAACTCCCAGAAGGAAGTCTCTGTGCTGAGGGGTCTTGCTAAACAAAGAACCTACCTTGTCTTGAAGTGGAGCTAAGATGACCCGAGGAGAAGAATGGAATATCTCGCTCCAGCGGGAAAGATGATTCTTCAAGGCCCGGTGACCGAGAGCGCTGCAAGCTGCGCACACGTCCAAACCAGTGGTCGGGCTCCAGGCACTCAAGACAGAGCACATGGTGGTCCGAGGCCGGGAATGAGCGATCACAGTATGTGCATTTCGTGAAGCCTCTTGCAGCCGGCATGCGCTGGGGGAGGCAGGGCAACAAAGGGAGGTGAAGAAGATCAGAAAACAAGAACGGGGAGCATGCAGAAAGCTGAAAATGTTCCTGCATCTAGCTGCCAGGTCCAACACTGTCCAGCTGGAATAAGGGACTGAGGTGAGGTGCCAGAGGGTGGGGTCTCGGGGCATTCTCACACCTGGGGCCGCGCCTCTGCACGCTGTACTAAATTTAAAGGGGAAGCTCACATTTTCACTGCCAAAGTTGCCGGTACCATTCCCATGTTGGGTGACGCCCCACAAGGATGGAAGAAAAGGGACCGGACGAATGAGTATAGATGTGCTCACACTTTGGCCCGCCTGCCTTGTGGTTTCCCTGCACAAAGGAAGACCCCAAGACAAAGTATCAGAAAGTAGGGATTAAAAAAAATACATTGGTACCCCAATTGTTGGTATACTTCCTGTGAATTAGCTGGCACAGCAATGCCAGTAGAAAGGCAGGCTGTTCTAAAGTTGTCTGCAGCTGGGATCTCAGATCCAAATCATCCTATTATATAGACTTGACCAAGGAGCAACTAGAGCAAAGACTGTCTTGGTACATTTTTGTATGTCTAAACAGGCTCAGGAGAATGTCTATGCCTGTATTCCTTCAGTCATTCCTATAACGCAGCTTTAGGTGCTATTGGAACAAAGCAGTTTTCAACTTCTACAGATAGACATTAATTGATCTAGCCTGCAGAACCAGGGGGGCGCAACGGATCTGATGCGGTCCCCAGTTGCACAAGTGAAACTGTTAAGCTGGAACGTGGCTGTGGCCCGTAAAAAATAAGGCAACCCGGACTGGATAAATTGCCTGAAAACTCATGACGAGCTTTGTATAATGAGACCTGACTGGTAGAAGATTCTCAGTTTGTTAACACTTTTCATGAATTTCTGGTATTTACAAGCTGCAACCCATAAGGGGTCAAGTCACCTGAGAAAGGGCCTAGCAACTTTAATACAAAGGTCTCTCAACTGGTATCCAGTGTTTATTCTTGACCCCTCGGACCAAGCTTTAGTAGCCCCCTATAGTGGTGCCGATTACAAACTTCTTATTATCAATGTATATTTGCACCTGAAAGAGAACCCCAAAAACGTTCTTGCACCTAATGACTGTTAGCAAATTTGCTAGTAATCACCAGTGATGCAAGTACACGCATTATGGGGGATTTGAATGCCAAACTGGGTGGGAATGCTGAAATTGACAAAGACAGGAAATCTCTGGTAGTTAGTTGCCTTTGGTATTCTAAAGAGTTATTACAGACCCTAGAGGGACTTTACGCAACACCTTTTTACCTCACTGTTCTTTAGTCGAGTTAAATGGGAGGTGTCCTGGTGATGTTCCACCTATGGCTTCTTTTAAGTCTGCCACTAGAGCCTCTTTAATAGGCAACTGCATGGTAGATTGTTATTCTTACCAGCGAGTTGTGAGCGCCCACAAACGGGCCATAACCAGTTTGTTCTTTTGTGGAATTATGTCCTGAAAAACCCTAACCCGTCTGCCTACTTTAAAGAACCTTTCAAAGCCTCTTGTGTAAATTACCCAAGGCTAAGTTAGTTCCAATTCTAACAGAAGCAGAGATAGGTAGGCAAGCCTTTTTTTTTAACCAAGTCTCAGCTAGACGATCCAGTGGAGACAGTTCTCGCCTATGAGGATTTAACCTCTTATCACTGGCCGTTACTGACTGCGTCCCAGTTTCTTTTCTGGCCGTTGGTTTAACGAGTGCAAAGATGCTACTTGATTTGATAGAGAACATGATAGGGTTACATTTGAATTATGAATTGTAGAATCTTAAGAGTATAAAAAACTGCTAAAAGGTGAAGAAAAGTGTGCTTATAGTAATGCAGAGGTTTCCTTTAGACAAGACTATTAAAAACAATGTGAAGGGATTTTGGAACCTTGTGGGTTTCTAAAATGTAACCAACTGGATGGAAGTTCAATTTCATCATCTGAGTTGGTGTTCAATTATAAGGCCATCCTGTACAATGTTTCATTTAATTTGTGTGCCTGAATTGTGCTTGAACGTATTGCGATTTTAATGTAGAACTGTGTGGTTAACTTTGATAGCCTGATTTAGAGTCGCTGTAATAACCTAAGGAGAGCTATTACTTCTCGTATTGTGTTCACTTTACCCTGCAAAACCTACAAGCAAACTTGCGAGCAGGAACTACACTTCCCAGCCTCACCAGAGCCTCTCTTAATTTCATTGGCGGCGCGTTCAGCGGCAAGCTGGTTTGTGCCGGTTCATGTTGGTACGTGTAGTGTGTGCCCGGATGTCTCAATCTCAGTGTGAACAGATACATCGACAGGCCCTTTCAAGGCGCCATAAGGGTAACCATAGTGTATTTTCTTGTACCCAATTACAGCTGGACACAAATGTCTGTTTGATGCCGTCATAGGATACCACACAGGACTCGGTTTGCTGTTAGCAGCACAGAGATCCATCCGGATGGTCACAGTACGCAGGTATCTTGATGCTAAGTGGAATCCTGATATGATTAGGTCGGATGGGTCTCCTGTTACGACAGAGAGGCAGCAGAGGGATGCAGATTTGCTTGGTCCCACGGCTGTTGCCGAGCAGTAGGCTTCAGTAAATGCTGTTGCGGACTGCCGTCTGCTCTGCCTGATATGGCGCGTCAGCTCTTTGAATCTCTGGTCATCTTTACCCATGAACATACATCGACCTGATGGTCAAAGTCTGGCAACACCCCCCTCTCACAAGCTCTCGACAGCAAGCGTTCCAATGCTGGTGTGAAAGATGGTATATATGATACTTCGTTCTTGGTAGATGGTATGGAAAAGCCCACCACACAAACATTAGAAAGTGAGCAATTTGAATAAAGAGTGTTACAGCATACAGAATTACGTAGCAAGCTTCCAGAGCCACAAAGTCTAACAACCAGTACAGAAAATTCTGCCTTCTCCGTACCTAGGGCAGATCAAGGGGATTGCATTATTAGTCAACCTCTACCTTTGGACAACGCAGATAGTAGGATTATTTAAGGCGCACTACTGAACACCAGGTCTTTGTGCAAACATGCAATTGACTTTCACCATTACATAACGGAACACAGCATAGACATAATATGCTTAACAGAGACCTGGCTCAAAGATTCCAGTGGGCCCAATATTGACTTGGCAACACCTGACGGATATAACGTCTTTTCCTGAAACCGAGAATACACCAACAGGGGAGGTGTCACGATTCTGGCTAGAAAGCATTCTCTTTGAAGCCCCAATTGTTTGCAATGACTGCAAGATCCTTCACCTCAAATTGAATCACTCCCATTATAGATGCACCAACATTTTTCTTTATCATCCCCCAGAGGACATGCCTAACTTCAATGATAAGATCACACAACTGCTAGGACCTCTAAACAAATGCGCAACTCTGCTCTTGGGTGATCTAAATCGCTGGTGCAGTGACGCCACAGATGAACAAGTTACTTGCCAACTGGTAACTTTCTTTCGATTGGATGTTCCTCCAACTTATTCCACATCTTTGACATGTAATGTCCACAGCTGTGTAGTTCAGAAACTGTTTTAGCAGAGGATATCCTGCATCGATGGCGTCGGGTCGATGTCCCTCGAAGGCCTCAGTCGAGGGCGACGTCCCAGGATGTTATAAATAGGACGCACTGCACCCGTAGCCTCAGTTTATGTTTTTTCCGCCATAACGTGTGACATGCACATATCCAATGCCTGCTTGACTGCACATAGCCTTGCGGAAAAGTAAGCTGCAATCGCAAAGGAAATTCTCCAGAGGGGCAGGCTGGGTGGGCAATGCGGAAAACGTTGGAGGAACATCCAATAGAAAGAACGTTACCAGTTGGTAAGTAACTTGTTCTTCGAATGGATTATGTCCTCCAGCGTATTCCACATCTTTGACAGCCTCCCAAAGCAGCACCAGAAAATGGAGGAGGGAAAGAATTTAGAGTACCCAATCAGATGGCAGAATAAAGAACCGCTTTACCAAAGACTGCATCACAAATGTTCCGAATAGGAACTCCTCTCTGCAGGGCTGTGGAAGTAGCCACACCCCTAGTGGAATGAGCTTGCAACCCTTCATGAGGGTCCTTGCCCGCAAAACGGTAACATTCAGTAATGGTGAGGATAATCCACCTGGACAAGGTCTGTTTTGTAACAGCCTGGCCCAATCGGTGACCAGCCTACCCCACAAAGAGTTGAGCGTCCACTCTGACCCTGGACATCCTAGAAATATAAAAGCTTAGAGCTCTCCTAGGGTCCAACCTATGGAGTCACTGCTCTTCCTTACCAGGATGAGGAGGAGGAAAGAAAGAAGGAAGAACCACTTTCTGGCTCAAATGAAATTCAGACACTACCTTAGGTAGAAAGTACAACCCTATCCTTGTGGAACACAGTAAAGGGTGGTTTAGACGAAAGTGCCTGCAATTCACATTCTGTGAGCGGAAGTAACCGCAACCAAGAACATTGTCTTGAAAGACAGTAACCTCAAAGGACAAGAGTGCAAAGGTTCAAACAGAGCACCCATGAGGAATTTCAAGACCAAATTCACATCCCAAACCGGCACCTGGAAAGGGGACGGCGGGAACACATTAGTGAGGCCTTTAAGAAATGGGGAAATCAAAGGAATCTTAAAGTAAGAACATTCTTCAGACGAGCGCTTGAAGATAGACGGCGCCTCCAGGTAACCTTTAATGGTACCCGCTTGACGGCTCCTGTGGTCCAAAAAAATCAAGAAAGACAAAACTGTGGGAATGTAACACTGAAAAGTATCAACATTTTATCCTCTGTACCAGTCGCAGAACTTACGGCAACGGTACAGGGATTTTGTTGCTGGCCGCCTGCCGAAAGCAACACCTCCATCACGTCATCCGGGAGGTCCCAATCCTTATACCTCAACCTTTCAGATACCAAGCGTGAATGTTGAGGTTCCTGACCTATGGATGGAGAACCTGACCCCCCCCCCTTGCGCGAGAGCAGATCCTCTCGGTAGGGAAGACGGTGTGGAGAGCAGATTGACATTTCTAGAAGGTCCAGGTACTTCGCTCTCCTGGCCCAATACGGAGCAATGAGGATCATGTGGGATCTGAACCTCCATATCCTCCTTAACACTTGATAGGGACTGGAGGAAATGCGTACAGCAGTGGGAATGACCAATCCACCACAAATGCATCTCCTAAGGCTCCTCTCAGAGGAAATTCCCTTGAGCAGAATCTCTCGCACTTACTGTTGACACTGGTGGCAAAGAGATCCACTTGTGGGATTCCCCAAAGGGCAAATATCTCCAGGACTTCCTGAGCCAACTCCCACTCGTGAGAGATCGTGCTCTGCCTGCTCAGAGCGTCCGCCGCCGCATTGTCTTCTCCGGCCAGATGAACTGCAGAGAGTGAAATTTCCTGCTGAATTGCCCAGAACCAGAGCTGCATTGCCTCTCTGCACAACGGGAGTGACCCTACCCCCCCACCTTTTTGTTGAGATAATGCATGGTCACTGTGTTGTCCGTCATGATAAGGACGCTCTTCCCCCACGCAGACGGCAGAAAAGCCTTGAGGGCCAGACTGATGGCCCTCAGCTCTAACAGGTTGAAGTGGAGTTTGGACTCCGACGGAGACCAACAACCGATGGCGGTCAATTCCTTGGCATGAGCTCCCCATCCTGTGAGGGAATCGTCCATCACTACAGTTAGCTCTGGCCATGGTTGCCAAAATGGCTCCCCCTTCCATCAGGCTCCCCGCGTTTGGCCCACCACATAAGATCCTGGGAGAGACCGAGAGTGGAATCTGAACAGGATACGACATCTTGCCCGAGAACTGCGACCACTGCATCTTGAGGACCCATTGCAGGGATCTCATCCTCTGCCTGGCCTCTGGCACCAGAAAAATGCAGGATGCCACGAAGCAGATTAACCTTAAGAATTCAAAAGCCCGGAGACTCTGGGCATGTTGAAACTTGTTCACCATCTGCACAATGTGATTAGCCCTTACCTTGGGAGGCAAGCACTTCCAAGGACGTGTCTAACACAGCCCCGATGTACTGGAGCTGTTGGGAAGGTGTCAGATGTGACTTCTTGAAATTGAGGGAGAAGCCCAGCTTGTGGAGGGTGCGGCAGGTGAGACCGAGGTGATCCAATGCTTGCTCGGGAGAACGTGCACGGATCAGCCAGTCGTCCAGGTAGGGGTAGACGTGAATCCCCCCCTTGCCTAAGATACACTGCCACCACCACCAGCAGCTTAGGAAGACCCTCGGGGGGAGGTCAATCCGAATGGCAGGACCCGAAACTGAAAGTGCAAGTCGCCAGCCGCAAACCTCAGGTACTTTCTGTGTTTGGGATGAATCGGCACATGAAAGTAAGCATCCTGTAGGTCCAGAAACACCAACCAATCCTGAAGTTGAAGGGCCTGCAGGACTTGAGAAAGGGAACCATCTTGAACTTGTCCTTCCTTAGAAGTTTGTTCAACCAACGTAAATCCAGGATGGGTCTCAATCCTCCGTCTCTCTTTGAAATCAAAAAACATGGTGAATACCAACCCTTGTTCCTCTCCGCTATAGGCACCAGTTCTATAGCGCCTTTCTCTAGCTGGGTCAAGATTTCCTGCATAAGGAGCGGATCCGTAAGCTTCAAAGAGATTCTCTGTTGGATTGTCGCAAGGCTGCTGCAGGAACGGAAGGCAGTAACCGTGGGCTATTGTATCGAAAACCCACGCATCCGAATTAATGGCTCGCCATTCTTCTAGATGCGGAGACAGCCTGCCCCCAACCGGCGAACCATGGGACATGGCCTCATGAATGTTTTGGAGCGGCAGTGGCAAAGCCTGAAGGCAACGAGGCAGCTGCCTGAGCCGCTTTGGCACCTTTATTTCCCCGACCACCATGGGTATTTTTACACGGACCCCTTGATTCGCGGCTCCTCTTGTTCTACCAAAGGAGGAGTAACGAAAAGAACCTCCCCTTCACTGCTGCCCCCTAGGACGAAAAGGCAGAGGTTGACTCACAGTTGCGCTCAAAGATTTAGCAGCAGCTTTTGAGGTCTGCAACCTCTCAAGGCTCTCATCAGCCTTGAGTGCCAAACAAATGTGCGCCATCAAAGGGCATGTTCAAAAGACGGGCTTGCACATCCGGAGCAAAACCCAACTTCCGCAACCACGCAAATCTACGTATCACGGTGCTCACTGCCATGGACCGGCTAACACGGTTGGCCGTGTCCAAACCCGACTGAAGGGATTCACACATGGCCTTCTTGCTAACTTATCTTGCACAAGAGCAAGGAACCCATCCCTTTCTTCCCCCTCGGGAATATGCTCAGCAGCTAACGAAACAATTCCACAGAGTGTGTGAAAATCTTGCCAAGGCACAAGTGGAGTTGGCTGACTTCAACGCCAAACTCCCTGCAGAAAACACGTTGCGTGCCCAACCGTCAAAGCGTTTGTCATCCCTATCAGGAGGGATTGTAGGGTACGCCGCCTGCCTCGAGGTGGCCGTAGCCGCCTGAACCACCAAACTCTCGGGAGTGGGGTGAGATGAAAGGTAGCTGGGGTCGCTACTGGAAGGACAGTATTTTTTGGTTAACGATTTGTTAACAGCCGGAAGAGATTCCAGAGACTGCCAAGCAGCCGCCACCCTTTTCTGTAATGTCAGATGAAAAGTTAAACACTGGGTCAGAGGACAGACCTTGATCTAAAATGTCCGTTAGATCATCTTGTACAAAATCTTCAGAAGGACTGGACCAGCCCAGATACTCTGACCCTAGCCATGAGCCTCCTGTAGGACAATTTAGCATGAGCCCCAGGCTTAGGCCTGCCAAATTCCACTTCCGGAGAAGTGTCCAAGCCACTGGCATCATGAAGAGTCTGCCTCAACTCTTCCGACTGACTGTCTCCAGAACAGAAGGAGCCACATCAGGCTCATCAGGATCCAGATCGAAGTCTGACCTCTCCTCCTCCTCCTCCTCATATATGTCATCCAGAGGGAGGTAAAAACCTTGCCACGTTACAGAAGAGGGTCTGGAGTCCACCACAGGCCTCACACACTTAGAAGTAGCCTTCCTAGGAGGATCCACAGTATCAGGGATCTCCATCAGTACATTTTGGGCAAAAAGCCCCAAGGCGTCGACGGCGGCGAGGGCTGGTACGAAAGCACAGCTTCGACGTCGGTATCCGATGGAGTCAACGCCGACCTTAAGCCCTTGCTAGGTTTCTGCAGTCTCGCTGGAGACAAGGACCGAGACTTGGAAGCACGTCTCTTGCGACTATCCTGAGCCTAGTCCGAACGGGACCTCGAAGGTTCCCGATGAGTCGCGTCGCGGACCTGAGCCCTAAGGCGTGCGAGCCACGGTACAAAACCGTTCCTTGCTGGCTTCGCCAGAAGCCACGGACAGAACTGTGCCCGGCGATTGAAAAATCGGCAACATCTGCTCTCGAAAGGCAGCCCATTCCTCCGGAGTCAAGGACTTGGTGGGACAAGCCACTTTCCTCACGGCTCCATCCCTTGAGGAATACTGAGAAGGCGACCGGTGACGGCGCTTCCTAGAATGCCGAGACGAGGACGAAGGATGGGAACCACTCCGGGACCGAGACTCCCGGGACTCCACCCGACACGGAGAATCGCCCCACGAGTCGTCGGTGGACATACCCTTGGACTTAGATTTACGGCACTTACTGGGTTTAGAAGCCCCACCTACCTGAAGCTTTCCCTTACGCTCATGCAAGGCCTTAGCAGTCATTGACTGGCATTTGGAACAGTCGTTTGTGTCGTGACTCTCGCCCAAGCACCACAAACAAATGCGATGTGGGTCGGTTATCGACATTTTAGACTTTTAGTCCTGGCAAGTCTTGAAGCCAGACCGCGGAGTCAGAGGGGTCGAAGAAGAAGACATATTCACAAGGAATACACGAGGTGCGCCAAGTCTCCGAAGCAAACACGTTTGCAGAAAAAACAGAACTGAGGCTACAGGTGCCGTGTGTCCTATTTAGAACATCTGGTGACGTCGCCCTCGACGGAGGCCTTCGCAGTACATCGACCCGACACCATCGACGCAGGACGCCCTCTGCCGAAAAAGTTTCCGAACTACACAGCTGTGGACATTACATGTCAAAGATGTGAAATACGTTGGAGGACACAGTCCATTCAAAAAGGATACCATAAAATGGCAACAGAATCTCAGGAACATTCAGTTTTAAATTCACAACAGAGAACCTACATACAGCAAGGGGAACATCCTGGACTGGGTCACATGGAAAAATCTTGAAAATGACATAAGCAGCACCAAACCAAGTATCTGGTCTGAGCACTCCTTTGTTGAGTTCCACATATTGCCCCAGGACAACCTAAAAAAGCATAGCAACAAGACAACACCCAGGACATTCAGGAATGTATAAATAAACTTTTAGAGTCCACCTCAGACCTTGATCCCCCATGGATATTAGCCACTGCACACAGAGCGCATTTGACTTGCATCTTAGATTTTACCGCCCCCATAAAAAAAGAAAACAATCAGGAAACAATCAGGGACAACATTCGTCATAATGCTTGGTTTACACCCATTCTTAGAAATCTTAAAAAGAAAAAGAGACAAAGCAAACTCAGAGGCACTTAAAATTGCATGGAAACACTACAGTGACAAGTTAGCCCACCCGCAAAGCCAAGAGAGACTACTTTAATGACCAGATAATTAGTGCTGGAAAAGCACAAAGAACTCTGAAATATTAAAGATGCTGGAAAAAACTATGGCACAGGTACAGCTATTTAAGCCAACTAATCTAGACTGTGTTCGGACTCATCAAGCTTTTGCTGACAAAATCACTGAAGCCCGGGTAAAAATGAAAAAAGATCTAGAAGGTGGTCCGTGCACTAAAGTGGGCGATGTTCCTACCGATTTACAATGTTATAGTCAAGATGCACAGCAAAATATAAATTACTTGGTTTTCACATTTAGGCCCATTACGTTGGCCGAAATGGAAAGAACCTTGGATGAAATACACCCCACCTCGTGTTTTGGAGGAGTCACCCCCTCCAAAATGGTCCTGGAAAACAAGAAATTCTTCTCACCATTCCTTGTGAGGTTTGTAAATGCATCTTTCAAATCACGACTGTGTCCTGGACTCTATAAAAGCTGTCATAGTCAATTAGTAAAGAAGGCAGGATTAAATCCCCAAAAAAGCAAAAACCTTAGGCATATCACCAATGCCTATTTTTGGCTTAAAATAGTAGACAAAATAGCAACTGCTCAATTACAAGGGCATTTAGACTCCCCATCTGGGCTGCATATTGGACAATTGGGTTTTCGCTCAGGCCACAGTACTGAGTGTGCCCTGCTAGACATACAGACGCGTATGCTTGATATCGGACAAGGACAAAACCAGGCTGCTGATATTGCTAGACAGGTCAGCAGCCTTCAACCTTTCAGACCACAAGTGCCTTTTAAGCACTCTGTGGGTAGATGTGGGCCCTTCTTAAGTAACTGGAGGTTTACGGTTCAGTGAGAAGCTGCCTCACACTCTGTGTGGAGTACTTCAGGGTGCATGCGTGTCGCTGCCATTATTTAATATCTAGATAAAGCCACGATGTGATCTCTTAACTGAGATGGGCGTGCTATTTACCATTTATCCCGACACACAACTTCTACTTGGAGTATATGTGATGGATGCTACCAACATCATGCACATTTACAAGACTATTAAAAATTGAATATCTACCCAATGGATGCGCGTCAACAGCTCCAAGACAGAAATCTTAATTTTTGGTTCAGCCCAGGTCAGAGCTAAATTAGACCTCAGATACTCCAGCTTTTTGATTGAGGACTGGGTCAGCCAAACACTTGATCAAGTAAAAACTCTGTTTAGCTAGAATCCTTACTTGCCACCGATGCTCACAGCAACAATGTGCTTAAGAATTGTCAATCCCATCTCAGATTTCTTAGGCAAGTTAAACATTTTGTCACGGAGGAAAATTGTATAACCTTAGCTCGTGCCACTGTCCTTCCCAGGATTGACTACTTAAACGCACTGGTGGGTGCAGGCAAAGGCTGTATTCTTAGACTTCAAGTCATACAAAATGATGCTATTTGTATAGCAAAAGATGTTACCAGGGGACCTCATATCTCCATCATTAGGAAAAATCTGCACCTGCTCCCAGTGGCCACTAGAGTACAATTCAAAGTAGCCACCCCATCACACAAGTGCTTGTATGGTAAAGCTCCCACCTATTTGAAGGAAAGTTTAGTCAGCTAAAAGTACAAGAGGGCCCTACGATCCAGCAGTGCTAATCTGCTCCATTGCCCTAGAACTAGACGGTCAAAGGTAAAGTTAGATCGTTCCCAGTGTTGGCAGCTTCTATTTGGAATGCCCTGCCGCTGAAGTTATGAAAGGAAGCCAATCACCTGTCCTTTAGGAAACTTCTAAAATCTGTGTTCTTTAACTAGGCTGCTTATTGGTGGACTCTTCTTTTCTGCTTGTCCTGTCATTTTTGTTTTGTCCTGTGTGTTGGTGTGCACCATGAAGCCTATGGTCTATGGCACATTATAAACTGACGAATTTGGCACATTTTGTCACAGATTCCCTGGAAGTAAGCCTCTCTTACGAGGCCAGGGAAATGCAGAAGATACCTGACTCTGACCGTGGGACTGGCTGTCTGCAGGAGGACAATCTCCAGGGAAACCGAAAGAGCGAATGGACCTGATTTGCAGAGCATTTTCCAATGGGATTGCTCCATTATAAAAATGCTTCTGTAAATCAGGCCGCAAGTCGAGATAACTCTTCAGTTATACCTTTCAGTGACAACCATGTACCTTTGCAACATTCATATATGGCCTATTGTAATATAGATACTGATTTCCCAGGTTTTTCTAACCCAAAACATCATCTTCCACCTTTATTGCGTACGGAGACGAGGAAGAGAGATGCAATAATGATGATGACTGGACATAGTAAACACACGCTGCGTTCTTGTCATCGGAGACTGCAGAGAAAGACCGGGACATTTAAAAACAACTCAGGTGAACCGCATTTAGGAGAACGAGAGAGCCAGAAACTGGAGAGGCACCTGACTTGTGCGGACACTGGAGAATGTTGAAGGCAAGCAGACTGCAGAGCGAAGTGCAGAGGCCAGCAGGCACGGTGTGCTGAGGAACCAGACTGGGAGAAGTTTGCCGCTTTTAGACCACAGGCAGCCAGAGCTGCCAAAGTCACAAGAAGGTGAAGCAGAAAGAAAATAACTTGCCAGACGCAAGAGCAGTCAACGGGCCAGGGACGCAGAAGCTAGGGGAAACACGAGGAACGCTGAAGACGCCATCCACGACCAGCAAACCCAGAGTGAGCGGTTACCAGGGAGCATCTAAGTGAATGTTGTGTACCGCGTACTACGCTAGAGAGCCCAAGAGTGAATATTACCTATACAAACACTGTTAAAGGAACAAGCCTTAGTAAAGGCAGTGCAAGTATTACCAATACAAATATTGTTGAGAGAAAGAACCTCAACAAAGACAGTGAAATCATTGCAAGTACAAACAGTGTTAAAGGCAAAAGCCTAGGCGAAGGAAGTAAGAAAGGGTTGCTGACCCAATATTGGAACATTGTTCAAGAGATAAATTAGTTTTCAAAAATTGGTTGGCAGAATTTGCTAATGAAATGTTCTTGATTAAAAAACACACCCATTTGATTAGCAATTTTGTACTAATATTTTAAATCTCACCAGAAGTTATTTGTACCCAAGACATAACAATAGCAAGAATACAGCATTACTATGTACTTCTGAAGTAATACATTAGTGTGACGAGTGTCTGTAAAATGTAAAGGTTAGCTGCATGAATGGACAAAATAAATATATATGATAAAAAGGCTCTGAAAAATGTTTTCAGTGCAAGGCTCTGCTTGGCTGGGTGCAGTCAGTGTTGCACAGGGCAGTGCCCATCAAATTGTATGTTTGACCCATCATTTCCGGTGTAAGGAGAAGTTTCATAAAAACAAAAAGTTCAATGTTAAAGGAACGTTGTAGTATGGTTTTGCGGCAGGGGGTGTAATTGTAAACCTCAGGTGGACAAGATGGCCCTTGTCGGTCATTGATATCAACTGTTTTCAATATCACCTTAATTACCACTTTCAGGGGGAGGGCATGGCCGCTAACATTCCTCAAGCCTCAGCCAGGTAAGCACAAGCATAGCATTCCAGCCCTACGCATCCATGAAAGTGGTATTCATCGCTATTAGCACTGGTAACAGTAGATCTGTAGCTGTACATACTGGATGGAACTACTGATTTAATTTGTGTATTCATTATGTAAGGGGAAATAAAGTAAGCAACTAAGCAGAGTGGATGGTGTAGCAGGCAGAGATCTGGGTAAACTAGGTGAATATTGTAGTTTTGCAGCCAGCTCACTTTCAGGAGAGCTGGTATAAAGCAACAGGGTGAAACTATAGGATGGAAAGGAATTTAAGATCAGCTCATGGGTTGAGCAACAGTTGCACAGATTATGCAACCAACAAGCCACAGAACTAGGTTTGCCACCGAAGCATTTGGCCACGTGATCATGTACAAAAGTGGTCACTTGTCAATATGATGCATGTTTCCCAACAACATTAAATATACTTGACACTATGACCTTTAGATACAATTACTTAAACTGTACTGTAAAACATGTAGACAATGCAGTGTTGCAATATTATCATTATGTATTATTTATTATTTAACAACTTTAGGAAGGGAATTACAGGACTGTATTTTGTTTAAAAAAAGTGCACACATACCGGTCTTTGCCAGACAGAATATAGTTAGCTGAAGAAAACTATAATAAATATAACTTCTGGTTTGAAATTATTTGAAAGAAGAAAGAATGTTTCTTGCCTAGAACTCCCACACAGGACCTTGGCAATTGTAATGGTGCAGCAGAAATCATCTCCACCATGTCCCATTAGCCTCTTTGCGCACTTGCAGTGAGCAGATAAAAAGAGGGTGGCGGAAGCCCAGAGGACCAGAAAGGGATGCCGGGTGAGCTGGCTCTCAATGAACAAGGTAGTTTAAATAGCTAGCCGTGCTACACAAGTGTCAATTTAATTAGAAAACCTACAGAATAGCATAGCAAATTGCTATGCAACACTGCTTATTTTAAGCCTTGTTGTAAACTGGATAAAAGAGAAACAAAGAGCAAAGCAGCCCAGGCAGGTTAGTGAACCAGGCAACCAGAGAGTCTGGGACTCACAACCAACCAAGAAAGTGATGACACCCTGGCTGGCGAGTAACCAGGGGTAACGAAGATAAAGGATAAAAAGGGAAGGTTAATCTCTCTTTTTCAGGAACAATACCCTGGCAGTAAAGTATATCAGGGAGAGGAAGAAGGATTGAGCAAACTCATGGGGTCTGAACCCCTATATGTGAAAGCATGAAATAGACAAGAGGATTCATGCACCTTTATCAAAGAATTCCAGAGGTAAAACCTAAGAAACTAAGCAGAAAGGGAAGAGAATTATCCCTTTAAGGAACCAAATTCTCGAGAACAAACTAAAAACTGAAACCCTGACAGGGAAGTAAACCAGGGGTAGAAAGTGAATAGAAAGTGAAGAAAACTAAAGTTTGGGAATAGCAACACAGGGAGGAAGCCATACCACCTGAGTGAGGAACAAGAAAGAGAATAAAGTGAACAGTTTAAGGACCTGTGAAGATTTTCGATATAGTGAAGATTAAAGGGGTTAAAGAGTGGAGCTGTCCCGCCGGACCCCAACCCCTTGTTAAAACTGTAAAATAACATGGATGAGAAGGAATATCCAAGAAGAGAGTCATCTCCGTGGAAAACATTGGAACATTACTGGCTGCATGCAAAGTACCAGACTGATTGAACGAAACTAGTAGAAACATAAGGGAAGGGAGAACCCCTGTTTCCTGTTGGAACAGTATATTCTCTTTCCTTTTGTGCACCTTAGAACTTTAGGTTAGGAACTTTAAGAACAAGCTATAGCTCAAAGAAAACCCCACTTGCACTTTGTATTCAGTTGAGCATGCAAGGGTCAGTTTAAAGTTTAACAAATAAAGCATGCTCCGTCCTGTGTCAAACATCCTGACAAAGACACGTATTCGCTTTGTTGAGGCAGGGAAACCCCTCAGATATAGGGACAGGTAGGATTTCCCCCAACCCCTCTTATTACTTTGACAATAAAAGCGTTATTTCATACACAAAAGTTAATATTGTGTCTGACTTTTACTACTGACCCCTGACAAAACATGAATAAACGCAGAAGCAGCGGTTTCCCCTATTGCTTGGAAACCCAGCTATTCCAATGCCAGGATTACAATAAATGGTTCCCCGGGTTGGTAGACCCTAATCTTGCAGAAATTATTCAATGCGATTGCATGCATCTTTGTCCTTCCTGCTGCCTGGGACAAGAGTACTATACACCTATTTTCAAGAATGGTTAACATGCTGATCCCCAATGCTACCATTCCATATCCCTGTTAGATAGTGCCTCCAAGACATTTGCCAGCTGTTTGGCAGCTAGGCTTACCTTATGGGTAGCCGACAATGACATTTTATCAAGCAGGTTTTAGGAAAGGCTTTACAACAGTTGTTCATGCTTTTGTTCTTAAAATTATCGACAATTATGTTCTATTAAGAGGCAGCCAGGTCTATGCAGTCTTTTTAGATCTAGCGAAGGCGTTCAACTCTGTAGATCATGGTCTTCTGTGGAGTTAACTCCAACAATTGGGAGTGCTCTCCCCTCTTTTGCAGCTGATCATCTGCCTCTATTCAGACACCAGGGCCTCTGTTGACAGCCAAACAGGCCAAGGGGCATCAATGGAGTTCACAGTGAATAAAGGGGTAAGAAAGGGCTGCCAAATGGGCCCAATGTTCTTTATTATTTTTCTTTTAGATTTCAACCCCTGCTCCTTACAGGGAGCCATATTGCCGCCAGTTCTAAATGGAGCTGGTTATCCCACGCTTCTTTACGCAGATGATGCTATCTTTCTCGATCTAACACTGAAGGGACTAGGTTGCAGCTTGACTTATTCAGCCAGCTACCTGAAGCAAAATTCCCTAAATGTAAATCTTTCTATGACCAAAATAGTGGACTTTAGTAGTAATAAACCAAACAATACAGTCTGCCGAAAACTATTTTAAAGCGCTTCCAAAAATCCAAATATTAGAAATGTTATGGGTACAAAAGTGTCGAAAGGCTCCCAGGTATCTACTCTTGGTTCAAGAGTTACACTCAAATGCAAAAGTGGGGTATAGATATTATGCAGCTCAAGGTGGGCACAATTGAACAGCTTAAAAGAAAGCCAAGGATTTGGAATGTGACCATGCCATGAGCAGCATTACAAATTTGTGCTCATTGAGATATTTCACTGCTGCTCATAGTTTAATATCTTTAAATATGGCAGTGTGCACAATTCGTTTACCAGCCCATAGGCATATAATGGACATGGTTAGACTATTTTACCATTAACAGACCAAAAGACCTAGCTTTTTAAGTATTGTTGTGATATTGGGGCCATCAAGGACTTACACCTCTTTTTGTTACTTTGTAGGGGATGTTGGATTTAAGGAGGCGGTAGTTGTGCTGCCACTTTATCCATAACAATATCAGACAAGTCTCGAAGCCAATGCAGTTTATTTTGTCTTGCACAGTGACCCATTTTGTTTCTGAGTTATGTGAATACATTAATGCCTCTTTTAAATGGGTATCCGCAGAAAAAGTAATCAAAAAAACTTTGAAAGTAGAAATGACTGGTTATTTCTCCAAATTTGGGGGACATTAAGAAATATAGGGGTTGGGGTAAGTTGAATAGTTAAGGTGCAGAATAGAGGAGGGGGGTCTGCCCTCACTTTTTAACCAACAAAAACAAAAGATGCGTCATTTCACGGTTCAAAATTTTAAAGCATGTCCTTTAAACGTCTGCGTGGGAATTAACTCAGTTTTTATGCAAAATGTAAATTTAATGAAGCTCAGCAACCTGTGCATTCTTAACTGATCGACACTTTTAATGCATTATATTTTAAATGTGTATATGTTATTTGTAGTTATATTTTATTGTATTATGTGTTTATTGTATTTATCTGTAAATGGCAAAAGCTGAATAAAGTATTACCTACTGACCTAACAAAAATGTACATTAGGATAACAATGTAGTAAATCAGCTTGCACCCCTGGTGAAGCAAAAACTACATAACACAGATGCCACCAGCCTACTCCCTAAAAACCAATGCAGGGTGCTATTACCATAAGGGACACATGGGCTGCTTAAGTACCCCTGAGAGTTTTATGGGTAACCTAGGACCATATTGTAGAAGTGAGTGAAAAGGGATACGGTGGCAAGGGACCATCAGAATAAGTGGCTCTAACTGCCAAAAATAGGTCAGTTATAAAGAGGGGAAAAGGAAAATGTCAAGGGGACCCTAATAGGGAGCACACAACTGACTAATACGGGACCAGAGCACCTTGGCATACCAATAACTGAACATACTCCCTCAAGCTTGGCAACACCATTCATTGCAATTCAAAAAGTTAATAGTAACAATTTTTTTTTAAAATGATATGTTCTTGTTTCATGGTTAATGTTACTTTGATGCCAAAGCGTTGAAGAATACGTGCACACATCAGGCTCCATAGAATTTAATGTCATTTCACCAATCACAAATACATACCTAAAAGGGCTCTAGTCCATGCCCAGCCCCTTGCTGAATCTTTGATCATCTGGATTTCATCAATCACTGCTACTTCATCTTAAAATAAAAAAATAAAAAAGTGTGTTATAAGCAAAGGTCAGTATTACAGAAATTGATGAATAAAATGCAGCTAATACCACATAGCTGAAATATGCACCAACACCTGTCTTTAAATCCTACTTACAGACTGATAGAGTGGAAAGGCCATACCTGGAATCCTAATTTTCTATCATCTATATAAGATCACATTCAGATCCTTACAGAAATATGTACAGGGTTGAGTGCATCCCAGAAAACCATGCTCATGAGAGATGAAAGATTTGAATTAGCGAGATGGGCAGACAGTCTGGTTTTTCAGAGTGCCAGTCCACCGCAGGTTGCTTAGCGTTCATCCTCTCCCTCTTCTTTAGGACCCGCTCATCTGGGGCTCTGTGCCTATTCTCCACAGTGGAGCGAGATTGTGAGAAGGTGTTTTTCCAAGCAGATGATGCTCCTCATAAGCCAATGAACACAAGACTGTCTCTAATAAAGTGATGAGTGGGACACTTGGAAGCAGTGCATCGGTCCAGCACCTATGGTGATGCTGCAGGCAGGAATAAGCATTCTTGCGGGCAAGTTCCCCATTGAAACCGGCAGTGCTGAGGGCTGCAGGCAGGTTGGAGGGCTTGGTCCCCATCCCTGTTGGGTGTGGGGGGGAAGTGTGGGAGCACCCGGACCACAGGTGCTGCGACACCCACAAGCCCACTAATAAGACTCTGTATTGTGGATCAGGGGTCTGGTAGATCCTCAGACACTTGCCTCTCCCAAAGAATTTAAAAGTGATAAACGTAAAGGGATGCCAGATCCAGGAAAGCTACAACTAAGACTTCTACACAGGGAGCCCCCTCTGGGATCTTTTCACTGCCGTTTGTAAAGGCTTGGATTCCACCCGTTATGAGTGGAGATTCACGATACCTCTGAGGGCATTAGTGAATTGAGGATTGGCCCACACGCTGCGTTCTATCCTGCACACTCTCCTGTAGAAGCCAATACAGTCGTGCAAATAAAGGAAAGCTCCCAGGGAGGAGCTGCGGGGAGGGCTAGAGGGGGAGACAGCCCAGTGTGCTGAAAGTGAAGTGATAGTCAAGCAACTGAGGACACAAGAGCCAGTGTCTCACTATGGTAACCTTAGGCTTCATGGGAGATAAGAGCATCAAGGAGGCTGCAGATGGGAGAGACCCGAGTGACACACTGGGGAAACCATGTCATAAATCAAGAAAGATCTATGCCAAAATCAGATATGCTTACTATTTTTAGAATTTACGCAAAAAACAAATACACATTTTTGAATATAAAAATATCTGCCAACGATACGTTGTGACTTGGCCGGATAGGTGGCAACATTTTGCAAGGGCCTAGTTGGGCTTAGTGAAGGATTTGAGACCAAGAAGCATATGGAAACCACAGGATCAGTACAGTCAAAGGTTTTGGAAAGTATAAAGTCATTACACAATCGACAACCGAAGTTATAACCCAATTGCAAGGATCTGTAAAACAGATCTTTCTGGGAAAAGCTACACTTCAGAAACTTGAGGCGAGATCAGAAGGGGACAATATCAAGGAATTAGTGACCAATCTCTGCACAGACATCTTGGAGGTCTAGGCAAGCAAAGTGCAGCTGGACGGAGTGCACAGGATGGGGTTAAAAGCATGACAAATAGCCAGTAAGCGCAAGGACATTCCTGCAAAACTCAATCACTTCACACAAGTTGGAGGACATTATGTCAGCAGCTTGGAGCCTTCCCAGCATTTCATACCAGGGTCATACATGCTTCCTCTTTTAAGTACAACCAAAACTTAAACATGAGGAGATACACACCCATTTGGCCTCCCTTTGCTATATAGACAAGGAAATATGTTACCACATTCAATGAAGCGGCCGAAGTCTTGGAGCTACTGATGGTTGTGGTCTCTGTTTTTTGCAACTTTTCATTGACTACAATCTAAACCCCCGGAAGGTCTGCTTTTTTAATGGATCTTAACTGACTTTTGGGCAAATGCTCTGATGCTTCACTCACCTGCTTCACCGATATCTTTTGCGGCGCACTGGGGAAGTCACCAGGCAACTAGTGTAGGGAATTTTATTTTTCACCTTAATCTTTACTGTGTAGCACAAACTACCTTCAGTGGAGTGATACAGGGACTCTTTTCTTAACACATCAGTTACTTTTCTGATGTGCAGTGTGGAGGCAGTGAAGTTTTTCACCTTTTTCCCTGGTGCACAAAAGTGAAGCGTTACTTTTTACTGTAATGTCTATTTGAGTACTAAATACATAAAATGGCTGCACCTCATAGTACAATGACTATTTCTGGCATCATCTTCCTTTCTCTTTTCGAGTTGGAAAGGAGTAGGTTCTTATATGTAAATCCATTTCTGCAGCGTTGGTATCTTGCATAGATTCACATGCTGTGAATATTCCCCATCGTCAGGCTGGGAATCCCTGGTTACTTATATTTAAATGACAAAGTGAATTGTGGGTAGAGATGCATACCACTTACAATTCGTTAGTTCACCAATAATAAGCTCTAAAGTGTTAACTTAACAATAACAACAGTGCTTTAATATCTACTTGAGGTGCACCCAGATAGTAAAGTGCTACCTTTACTGCAAAAATTATGAGACCTGGGAAGATTCACTGCACTAACAGGGTGAATAAACTGGGGCACAGCAAATGGCAAAATAATTGCACGCATTCGTTTCAATATCAGAGTTTTCAATGATTCAAAAAAATGCGAACATTCAATTTCTTTGTTATATAAATCATATCTGTGTATTTTTCAACATCATACACCAGTTTCGTTCCTTGTACATTCTTATCAAATATTATCTCACAGATAATTTCTCTCAAAAAACACAATATATGTTATTGTCACATTAAATGGTAATACAGTTTTGTAATGAAATTCACAATTGAGTCCCAATATTTGAGTAGACAAAAGTTATTTGATGTTGATAAAACAGTAGTCCTCTCATCTAACTACGCGTTTCGGGCTTGTACCGCCCTTCTTCAGGTTTAAATATTGGGTGACTGTTCTTTGTAGTTCCCCTGAAATTAATTATAGAAAAGAACTAAATCAGTGTTCCATGGAAATATGCTTAAATTTATGTGCTAGATCAAGTATAGGTGCTATGTTGCACTAACCTTAGTGCTGAACTTGGAGTGCAGTCCGGATGTTTCTAATCTTCAAGATTATGTTGTCACTGCAAGATATATGCATATCAGTATCAAATGAAGATAGTAGTGTGTGTGGCGTAGGGGGACCAGTCGCCAAAAAATAGCGCTATGTTATTATGTTTGGTTTTGTGCAGACGTACTTCTGATGTTAAAGCTCTCGAGATAGACCGGAAGATTTTCTATCCAGAAGGTGTAGCTTTCAACATAGCGCAGCGCACCAAAACTAATTCCAGGATAATTACTCACCCGTATTTTCCAGGTAATAGCAAACTTTGCGTAGCGCAATGCTTAAAGAGGTATGAGACAGTTACAGCCGCGGTGAGACCCGTAGGAGTGACTCAGCTGCTTATTGCGCGTAGAAAGCCGTTTAAAGCAGTAGCTGTAGCAACCATAGCGAGATGGGTGAAAGAGGTCATGCAGTTGGCTGTAGTAGACATATCTAGATTTGGGGCTCCCTCAGCTAGGGGAGCCATGGCTTCAGGAGCTTTTGCAGCAGAAGTTCTGCTGCAGGAGATCATGAAAGCCGCAGACTGGGCCAGTGATTCAGTATTCAGGACCTTTTACTTTAAGCCAGTCACTAATATTACAGCTGCGGTGATACAAAGCTTTGAACAAGCATAATGCTCACCAGCGGTCTTGTAATAGAATACAGATTGCCCATGCGACAAGCGCAGGAAGTCTTGATTCTATTAAAGACACAGAGGCGAGCATTACGCTTTACTTCTTTTATTACTGCTCAACAGCAATTCAAAACTTTACTCTTGAAACTTTTTTTTTTTTTTTTTAAGAACGTATGCCCAACAGGGTTAAAAATCAAACCTAAACAAAAAACATTAAGCCTGCTAAGGCAGCTAGTACAGAAAAACACCGTAAAGAACAAAATCGGCGATACACTTCCCCTTTACTAGAAAATCCAAATCCTAAACAGACAAGAGCTCAAAAAGCCATATGTGATGGGCTAAACAAAACAAGCTCCCATCAATTTGTTAAATCAGTAAAGTGCAACAGCTGGAAATTACAACTCGAAAATGTCTTAAGTGACCAAAATGAGGTAAACCTCAATCGCCGCAATATCATCAAACTATTGCATACAATACCTACTCTACGCACAATTGATTCCGACGACATTGTAGTCGTGGAATACATGTCAGAGGCAAGATTAGACTGGGTTACTCTACACCTTAAGTCAAAATTAATTGCCAGACAACTACTTGACGCAAAAGAGGATCTGCTATTTTTTGGCTTTGGTGTACAGTTCTCAGATGAAGGTTCCTCCCCCATCAACGAGACCTAAATTCAAGTCTGCTCGCCCAACAGAATGATGAGCGAAAACGCACAGATCTACGAGACCAGTTAAGATCGTCACCCACGTCGGCTCAAACAGTCTCTTCAAACCCACGCTGGAATTCCAAAGCTCTGATGAGAAGGGACCACTAGGAAATGATCCCCGGAAAGATTGTCATTCACCGCTTGGTCTCTTGGAATACAAGAGGATTTACCCATTTATTCCAAGAGAAATGTTCACAATTTGATGATTGTACGCTTATATGCCTACAAGAAACGTGGCTCAGGCTTAAACCTTCAAGCGATGGATACACAATACTGTTCAACGCCGCAGGCAAGAATGAGTCTGGTCGACAATTCGCTGGGCTCATCACGATGATCAAAAACAATTTAAACTGGTCCATTATAAAAGCCATAAACCCGAACCTCTTCATTCAAGCGACAACGGTAAAACTACCGATGATCAACGAGGGGCCGGGAGACCACATGTTAATTATCAACGTGTATTGGAATCTGTATTGTCCGTGGTTGAAACTGCGGGAAGAGCCGTTGACAGGTAGGGGTTGTCTTTTTTTACATCGAGTGATGTCCCGATTTCATTGTCGAGGAGTGGGCCTCTCGGCGATTCGTGTCCGAAGAGGACTATGCCCTTCTCTGGGCGAATGGGACTCAACGACGAGCAGTGTTTTTTCTTCGTTAACGAAAAAGTTTTCATGGACGACTTGTCCTTATGTTCATCTGTCGAAGGTGAGGTTGCCCTCGACGATAGGTGGGAATCTGACGCCGTCGGTCGTGAGCCCTTGCCTGGGTGAGACGTGGACGATGATGAGGTGCAACCACGTATTGGGCCTTGTCGCTAAGTGTGACCTCGCTGATTGGGAGTCATTCATGCCTTATTATCGCTATTGGCACAACGTTTGGGAGGCGCAACACCCTTCGCCAAAACCAGCCCACCAGGTTTTCCCATATTTCCCATGGGATACCGAGGCAGGCCTCAGCAGCGTACGCAATAGCCAGTGCAACCTTCTGGTTGTAGGAATGTATGATCGGGAGAAGCGAGAAGTTATCAAACATTTGCCTTATCAAAATTCCCTGTGCAGTTATTAATTTTATTTTGCCCCTCAGACACACAACGGTTTTTCACAGGCACTGGTACTTAACATTCTGCCAAGATATTTTGTTGAGGGGACTGGCCAGATCCGGGAAGCTAGAGAAGGCTAGAAGTGTATTTTTGGATGTAGGCTTAATGTATAGGGTGGTACCTAGAGTGTTATCCAGTTTGTAGATTTCTAAGTCCAAGAATGGTATACTTATTTTATCATAATGCATTGTGAACCTGATGGAGTCGTTCTGTGCATTCAGCCAGACCAGGAACTCCTGCAGGGTCTCCTCTGTACTAGTCCATATCATAAAGACGTAGTCTATATATCTGTGCCAGCACCTCATATGATGCTTTAAGATGTTCTCGTGGTAAATGGATTGTTTTTCAAACGTATCCATATAGACCCTCCTGGCACCTTTATGACGCATCTTGCTCCTATTTCATAACGCTAATATTCCACTGGAGTTTAAGCATGCTCAGCGAGCCATGCACTTGTTGGAATTCTTACTCCTCTGTAGTACCTACCAGCACAGCCCCACATGGTTTTCTTTACCATGTGTAAAGGTAGAATAACCCCTAATCCCGTTGTTTGTACCCTATTGCAGCATCTAAAACCACCAAGGTGGAACCAATCACTGCAAGGCCTCTGCATGACGAATAGTCTTCTTCTCACAGAGCATCCCTGGTCCTGCTGAATCAGGTATGCCAGTTTGGCGTAAAAACGTTTTTTGCCCATTTTTAAGTGTTAACACACATACAGGCCTAATTTCAGCCTCCTTTTCCACAGTTATCTTCCAAGCCCCTAAGAAAAAGGCTGTTCCTTTTGCCTGTACACGCAAGACAGCAATTTATTTCATCTCAAGACGCCATCTTTAGCACCCTAGGTAGGCTGCCTTCTACAGAACTTCCCCCAACCTTATGTGTAAGGTCCTGGATCACAATTTTAAAACCATTCTATTTTTCAACCTTTTAGATGAATATACCAATCTGCTCTAACAGTCCTCCACGCTAACAACATTTTTTGTTCTGATGACAGTTTGGAACATCGCAAAATCTATGTCACACTGTGATTTTGATGTTATAATCATCTCCGAACTAGAAACACCTACCTGTTGTGTCGACAGTAGTTACGTACTGTTAATGTTTAAGCAGTACATGCATTTTCACCTATGCTGTTACTAACCACACGACATACAGAACTGTTTGCCTTTTTAACTATGTGCAAAACTAATGATTTAGTCTCCGTTTGTACATTTGCTCCTTTAACCTTTAATATGAATAAACTTTGTTTTACCTGTTCAGCCATGTGATCCATTGGTTAGTTTATATTTTCACCTAACCTTCTGTAGTAGGCCTGCACCTCCTCTGCGTCAAAGAGGGGCAGCCTTTTGACTCTGCGCCTTGATCTTGCTTTTTTTTTTTTTTAGAACTTTATTTTGGTTTGCATGTCACAGTGCACTCGCCGTAATTCTCATCTACATAGTACGAAAATATGTTACAAATTGATAACCCAATCCCATTACAGACTTTTGCATCAGCTGCATATCTTCGCAGAAACATACAGTGTGAAATTACATTTAGCTTACAGTTTGGCATGGTGTATCATCCGCACTTTCGCTATCAGAGTTTTCAATGTCTGGTGAGGTATCGTCTAAGTATGCCCTGAACAGGGCCCAAATGTCTTTTGGTTTGCATGGAGCAGGCAGCATACCCACATAATTTTCATCACATTCATTTACATAAATCAAAGTTGCAAGGAACTGTTCTGCTGTAGGAGCCTGCCTGCTCTTCCATTTCTGAAGGATGCATTTCTTTGCTACTGCGCAGGCGACGTTAAACAGTCTCCTCGTTTTTTCTGGAAAGTTTCTGATGTCGCCAAACAGATATTTAGGAGGGTTGAGGTGTGCAGGGATTTGTGTTATTTCCTCCAGGATATTAGCCACTGTGCGCTAGAATCCTGCTATCAGAAGGCAGGCCCAATACATATGAAACAAGTCCACACCTGGGGCATGGCATTTCGGGCAGCTGTCGGATATAGCATTGTAGAATTTTGCCATTTTTGCAGGGGTAAAGTGTAGTTTATTCAGGATCTTGAATTGTATTAGTCTTAGGCCTGAGTTCAGTGAAATCTTCTTAGATAGGAGACAGTATCTGGACCAGTTCCCTGTCTCGATTGTGATGCCCATGTCCTTCTCCCACGATGTCTTGACGGTGTTTATTTACCTTGTGTGAGCCTGAAATATATTATATAATTTGGATATCCCAGTGCCCGCCTGAGAGTACAATGACTGATAGCATGCATGTTCAGGGGGTTCATCTGGGAATGTTGGCCACCTTTCTTTAAACGCTGCTTTCATACGGTGGAATTGTAGGGTGACCAGTTGGCTTCTTCCAACTGAGTCTGCAAAGTCTTCAGGGGTTACAAATTTATCGTTTGGGAACCTGGTTTTCATTGTGAGATCGTATTCTGGGAGCCAGTTTTTCTGGATGGCAATGTCGTATGTCGGCATGATGCCTGGGAAGTTCCAGGGGGGGGCTGGGACTCATAGGGGGTGTCTATATGGAGACGTTTGCTAATTGCGGCCCATGCCGCAACTGTGCAGGAGGCTGGGTCAAACTTACAATCGTCTTTGTGTGATTTTGTGAATATGATGGATCGCAAATCGGTTGGGCGGACCGAATGTCGCTCAATGGGTATATGTCATGTTCTGTCCAAGGGGTCCTGCCAGAACTTCGCATAGTGAGCCTGTGCCACATAATAGTATAGTTCAAAATCAGGGGCAGCAAAACCTCCCATTTCGTAGAGTTCGACCAACTTGTCCCATTTCATTCTGTTTGCAACTCCGTTCCACACAAAGGTGGTGGCCATGGATCGGAGATTGTCAAAAAAGTGTTTGCCCGGCCATATAGGTACATTGCAGAAGATATATAGGAGCTTAGGGAGTACTGTCATCTTAAGTACTGCTATCCGGCCAGCAAAGGATATGGGGAGTTTGGACCAAATTTGAAGCTTAGGGTGTATAGTTTGTAGAGTGGATTCATAGTTGTCTATATAGAGAGAATTCTTGTTGCGAGAGACCGGGATTCCCAGGTATCGGATGTAGTCAGGAGCCCATGACAGGCCATGAGTGTTTGTGGGGCAAGTAGTAAGTAGCTCATGTCAACGGAAAGATCTCGGATTTAACAGTATTGATCTTGTAGCCAGAATGTGTGGTAAATTCAGTGATTACCGCCAGAATGGGGGATAGGTTCTTTTCTGGTTCCCGGACATATAGCAGTGCATCGTCTGCATATAATGAGATGGCTTGGTATACGCCGGCCATTTTTGTACCCCTCAGGTCTTGTTCAGCTCTAACTGCAGCTGCCACCGGTTCAATTGTAAGAGCGAAAAGGATGGGGGAGAAGGGGCATCCCTGCCTGGTTCCTCTGTATACAGTAAATTGACTGGATAGGGTACGATTGGTTAGGACTCTGGCCTTGGGAGAGGAACAGAGAAGTTTGACACAGCCTATCAAATAGGGGCCGAATCCGAATTTGTGAAGGACCTCAAACATATATAGCCATGAAACCGAATCGAAGGCTTTTTCGGCGTCTAATGATATGGCTGTTGCTTGTGCCTCTGGCTTGATCTGCGCTGGGATGCTAAATAGTCTGCGCAGGTTCAGGGCCGTGGATCTCGTTGGGATAAATCCACATTGGTCGGGATGTATTAAGGTGGTCATTTTAGGGAGCAGTCTATTGGCCAGTACCTTTGCATACATTTTGTCATCTGTATTGATCAGGGACAGGGGACGGTAGGAGGAGCGTTCATAGGGCGGGCGCCTGGGTTTCAATAGCACCGTAATGACTGCATCTGACACCGACTCTGGAAGTGAACCAGCGTTCATAGCCTCTTCCCACACGAGAATCAAAATTGGGGCGAGTATCGGGGAATAGGTCTTGTATAGGTCGGCGTTCAGGCCGTCCGGCCCTGGAATTTTACCCGCTGCCAATGATTTAATTGCCTCAGCAATTTCCTCACTCGTCATGGGTTGTTCAAGGGACCAGTTGCCTTCTAGTGTTAGCCTAGGGAGGGCAATCTTACTCAGGTATGACTATATCGTCTTGTGTGCAGCTATCATGATTGGCATAGAGGTTAGTGTAAAATTCTGTGAACTCAGAATTTATCTCATCCTCCCCGTGAACAGCTATCCCCTCATCCGTTAGAATGCTTGTAATAGGAGTGTGGTTATGACCGTTACGAAGTATACGGGCCAGATGATGGCCTGCTCTATTGCCCTCCCCTTATCTGCGTGCCCTGGCCGGAATGGCCATGTATTGTTTTTCTTTGGCTGCCAGTTCATTAAAGGTTTGGAGATGTAGGCTAATGTCAGCCAAAGTGCGTTTGTCATGAGTCGTGCTATAGGCAGATTAAAGTGTTTGCAGGATTGAATCTGTATTGCCCAAATCGGTTCTCAGAAGGCCAGTCGTCTTGGACATCAAATTGCCCCGTACCCATACCTTAAATGTTTCCCATATGGATGCCCAGCTGTCCACCAAACCTTTGTTCAGTAGGAAGAATTCTTCCATCTCAGTGTGGAGAGTTTCTACTACATTCGGGTCCTTCAATATGTTGGGAGGCATCTTCCATCGCTGTGCAGAGCGATTGATGTCGGGGAACCGTATATCGAGAGTGACCAGGGAATGGTCCGAGATGTGCGCGGGAGGATGTCGCAGCATTCGATAGAGTTGATGAGAGGGGACGAGATGAGCCAGTAATCTATTCTGTATTCAGAGTCGTGAACTGAAGAATAGAATGTGTATTTTCTATCTGTAGGATGGGCCCCTCTCCATGCATCTGACAGGGTTAGTTCCTCCTAGGCTTGGAGTATAATGTTGGCCGCTTTAGTGAGGGTTCTAGGTTTACTTGAGGACCTGTCCAGTGTGGTGTCGAGGATAGTGTTGAGGTCCCCTCCCCACAATACCCAGGCATCCGTGGTCGGTCCCATCTCTGCCAGGAGATGTGTGTAAAACTCTGGATCGTCTAGGTTTGGACCATATGTATTAACCAATATACGTTTTCTGCCTGCCACGGTGCCCCAGATCACAATATATCTGCCCAGTGGGTCGATTTTGCTTTTCCTCGGTGGAGAACCCCAGTGAGGGGTGTATTAACGTGATGACACCTCTGTTTTGGGAGGAATATTACGTATAATGCCTATTGTTTCCCCATTGCCACAGGATACTCTCGTTGGTGGATTTTAATGCATGAGTCTCTTGGAGCATAGCGATGTGTGGGTGATGCCTGTTGATGTATGCCCCTACTTTGCTGGCTTTCGCCCTATTGTTTAACCCACTGATGTTCCAAGAGAGCAGTTTTAGTGTTAACCCCTCGGGTGTACTAGTTGTCTGCGCCATTTCCGTGCGTCATGATGAAGCTTGGGAGGGTGGGTTTTCACATACAGGAAGACAGCGAGTGGTGCAGTGAGTGCAATTTTATCGGTTACTAAGCCAACTGAACATCGCGCCTGGTGCCCAACAGGGGCTTTCTGAGGCATTAACATTGTTCTCGAACAGTAGAACAGTCCCCCGTTGCCCGTACCCACCCCCTCCCACACCATCGTCCCCAACTTGATGATGAACCCTTTTAACTAACTTGTGGATGTTCCCAAGGAAGGGGACGAGTGCAGCAACTCCGATTCGCGTTTGAGCGCATCTCATCCGGCAGTATTCAAGGATGGGGAGCAGAGGTGTTTCCCTGCTTCACCCTGCGTCCAGCATTTTCAATGGCCAAGAGAGGCCAACCATGACTGCGGCTGAGCCCAAGGAATTGTGAGACAGGCTATACAGGTTGCTGCAGATCATTCCGGTCGAGCTCCCGTCTTCCGGGCAGAAGGGGTATCAAGGCTTCCATATAGGCCAACGCTGTTGGGGAGATTCGAAGAAGTGTGCTCTTCCACCATGCTGTATACGAAGCTTCGCCGGAAAGAGAAGGGCGTAGGGGACCTGTCTCAATCGCAGCTGGCGCTTGATGGTTTCGTAGGATCGTCTTTGAGTTTGGACACCCGCGGAAAAGTCCGGATATATATGGATTTTGTCATTTCCGACCCTCAGGGGTCCTTTCTCTCTTGCCAGCTTAAGGACGGCATCCCTACCTCTGTAATTCAGCAGTTTGGCTATTACCGTGCGGGGAGGAGCCCCCGGCCTGGGCGGAGGAGCGAGGGAGCAATGTGCCGGCTCAACAAGGAACTGAGGTGAGCGCGCCTCCTCCCCAAGGAGAGATTTCAAAAGGTCCTCAATTCCGGACTCCATTGGTCCTTTGCAGAAGGTCTCCGAAAGGCCGACTATACGGATGTTGTTCCGTCTAGACGGAGATTCCAAATCGTTGCACTTGTCACAGAGTTTATTTATTTCCCCTCTTAGAAGTGATATGTCCTGGGTGTTTTGCCGAGTAGAGTCCTCATTCACGCCAATTCTACTTTCAGTCTCTGTAATTCTGGCACTTTCCTTGTCTAAACGAGTTGTGAGAGAGCCTTTCGTGGAGACAATGTCGTCAAGCTTGACATTGATAGCCAGGAACCCATTTTGAACTGTAGTCAGTAGTTGGTCAAATTTCGTGTCTTCCGTAGTCAATGATGAGGTCGGGAATTGTGGATACGGACTTTCAGGAGGCGATTGTGAGCTCGTAAAGGAGTCCATGGGTCCTGTCTTCCTGCTTTTGCCCATGTTTTTTCCAGGCATTGTGAAGGTGAAAGAGCCGCCTGAGCCAGGTGGTATGAAAAGGCTGTGTAATAAGTTGTGGTGAAGGGTGGCACGGGAGGGTTGTGAGGCCCGCAAGGGTCTTGGAGTGCCTACGACGTTGATTGTGCCAGAACAGTGTGTTCTGTGTCCTATATGGGCCAATGTCCTTCAGAGTTGATATACACGGATTTTCAAGTATGGTTGGATGATGGCGGGCTCCGAGCCGGTTGGAGGGAAGCAAAGGACGATACAGTGGACGCCAGCTGTGCCAGTGAGGATCTGTACCTGGAGACGCCTGGTTTGGACCAGATAGTCCTGCACTGGATGTATTGTGTCCTCCCACATTTATATGGGTTACAGCTAGGCGTTTTTCCTGAATAGGAGCGTGTTTCCTGTGCGGACTGCTATAGGGTAATTTACTGGTGACTAGGTGGAAGTCGTACCGGAGTCTGGCGCTCTGAATCCCAGGAGATGGTTGAGGAAGGGTGGTTGGGTCCCCCGGAGGGATGGCCGCTGGGGTCTTGTAGTGGCTCAAGATATGGCCAGGGGCGCTCCTCCACTGGCCCTGTACACAACTGGTGTCGAGGGGGGGAGCGGGGGAGCCCCCTCAGCATCCCAGGCTGAATCCGAGTGTGGCATGTTGTGGGAAAGCGCCAAGACCTCCGTGTGGGCCCCTGTGACCCCCCTGCGGCCAAATGTACTGCTTTCCCTCACCTACGTGCCTCTCTCTCCGCCGCCAAGGAGTGGGATCGGGGACGTCCGATCCAGGCCGCTGGGCCGTCACCAGGGGTATGCCTCGGGTTGCTTTGGAAGCCCGGCTGGTACACTGCGTCCAGCCGCATGGATGATCACGCCAGCCTCAGGCACGATGAAGAGAGAGACGGAGGCGGTGCGCCCCAGCCACCCCGGGTCCACGTGCCGGCGCTGGTCTCCCCCCGCTCCGCACAGCGGGTTGCCGCCTCCGACCCAGACGCCGGCGGCGAAGCTCCGGGGAAGACAGGCACGCCGCAGCTTCAGGGCCGCGAGAGCGTGGGATTTGAGGGAGGATTTTCATCGCGGCACATTAATCAACTGGGAGAACGTAGCAGGGCGCTCTATGCAGGACAGGGCGCAGGATGTCCAATGAGTGTGTGACGCGACGTTCCGTGGCCACAGTCCGCCAGCCTCGCTCCGCCCACTGTGAGGCCCGGCGTGAGAGGAAGCAGCGGCTCCCCCATAGATTCTTGTGGAGCTGCGGAGCGGCTCGGGCCCGCGGCCTCAGGGTCCACCAGGGCTCCCATGCTTAGGATGTCCGATTTCAATCGGGATTTCGCCGGCAAGTTCAGGATATTCTCGGGAACCAGCGTAGGTAGTTCACGAAGCACAATGAATTCTAGAAGCAGGATATAAATCGAACAGGATTTCTGCCGGAGAGGAGCTCCTCACTCAAGCGGCCATTTTGTTGTGCAACAGCGCCCCCTCCCGATCTTGCGTTTTTAATGAAATTCTTGTAGCCCTGAAGAATGGTTTTCTTTCTATACAAAAAGGACTCTGGATTTAGTTGTTTGTATGTTAAGCCTCTGAGCTGTTTCCTCATGCTTTTCCTTGTCTGTGCAAGCCTTACATCATGGGTGCGAAGAGAATTTTTACAACCCACTATCTTACCCTTGTTGGTTCATTCCTTTAGACACTGCAGTGTTCTGATGTTAAATTGATATGCAAAAAAAAGGTAAGATGTGGGCACACCTAATAATGCTGAATATTTTCCTTAGTGAGGCTACAAAGACCCAACATGATCTTATGTTCCATTTAACTGAGACCACCCCTATCCGGGGAGACCATGGCCAAACCAGGGAGAAAGGTGTGTAACCTAATTAAGAGGTGCAGGTTAAGTTATTTCGGTAAGTGGTCACTAAACCCTATATTCCTTTTATGTACAGGACTACTCATCGGTTTTAAAGCTTACGACACGTATTTGTGGTCAATCCATAAAAAGAATAACCTCTATTCCATGTAAAAGCCTTCCCATCGAGATGACCACCCTGAGGTAAACACAGAAACAGATCCCAACCTTGTAAGAAACAATCCCACTGAATACCCTGTGGTGTATAACTAGAAAGAGCCCCCATTGGTAAAACGGATAGGTCGTTCAGTCTAGCACCTCAGCACAATTTGAATTAAAGCCACACCCCATGATATAGTGGGTGTGACCCTGTTCCAACCAATTGGAGATAACAGTCAGGGCTTCTTGCAGGACTGGACAGGTAACGTTACTGGGATTCCAAGAGAGATTTACAAGAAGGATTTCCAAGTCTGATAACTGCAAAGTCAGGCTGACAGCCAGAAGACCTTCTTGCAGTTTGTTGATTTCTTCATACTTGGTTTTTAAATATAAGTCGATAGCAATCGCCAGGCCACCAACTGGGTATCCGTACTCTCCTCTTAGTTGGTTTAGAAAAGGTTTTAAACGCTTATAGGTCAAGGTGTTGTGCGACCATGGTCTCTTTCAGCATTAGTGCATGTTTATCAGGCAGAATGTTAGTCAGCTGTGAAGCCTTGGCCAAATTGGTGTAGCCACAAACGTTACATGATATTACAGAGAGATTATCTTTGTTAAAGCTGCTTCGGGACGGATCTTGAATTAGTGAACATTTTTAGAGCCGATTCGAGATAAGACCAGTCTTGCACATGCTTGATGTTTTGGAGTGTAACAGACCCTGCTTCAGTTGTAGATGAGGTAGTACCAGGTGCTCCTTCTTGGTACTGTAATGCCCATGTGAATTATCCTAAGGTTTTTGTGCCAGAAACTGCTAAGAATGGCGTCACTTCAGCTGGGTTATTAAATTCATATAGATAAAATCCAAGAGTTTTTAATGACGGCCATTCATCAAAAACCGGCCTAGAGACTATGTTCGAATAAAAATGGCACACCAAACGGTCGCAACCCTTTTCAGGGAATACCACGTAATCAAGGTTTCCTGTCTTGAGCATGGGTCATGCCCCTAGATTAGCCTCTAAGAATTCGTGGACCACGGCTTATCATGCTTGGTCTGTAACAAGGAAAAAACCATGTCTAGACTATATGGCAGGAGACACTTCCTCATTACCTAAGATGGCAGCCTAGTGGTCCTATGGGAAGTGATAGTGATGGTCTAGTGCTTCACACTCGCTGCACATATAAGCCCCCCCCCCCCGCTCCTGCTGCGCGTCGTCTGCTTTGCAGTGTACGCTTACCGCGGTGCCAGTTCCAGTCACAGTTTTCCTCAGCCCATTCTTGAAATATCCTTCACCTTAGTTTTCCATTGTTCCCTCTGAAGTTAGCCTTGTAACTTCCCAGTCATTACCACAGTATTCCATAGTGTTAGTTTTTCAGTCAGCATTATCGGCAGTTGTCTTCACGTCTGCTGCGGCACTGTTGCTGCGCTCATTCCTGTCAGCGGAATATTCTTGTTGAATCTCCGTCAGCTGTTTGAAGTTCGTTGTCTTGTCAATCTACATTTATCGCAAGTATTGGCTGTTAATGTTTATTGTGCGCACTTGTTTGGCGATCACTAGACTGTGCAGCGTGCATTTTCCAGTCAGCTGAATTACCTTGTTTTTTGTGTCAGCTGTTTAAAGTTGTTCCCCCCGTCAGTCAGCCTTTTACACACACTGTAGGGAACTGCAGCTCTGTGACAAAGGTTTGAGTTATCATATATTGGGTGCTACATTCATTCCAGTCAGCGTAACTAAGTAGGGTCATATTAGTTAGGTGTTGGAAGTTGTCTCCCTCTAGTTAGCACTCCGCACGAAGCGGAATGTAAAAAAGGCAAGCACATTGTTGAGAGTGTAAAGGTGTAGTTCACCTTGGTTGTTAATGTCCAGAGGGGAATCACAATAGTGGCAAGTTGTGTATATATGTATATATATATATATATATATATATATATATATATATATATATATATATATATATATATATTGAGTTGGGTGAGTTTTAAGATTTACAGAGTCACTGTGTTAGGTACTCCTATTTTAGTGGGGACACATTTTCTCAGCAGTTGACATTGTCTGGTCACGTGTTCACACGCACTTCTTGTCAGAGATAGTTTCTATCTCCTTACCTTCCCCAATAGCTCTCTCTCTCATATCACGCACACTAGTGGTCCTTACTCCCTTCAGAAAATACATTTCATCTCCATTCTTCAGAACAAGCGCCCCAGCGTAGAAGCAGGATGGAGAGCTCACCAACAAATAAAAGGTAAAGACCCTAGAGAGTTAGAGAAGTAATTTCTGAATTGGTGCATTTGACCAGCATATTGAGGATTGCTGAATTTTTTTTCTTAGATAACCTGACTGCATGATTTACAACGCACACTAAGAATAGTACAACCTGATTTTACAGAGAAGTGCTCCCGCAGAGTTTATGAGGTAAGCGTTACAGAACATGAAGCCGTGCTGAAAAATACTCTGTCTGAGCATTCATGGAAAATACTGAGATGGATCAGTTAACTCCATTTCTGGGGGAATTACGAGCTGAAGTCCACACAGCACGGTCTGAGACCAATGCCCTTAGAAGAGAGCTGGTGGTGAACAAAGATCGAACAGAAGAATTGGCTCGTCAACTGTTACAGGCTCAAGCGGGTCAGGTACCGCTACCATTAAGTAATCCCCAGGCTTCTGCACCTACGGCGCCCCAGGCTCCAGTCCAAGTGGTCATTCCTGGAAACATTCTGTTAGCTCCTCCAGAGCGCTTTACAGGAGATCCAAAGAAATTTGCTGTTTTTATAAATCGATGCAGATTACATTTTTTGTGCAGACCTGGAGTGTTCCCCACAGATCAATCAAAGGTGGCTTTCGTGTTATCTTATTTGGGCAGGTATGCGGCAGATTGGTCCATACCCCTTGTAAATAGGGACGATCCTGTGTTGCAAAATTTTCAGGAATTTCAGAAAGAATTGGAAAGGCTTTTTTCTCGACACACTCAAGGACAGGCGTTGGATAGCGAGTTGCTGTCATTGAAACAAGGCAATCAAGAATTGCTGGCATATGTGTCCACCTTTAATAGGTTGGTGGCAGAAACCAATTGGCCTACAGAAAAAAGAACGACTATTTTATCGAGGTCTGCGCAGTGAATTAAAGGACGTTTTGGCAAAAGTGGCGAACCAGCCAGAGAATATCAATGACTTCATTGATTTAACTATTCAGTTAGAGCACAGGTTACAAGATCGTAGGACTGATCGTGCTCGCCAAGACAATCGAGCGTACGTGCTTCGCCCAAGAGAACCAGTTGCAAGATCAGGACCAGAAACTCACTTGGAACCCATGCAGTTGGGGGGAATTCGAGGCCTGATTTCTCAGAAGGAGAGAGAGAAAAGACGTCAACAAAAGTTATGTCTATACTGTGGTAAGGCGGGTCACTTTTTAAAGGACTGCCCAGTGAAACCGGCACGGAAACCTTTGGGAGGAGTGAGTCAAGACAAGAAGGACCAGAATTCGGAAAACTCCAGTGCCCGGCAAGTTTAGAGGTCAGCTTGTCGAGCATGGATAAGGTTTCAGTGACCTCACACTTTGTGTTTCCAATCATCCTACTTAGTCATGAGATTCCCACTATAAGGCATGAGTTGACTGCTTATATTGATTGTGGGGCTATTGGCAATTATATGGATGTTCACCTGGCTAGCAAATTGGGATTTTCCTCAACGGATAAGTTAAAGGCAGAAAATGTATCCGGGGTCGACGGCACTCCAATAGTGTCAGGTCCTGTTACGCAGTGCATTGACAACCTTATTATGCTCTGCCAGGATGGACACAGAGAGAGGATCTCTTTTGACCTCGATTCGAGCTCCACAGTTCCAGATTATCTTGGGAATACCGTGGTTGGAAAAGCATAACCCATTGATCAATTGGCGAACCAGAACTTTGACCTTTGCTCCTGACTGTCAGAACTCCTGCAATTCTACGGAAGGTTCAGTGGAGATAATGCAACAGGAGGGGTCTACGGAAATCACTTTAGGTCTTTGCCTCATGAATACCGGAAATTCCAAGATGTGTTCCAAGAGGAAAAACAAGCTGAAGTACTGCCCCCTCACAGACCTTACAATTGTCAAATTGATTTAATTCCTGGATCCCAGCTTCCGTGCAGTCGAATTTATGCTTTTACAGAAAAGGAAAATGTCCATTTGAAAACCTATTTGGATCAGTATCTGGCTAATGGGTTTATCAGACCATTTAAATCCCCAGCAGCATCACTCCTATTTTTTGTGCCCAAAAAAGAAGGAGAGTTAAGAACGTGTATAGACTACCAAGCTCTAAATCAAATCACTGTAAAGAATCGCTACCCTCTTCCACTCATCTCTACATTGTTGGACCAAGTAAAACAGGCGCAAACTTTCACTAAGTTAGACCTCAGAGGTGCAGATCATCTAATTCGCATAAAGGAGGGAGATGAGTGGAAAACTGCATTTCAAACTAGATACGGGCTCTTTGAATACAAGGTGATGCCTTTCGGACTGTGCAATGCTCCAGCTGCCTTTCAATCCTTTATGAATGACATTTTCAGAGATATGTTGGATATTTGTGTGGTAGTCTATGTGGATGACATTCTAATCTTTTCTGATAACCCTTTGGAACATGTCAAGCATGTGACCGCTGTTCTCCAACGACTCAAGGAAAACTCTCTGTATGTTAAACTGGAAAAATGTCACTTCCACGTTCCAGAAGTTGAGTTCTTGGGGTTCATTTTGTCAGCACAAGGAGTCAAGATGGACAATAGAACAGTTGATGCAATTCTCACCTGGCCTGCACCCACGTCTGTTAAAGGAATTCAAAGTTTTCTAGGGTTTGCAAATTTTTATCGACGGTTTGTGTCTGATTTCTCGCGATTAGTTCATCCCATTACGTCCTTACTCAAAAAGAACTAAAAATGTGATTGCACTACAGAGGCAGATGAGGCCTTTAAAAAATTAAAGGAGAGATTTGCCGCAGCCCCAGTCCTAGAGCATCCCCGGCCGGATCTTCCGTTTGTGGTGGAAACAGATGCTTCTAATGTGGCCATGGGGGTAGTGTTATCACAGCGCAATCCAGACTCCCACGAATTAGATCCAGTGGCCTTTTGGTCTAAGAAATTCTCCTCTGCAGAGCTCAACTATACAATTACGGATAAGGAGTTGTTTGCCATCAAGTGTGCACTTAAGGAATGGAGACATCACCTACTTGGGGCAAGACATACTGTTACCATTTTTACGGACCACCACAAACCTGCAGTATCTCCGCTCGGCAAAGGCACAATCCTCCTGTCAACTACGTTGGGCCCTCTTTTTTGCTGAATATGACTTCGTCATCACATTCAGGCCGGGGGTGCAAAATGGAAAGGCAGATGTCCTATCTCGTATTGGAAAAGGTGAAGAAGCTTATGTGCCTCCCATTCCTGTGGATATTATTTCTGGGGAAAAGGTGCTTGGAGTTGTGGGTTCAACAGATTCGTCATGGAGAAACAGAGAGGAAGTCAAAATCAGCATGACCGCCGATGAACTGCAGAAATGGGAAGCAAAGGGTGAAAACTTCAGTGTTCTGGATGGTTTACCATTCTATCGAATTCGCCTGTATCTGCCTACTCCTGGGCTGCAAGTTCAAGTAATTTCCAACTATCATGGAGCCTTGCTGGAGGGTCATCCTGGAATTACCAAAACCATGGAAAAGGTGAAAAGATCTTATTGGTGGCCCACATGGCGAAGAGATGTAGTTCAATTCTTGAAAACTTGCGGAAATTGTGCTCAAAACAAAAATCAAAAGAGTAAACCTGCTGGCCTTCTTCAACCGTTGAGTGTGCCACTTGCGCCCTGGCATACTCTCTCTATGGACTTCATCACAGATCTACCCAAATGTGATGGGTATGATACCATATTGGTGGTGGTGGATCTTTTTTCAAAGATGGCACATTTTGTAGCATTGTAGGGCCTACCTACAACCTCGGTTCTGGCTAAAACATTTTTGGAGAATGTAGTAAGGCTACATGGTTTTCCTTTGATAGTAGTTTCCAATCGAGGAAGCCAGTTTGTTTCCAAATTCTGGAAAAAATGCTGCGGACTAGCCAAGGTGGAGGTTTGCTTGTCCACCAGTCATCATCCACAAACGGACAGACAAACCGAGAGAACTAATCAAACCTTGGAACAGTACCTCAGGTGTATGTTGCATCAGTCTGAAGATACCTGGTTTAATGTCTTGTGGGTAGCTGAATACGCTTACAATAACTCTGTACATGCCTCCACAGGTTTGAGTCCATTTTTTTACCTTACATGGTCAGCATCCTCGGACGTCTGCTTATGATCCTCCCGAATCCTTAGAAATGCCAGCTGTGAAAACTCTGCACGAAACAATTGCCACCGCTCTGGTCAAGGCACGAGAGCATTTGTTTGTTGCCCAAGAGGCCCAGAAGAAATTTGCTGATCTAAAAAGAAAGAACACTCCGGAGTACAAGGTGAGAGATTTGGCGTGGCTGTCTACCAAAAACTTAGCATTGAAAGGGTCACGAAAAATTCTTCCAAGATTTCTGGGACCATTTACCATCGAAAAAGTGATTAATCCAGTGGCCATGAAATTGACTCTCCCAAGAACTTGAAAATCCACCCGGTGTTACACGTTTCCTTGTTGAAACCAGTCAGCCCAAATCCAGAATTCAAGAAGCACCAGCTCCAGTGAAAGTTGAGACCGATCAGCCAGAGTATGAAGTCAAGGCTATTCTGGACTCCAAGGTGGTGCGCAAGAAGTTGTTCTATTTGGTGGACTGGAAAGGGTATGGTCCTCAGAATAGAACAGGGGAACCCCAAGAGAACATTCATGCACCTAGATTGCTGAGAGCCTTTCATAGAAATAATCCATGCAAACCTACAAAGGGGGATTCTGACTTAGGAGGGGTTTTGGGGGGAATACTGTCATGAGCATGGGTCATGCCCCTAGATTAGCCTCTAAGAATTCGTGGACCACGGCTTATCATGCTTGGTCTGTAACAAAGAAAAAACCATGTCTAGGCTATATGGCAGAAGACACTTCCTTATTACCTAAAATGGCGGCCTAGTGGTCCTATGGGAAGTGATAGTGATGGTCTAGTGCTTCACACTCGCTGCCCCTCCCCGCTCCTGCTCCCCGCTTCACGTCGTCTGCTTTGCCGTGTACACTTACCGCGGTGCCAGTTCCAGTCACAGTTTTCCTCAGCCCATTCTTGAAATATCCTTCACCTTAGTTTTCCATTGTTCCCTCTGAAGTTAGCCTTGTAACTTCCCAGTCATTACCACAGTATTCCATAGTGTTAGTTTTTCAGTCAGCATTATCGGCAGTTGTCTTCACGTCTGCCGCGGCACTGTTGCTGCGCTCATTCCTGTCAGCGGAATATTCTCGTTGAATCTCCGTCAGCTGTTTGAAGTTCGTTGTCTTGTCAACCTACATTTATCGCAAGTATTGGCTGCTAATGTTTATTGTGCGCACTTGTTTGGCGATCACTAGACGGTGCGGCGTGCATTTTCCAGTCAGCTGAATTACCTTGTTTTTTGTGTCAGCTGTTTAAAGTTGTTCCCCCCCATCAGTCAGCCTTTTACACACACTGTAGGGAACTGCAGCCCTGTGACAAAGGTTTGCGTTATCATATATTGGGTGCTACATTCATTCCAGTCAGCGGAACTAACTAGGGTCATATTAGTTAGCTGTTGGAAGTTGTCTCCCTCTAGTTAGCATTCCGCACGAAGCTAGTGTTTCATGTAAAAAAAGGCAAGCACATTGTTGAGTGTGTAAAGGTGTAGTTCACCTTGGTTGTTAATGTCCAGAGGGGAATCACAATAGTGGCAAGTTATATATATATATATATATATATATATTGAGTTGGGTGAGTTTTAAGATTTACAGAGTCGCTGTGTTAGGTACTCCTATTTCAGTGGGGACACATTTTCTCAGCAGTTGACACTGTCTGGTCACGTGTTCACACGCACATATAGTCGTTCCTCATTTATGGTTTAGGAAGGTTAGGAGTTCCTTGTCTTGCATGTTCAATTGTTAATGGAACGGCTCCAATTGTGCTATTCTTGTCAGAGATAGTTTCTATCTCCTTACCTTCCCCAATAGCTCTCTCTCTCATATCACGCACACGAGTGGTCCTTAATCCCTTCAGAAAATACATTTCATCTCCATTCTTCAGAACAAGCGCCCCTGCGTAGAAGCAGGATGGAGAGCTCACCAACAAATAATAAAAGGTAAAGACCCTAGAGAGTTGGAGAAGTAATTTCTGAATTGATGCATTTGACAAGCATATTGAGGATTGCTGAATGTTTTTTCTTAGATAACCTGACTGCATAGATTTACAATGCACACTAAGAATAGTACATCCTGATTTTCCAGAGAAGTGCTCCCGCAGAGTTTATGAGGTAAGCGTTACATTTCCCATATGGTGTGCCCGCAATGATGAAATAGCCTAGGACAATTTGCTTCTATTCTTAGTCAGTTCTCAGTTTGTGTGGTTGATGTTGTCCCAAACAATGCTTTTTGTGATAAAAACAGTTTGAATTATTTGATTCAGGGCAAAATGTTTTAGTTTGAGTAGTTGGTGTAAAGTATGTTTTAGAATGGGCTCCGAGGCCTTTCAAAATGTAGTCTTGTGGGACCTTCCCAGACACAGTTGCTAGTTCATAGAGTGATCTTGTCGTTAAACTTTCAGTCACCTCATCTGCAGTGAGAAGACTTGCATTAGGTAGAGTGTGGTGATTCAGAAATGGCTCTTTAGTAGAACAAAAAAAGGTTGTGATTTTACACTGTTTTCCTTGGTCATTCGAACAGCCTGATGTAGGCTGTACTCTTTCAACAGACTGGTCACCACAAGACTCAACATTGCACCCCTGATACACCTGTGTGCTCAAGTCGATCTCTCCCTCTGTTAGGAAATATCTTAGAAATGTTGTTGACAATTTTTCTTTTTAGATTGAGCTTTCCTATGTTGAGTGGCTGGGCAGGGTACCATGGATGTGTTGAAAGTCATGCCTGTTCCTATGATGAGCAGGCTTACCTATGCTCTTGGCATGTCAACGAAAAACAGGGGACACACTCAGTCTTTGTATTTTTCTTGTGCCATCATCGCTGCATGCAAGTTAGTATGTGCCTTTAAAGCAGCTCGCTTTCCTGTTTGCTTTGGGCTAGCTTTCAGCTTCCGAGCTACTTCACACAGCTGCCCAGCAGAGCATAAATCAGGCTACCTGGTGCACCAGCGCCGGCGCACCTAGAACAAGCCGGTCTTCGCCGGTCATCTACGTGCTTGGCATCTTGGGGATAGGAACCCCACAAGTCAGCTATCTGAACGAACCCCTTCCCTTCTCTGATCACATTTGTACTCCTACCATCAGTACCTGTGCTAGCTAAGATGCAACACCCACTGCGGGAATCTCTACGAGTGGCCGTGCTAAGAGCCAACAGGTTAGCCATTGTAAACAAAATTAAATTGACAAAACTTGACGCTCTCCCCGAGTACTCAAGGGAGAACAACCGACCATGTACCAACAACAGGATCCCCTCCTGTTTTAACATTTCATTACTGATAATAGAGGAACCTTCAATGCCACTTAACTACCATGGCAAGACGCCCATACCTCAAGTCGCCACATTGTGTCCTTCTGGCAAGAGGCCTCTGAACCAGTATCTTTACATAACACAGCAAATGAGAGCCTTGGCTCTAATGACAAAACAGGGATTTAGATACTATCACTCATAGCTCTTTTACCTCATGTACAACGATCAAGAAACCCCCAGCCCCAGATCTACTAATTTATTTTTTATATTTCTTTGTAATCAGTTATAAAACTTTTACAAAATACAATTCAACTAAAACATGAAAATTATAAATCACAGTCAATGGCACATATAAATTCATCTGTAACATTATCACAAATATTAAAAAAAAAAAAATTGGAGATTCACATAATTGGCTAGACTAAACTAAAACGGTACATTTTAGGGTCTTATATAAAACACAATGATTAAATGCATGATACAAAATATTTAAAAAAAATAAATAGTGCTAAAAGCGGAGTTCCGAGCTGAGTTCCAGTCTGCCCCAGAGCTCTGCTGTGTGAGGATGTGATTTTTGAATCGGTGACCCACTTGCACTGTGTACGCGGTGTACACCTTTAAGAAAAGAACAAGCCCAACTGGCCTTTAAAAAGCTCGTGGCCGCGCGGAGCGCGCGCGGAGTTCCGAGCTGAGTTCAAGTCTGCCGGACTACCTCCCCATGTTCCTTAAATACAGGCATCACTCGGCAGCGGGCCTGCCTATCCCCAAATCGTGCAACCACCAGTACGACAAGCAAAAAGCTGGGAAGAAAAACGTCTTGAGAACTATCAGAAGACGCGCCAAGGCAGACAGCACCGCTGCTGCATGGGATCGCTGGAGAACTGAAAAGAAAGCCTACAAATCATGGATCAGAGCACGTCGAACTGTCTTATACCAACAAGATGCAGAATCAATGAAGAAAGTCCTAACTGCAAAAAAAACGGCTGATTTTTGGTCCCTGGTAAATGCTTCACAAGGATCCACAACTTTTAGCATGAGCAACTCAGTTCCGGAACAAGTCTGGGTCACGTTTTTCACCGACCTTTTTGCTAGCCCGAGCCAGGATACGATCTCGTCTCTTGATTCCTCCGCAGCGCCTTGGATCGATCTCTCAGCAATATCAGACATAAGCACAGCCATCCAAAAGTTAAAATCATCAAGAGCTCCAGGCCCGGATGGCCTGTCGAATATAGATCTAAAGAAGCACCGTGATGAATGGGCTGCCTTCATGGGCATTCTGTTTGACCACTGCAGAACTACCAGACAGATCCCATTATCGTGGTACAAAGCAACCATCATACCAATTTTCAAACAAGGAAGCAGAGAAGCCCCGGAAAATTATCGCCCGATTGCCCTACTGGACATTATGGGCAAACTGTTTGCCACTCTTCTTTTGGATCACTTCCACCGCTGGGAGAAAGCAGCCCCCCTGCAGTGATCCCTACCAACTAGGCTTCAAGAAAAATGGCAGCACCGCATTGAACATTATCATACTCATAATCCTAAAAGCCAAAATAAAGCAGGGCGCCCCTACGGTGTACGCGGCTTTCATCGACCTTTCTCAGGCTTTCGACAAAGTTGACGACCAAGATTGTGGAGAAAGCTGGAAAACTGGAAGTGTCCACCTGCTGTTCTACAGCCAATAATAGCCCTTCACACCAATACCTCACTCAACGTCCGACTGAATAAACAGGGGGCCCTGTCTAGAGATATCCAAGCGCATAGAGGAGTTAAACAAGGCTGTCCCCTGGCTCCGGCACTCTTCTTGGCTTTTTTGGGGGACTATAAAGACTCGGAAGTTCTGGTGCGTAGCTTCCCTCCGAAGTTCGGCAATTCCCCCCTGTCCCGTCTGCTTTACACCAACGATATGATCCTGTTCGATCAAACTCCGATCGGCCTTCAACAGCAGCTGGACAATCTGGTAACCTACATGACCACCAACAATCTCCAAATAAACCAGACTAAAACAAAAATTATGGTGCTGTCCTCTTCTCGCCACCCTCCGAAAACCACCCGGACTTGGTCAGTGTGCGAAACTAGAATCAAAGTGGTCCAACAATTTAAATATCTAGGTGTGTTCATAGATGGGTCGTCTCGAGAACTCAAAATGCAGCAAGATCTCTGGGCTAAAACTAAACAACTCACTTCCCAACTACGAGCACTTGACAGGAAGTATGGCAAATTCTCATTAATGCCGGCCATTAATTTCTACAAGGGAAAAATGGTCCCCGCACTGACCTATGGCATGGATGCCATGTTCACTGTACCACCCCAACTATGGCGAAAACTAGAGGCCTATATATGGAAGTCTCTTTTAGGCCTTCCGAATGCAGTTCCTATTGAAGCGATCAGACGAGAGTTGGGCCTTCTGTCGCTAAGCGCCACCGTCAGTGGGGCCGCACTTGCCCTATTTAGGAAAACCTTAATTAAAGGCAGCTTGCCAATCTTTAAAATTATTGGGCAGGAATTGGAATCAACTAACACCAAGACGGTCCAAAAATGGGCACACCTTCAAAAAACCAAACTGGAAGACCTGCAATGTTCACTCAATGACTTGATAACGAACCCGCAAAGAGTAAGTGAAAAACAAACTGCAGGACTGGATTACCACCATTGACAAAGCTGCTTCCATCAAGTGCCTAAACCACCTTCCACCAACCTATAATAAATTGAAACTTCCTCTGGCGTACTGTCTGAGATTCCCAGACAAAAAACTGCGCTCAACATTTTTAAGGGCACGTTTAAACTTGCTCCATACTCGAGAAATCCTAGGGAGAAGACGGCTGGCCAGCTCAATTACATGCAGACTGTGTGAAGACCCTGATTCTGTCGAGAACATTCGCCATCTTCTCCTAAATGCCCGGCTTTGAAGCAAATTCGCACTCCGTTTTTGATTCCGCTATGGCTTGACTCGGTCCTGATCGATGAGCACACGTAGTGGTGCCGTTTGATATCTGGCGAAAAGTCCCGATGGGCGGTAGTCATGGCCAAAATATTGGAAGCAGCCTTCATCAAACTCGGCGTCTTAACTTAAAGCGACCGGCCGGTCTTGGATTTTCAATGGACATTTTTCTAATTACAGAGGATTTTCTCCCTGTTCAATTTTGAGAACATCTTTGAATTTAATACCTTGAGACTTACCTTTACGCACTTTCTGACGTACATCAACTGTAATTAACTTCTTATAAAAATCATTTTTCCCTTGATTACATACAAGTAAATAAAAAAAATAAAAAATAGTGCTAAAAGCTAGACCATAGTCTAGACAATTGAAACACCTTTAAATTCATTATCCGAATGGGATTATTGAACGTTCTGGCCTTAGTTATTAAAAGAGATTGTTACCCTCACTCTTTATCATTATACAGGAGCTTTGTGTATATATAGTTCCCATAGCCTGAATAAAGCTAGATGCATAGTCACATTATCCGTATTCTAGCAATATGCATCAGTTTGAATGGCCTTATAGCAATGCACAAAATTACCAAAGGTAGTCATAATCTCTGGGCCCAGCCCAGCACATTCTGTAAACAAATGATGCGTTGTCTCCAAACGCACACTGCTCTTACAGATCGTACATGTGCACGCTAATCGTGGTATCTTGTAACTAGCTCCAAGGTTAACCCATACAGGCAATTGGTTTATTCTTAATTTTAAACGAAAATTCCTAGCCGCATTGCTAGGACACAATATAAGATTTCTCTGAGCTTTGAGATATAGATGGGCAACTATGGCCACGTCTTTATGGGATTTTAAACTACTAACATGCTCACTATTCTTAGTCCAATCCCATTGACGCGTTTTATTTTTTAACATACATTTCAACTCTCTATTACTTGTTCCCCGATTAAATTCAGGCACCCAGCCAATATTTTCAAACACTTCATCATAAGATTCTTAACATCTTTACCTTTGTGCCTAACCCTGTCATGATCATTTATAGGCATAAATCCTAAAAGCTGTCATTTCGGATTCATATTAATTTTCAAATCAAGCACCCCCTGGTTTATTCTAACCTGGCTTTTTAAGGACACCAAGCCCAGCTCCAGCCTTATATACTCTATTAATGTAGACTGTGCCAGACCCAGAATCCTTCTCCAGAAATAGCGCTCAATGACATCAAGCTACCTAAGATCAACCATTGCCAATGCATCCAAACCATATAAAACCATTGTACAGAGACTTTGATTATACAAAGTCAGCACCCCTTCCAGGGAAAACCCAGCGGTCTGGTTTGCAAACCTGTATATCAGGTTAGTTAATCTCTTCGCCTTGATGCCCTTACTTTCTTTAATATAATTATATGAGCATGACGAGCTCATCTCTAATCCCAGATATGGATATTTATCCACCCTTCCTATAATACCGAGACTTGTACTAAACAAGGGATATTTAATACGTTTAGAGGGCACAACCATAATCTTAGTTTTTACCATGTTTATCACAAGCTTGTTATTGTGAGCATATTCCACCAATTTTTCAAACATATCCTTTGCACCGCTCAATGTATAATTAAACAGTGCAAGATCATCCGCATAAAGAATACACAGAACATTACAGTTACCAACTTTAGGACAACATCCCAAAGTCTCTAAAGAAAATCAGTGGAAGGTCAGCAATATACAGGCAATAAAATAACAGTGCCAAAGTGCATCCCTGTTTAACCCCCATGCAGGTACGTATCGGAGCTCAAAATCTACCCTTATCATTCAATGGCACCTGCACAGAGGTTTCATGATGTAAACCCTTAAGAACGCAAAGCAACCACGTTGGACAGCCCAAATTTTCCAGTTTAGCCCAAAGTATTTCACGACATACCCAGTCAAAGGCGGCCCTAAAATACACAAATAATGTGTACAGGGCCGCTCCCCCCTGTGCAGTAGCATCCCGATACAGGCTATCCATCGCTCGTATGTTATGAACAGTGCCGCATCTGGGTCTAAATCCGGTCTGCGCATAACTCGGGATCTTGTTCTTATCCACCCACTGTTGCAAAGCATCCAAAACAAACGATGCAAAAAATTTCCCCGAAGTATCTAGCAAAGACTGTAATCTGTAATTATTCACCAGATTACGGTCATCTTTCTTATGCACAGGTACCAAGATTGCTTGTTGCCAGGATAGAGATATGGTCTGGGTACGACAAACCTCATCAAATAGGATTTTTAATATGTATGCCCATCGTCCAGGATTTAATTTAAGCAGGATTTAATTTAAGGACTGCATTTGCCAGTCCGTTCAGACCCGGTGCCCTAGAACCATTGAGTTTAAGTATCCTATTTTCAATTTCAACAATTCCCAATTCCAGTCATCAATCCTATATTTCAAGGGTATCTTACATGTATCGTTCAGCTGTCCCCCTTTAATATAATCAAGCCACGTATTTTCCTGTATTGGGTTCAAAATGTTCTCTCTAGTCTCACCCTTAGCTTTATTTAAATGTGTCCAGACATCCTTAATATTCCCTTTACACAGTACATGCAACAAATCCTGCCACTGTCTATTTTTTTTTAGAGATGGCTTCCACCGCTTCTGCCATCCTCTATAGCAGTTCTTAATATGCCTAATCTTAGCCGATATCTTTCCCTTCGTGTACGGTAGAACTTTTGCCATACTCATTTAATTTCTCATAATACGTTTGACATTTCTAATAACATCATCATAGTTCTTGCTATTTTGTGTACTGGATATAGCCATCCCACCCTGGCATTCTCCAGTACTAACAGTAAGTTATTTTATCCAACTTTCAATTTCATTCCCATTCAAAATACACAACAAATCAATTTCAGCAATCTTCAAAGCATCCACAAATTTCCCAATTTTACGAAGACTCTGTTTTGTCCATTTCATCACAGTACCAGCATTATTACATAATAAACCCGAACATGCCTTTGACTCACCCTCTACTCCCATTAGCACAGTTTTCACAATAATTAGGACCAAAGGGTTGTGGATCACTAAATTCACTAGGCATTATGTGGAACTCCTGGGTAGACTTCAGAAGAGCATGATTCCCAAATATGTAATCCAGAGTTGCCCTGGCTTTGTGATATTTCCATGTAGCTTGCCAAGGCACATCTCCCACAGTTCTCCCGATAAGCATTGTAAAACCCCACTGTTTAAGGAGGTCAACCAGTCTATCACCCCTCTTATTACCGTACCCGTGTCCCATTACACAAAGAATCTACATTATCATATTTAGGGCTCGGTGTACGGTCACTACAATGTGCATTGAGATCCCCTCCCAATAAGATAATGCCATCTTCCCCATTTTGGGATTTAACGCCCAGCATTAACTCCTCTATTTTATCTGAAAAATCTGTTATGGTTTTTACACTCGGTGGTAAATGCACATTAATTATCGTGTGTCGTAAATCACTATCACTCCTAGTCGTAGTGACTTCCACTGCTTGTATATAGCCACCTTCTGTGGATGCCCATATTTCACGGGATGTGTATTGCTGGCAAATACCAATAACAAGCCCACCATACAGCCTACCACTGGGACCATTACAGGCCAACATCTGATATAGATGGTACCCCTCAATGTACACCGGGCTATCAAGCCAGGTCTCTTGGAGCATTATCACATCATGCCCCTCCAGCTGTTTCCAGGAACCATTCTCATTAAGCAAATGTCTGTGCCCGCTTGTGTTCCAACTGCAGACCTTCAAAATTAATTCCCCACCAATCATATGGCTACTACTATCAACCTGTCACCACTTGTTATCCAAAATATTTCCTCCATCCTTTGTATCGACCCCTGTGGTGCCTTAATAGCATTTCTACTCCACAACGATGCATCCCCTCTGGGCCCATCAATATTCACACTACTCATAAATTCACATTTCTGCCCACAGACCTGCAAATATAATCCCGTGTGGTCCAGTACCTCAACCTGGGCACAAAGGAGTGCAACCACTGCACTATTAAACCATACTATAACCCAATTAGTTACGCTATCCCATTTAGGTAAAGATAACTCTACGATGTCCTTAGATTGAATTGTAGATAGTCATTAATCAGAGGCCCATAATCGTAACAGGTTGGATCTGTTAAGGAAAGGGCTCCTGTCCGTCGGGTACTTTTCCTCCAGTTTCACCATACAGCCTGGTCTAAATCTAAGAGCATGACTTTCCACGTGTTTATAATTTTATCTAGGCTTTGGCCTTTTTGTTACCACCTCTACGGGGTTTGCAAAATGTACGCTCTTTCCTTCATTACTTTCTTCTATCACAACTGGAGGCAATATGTGAATCCTACCAACCCTATCATTTTCCAATTTATCAGTGGGCTTAATCTGCCCCTTCTCCCTAGCTACCTCGTTCTTAGAGCCCGTAACTGCCACATTCTTCCTGTTGCTGAGTGAGGTTGTAGCCTCTATAGGTTTAGTAAGAGCCCACCTGTCCATGGGGCCCTGTAGTAGCACAGTTCTTTTAATCCCATCCAATCCCCTTTCGGTAACCATTTTCATTTTTGATCCAGTACCAACCCCTTCCATCTGCCCCCTGGCCCCTGCATTGGTCACTACGGGCATAATCACGGGATAATACTGGCGTAAAAGGATCTGTCACTATTCCGAGCGGCCCAGTTTTGGTCAATCCTTTATTAAGGCCCTTTATTTCCGATTTATCCATCATGGATACAAAGGCATCCATAGCGTCCTCTTCATTTGCAGCCGCTATTGTGACCGAGTCCTGAGTCCTCCAGTTATTACCAGTTTTATCTAGGGAGATATGCTCATATTCCTCCTCCTCCTCATCATCACACCCCCCTCCCCACCCCAGAATCACTAATATCCAGATCCACACTTTATTTGCATCCCTGTTTACTGTGGCCCCATGTGTAAGATTACTCAGCTTATTATGTGTTATGTTTGGGATTGTATCCCCAATTGCCTCAGCCACATTACACAAAGTACTTTGAATTTCCCCTTGTGCCAAGGCCATACTAATGCATAATTTTGTTATCAAATCCAATTTGGCTGTAATCATACTTCTCTCACCATTATAGAACTCAACAAGATCATGAATAGAAACCCCTTCAACAGAAGATGACTTATCCCTGCTCTTATCTCCCATACTCCCTATTACTGTCTCTACACCCATCTTCATTAAGTTGGGACTAGATGATATATCACCAGACATACCAGTTGCCCTTTTTGCTGTACCTGCCCCCTATGAGTTCCGCTGCAAAGTTATACATAAATTAAGTAGCGACCCATTATTATCTATAGAGTGTGTTGAGCCGGACATTGTACAAGATTTGTCCTTATTAACACACAAACCAGAGTCAGTATAACCCTGGCCTTTTATTTACTCCGGCTGGGCAGAAGGCAAACCAGAGAAAATAAACCCATTACTATCTAAGTTAACCAGGGGACTAATAGGGCTCTTAGCTAAACCAGTGAGAAAGCCAGTAATACTTGTCTGATCCACTGCTAGGCTAAGTTCCCTTTTCTCCTTCTTCCGCCTGGGCAACTCCTTTAACATCTTCTGAGTATTACCAGAGCTCCTAGAGCGCTAAACCAGTTCTTTTCACCTCGCTACAGAGCCCCACTCAATTTCCTATTTGAGTTTTCATATTAATACACTATTGTCTGCTGATTACCTAAAATAATAACGGACCTGTCACTAAAATAAGCCGATATCAAATTAAAAGTCCTTTACATAAAATAGATACACACAAATTTAAAATCAAAATATAAAAGCACAAACTAGTATTTGCCGTTGATCTGTAAACCAGATATTGTCAGTTCAACAAAAGTTCCCTTAAGCGATTTCTAGTTAGTACATTTCTTGTTTCCAATAATATGTAAGGCACTAATTGAGCCACAATAACACAAAAAAACATCCAATACAGCAACTTCCCGTTTGAATAAGTATGTTATATAGACGCGGCTAATATTACAAAGTTGCTTTGAATCAGGATGGAAATGGAAGCCTCACAAGTTTCAATGTCTCAGTACCATATATCTATAACCAAGCAGCAATACTTGCGAGCGTTGGGGGAAAAAAGTTAACTCAACGTCGAGCAAGTTCACGATACGGAAAATAGCAGCCACTGAATACCGCGCAGCATTTGTCAATATCCAGACAGCTAGACTTGCGAACGTTGGTGACAAGGTTCATACAACGTGAAGCAAGCTCATGATTAAAAAAAATAGCAGCCACTGAATACCTCGTGGCATATGTCAGTATACAAACAGCAAGACTTGCGAACGTTGGTAACAAGGTTCATACAGCGCCGTGCAAGCACACGATGCGTAGAGTAAAAGCCACCAAATACCTCGTAACACACGATTCGTCCCCACAGCGTTGTCCAAAAACTTTGCTCAACACTTGCTCAACGCTTCGTGTAGCCCGGGCATTTTATCCTTATTCAAGTTCTTAAAGCGGTAGTCACGCTTTGCACACACAGGTAGAATCAGCTGTCAGCCAACGTTCCCGCAGCGTTTCCCGAGCAGTAGAATGCTCACACTTGCTCAACACTTCTACTAATTTAGAGAATATGGTAAGGGGAAAAGAAATCCTCCTCAAAAAAAGGTGACAAGTAAAAAATGGGCCTACTGAATACAAGATCCCTAAATAAACATGTTTGAGATCTACAGAACCTTGTGGTGGATAGTAATCTTGATATTCTGTGCATCATGCAAACCTGGATACGGGACACAATTGGCTCTATGATCAGCCTGACAGTTCCCACAGGTTTTTCTTTCTTTTGCACTAATCGCGATAAAGGATATGGCGGTGCGGTGGCGATTATTGCCAAGATCGAGCTAAGACTTTTTCCACCCTCAGTGTCATGCCTTGGCTGTGAAATCCTACATGTCAAAATTACCCTGACCAATCATAATTATTAGCATTGTTCTAAGCTACAGGCCACCCACTTCAATACCTGACTGACTTCAATGATGAAATCAAAAAAATATTAAACAGCCTCACTAGCCCTAATTCTGCTACCCTCTTCCTGGGGGGACCCGAACCACTGGATAGGAAACAAACAGGATAAAGAAGTGATTGAGTTAGAAGCTGCCCTGAATATTACAGACCACGAGGTTAAGAGCAAGCCAACCACTGACAAAAACAACATTATGTTATCAACTTTACTATCCAAACTATAGATCCCCTCCCAAAACCAAATACTAGACCAAAGCAGTTCTTAGTCGGAATTTACAAAAAGGTACTCCGCCAAGACATCCAACTTTGTCTCGATACTATCATGACCAATACCTGTACCTACGACCTAGCTGATAGCACGGTGACCTTTTCCAATACTTTCACTGAAATGCTGGATTCAACGGAACCCCTTCAATACAAACTGGTTAGAGACAACACAGGAAACCAAACCTGGTTTACTCCAGAACTCTGAGCTCTCAAAAGACAAAACCAGGCCCTAGAATTATGATGGCTAAAACACCATTGTGAGGAAATCGGAATAGCCTGGAAGGAGGTAGACAAACTATATAAATCTAAAATACTGGACACCAAAAAGAATTTCAACAGGCAGATCGAACAATCTTCCAACTGTACGGTGAAGCTATTCGAGATCCTGAAACTGCTTGAAAAACCTAAAGTATTGCAAACTTCCTTTCAACCCACAAGCCTAGACTGCTCTACGGTCCAGGCCACCTTTGTAGCTAAAATTGCCAATGCAAGAAAAAAATAAATGCCCAGAGCAGTGCATTCATACAGAAGGACCAGACTATCACTAAACCCAATGGTCTCGAACACCCTCACTTTACACTCGCGCAAATCTCTGTCCCAGATATGCTCAGAATGTTATCCTCCATGCACCCCACGTCTTGCCCATATTCCTTCAAAACTGATTTTAGAGCTCACAGACTTATTTGCCCCATTCCTGACCAGATTTGTAAATACCTCCTTCAGGAAAGGGCAAGTACCCAACTCAATCAAGAAAGTCACAGTTACCCCCTTCCAAAAAAAAAAAAAACAACATGCACCCAAAAGAACCAAGCCATCTGAGACCAATTACAAATAGTCAATTCCTTCTCAAAATCTTAGATACATTTGCCACTGCACAGCTCCAAGCCTTTGTGGAGCATAACAACATCCTCCATGGCCGACAATCGGGCTTCCGTTCATCCTTCAGTACCGAGACAGCTCTCGTAGATCTTCAATCCCACATGTTAAAAATCATGAAGGGAAAGCCGGGATGTTGATCTTGTTGGATCTTTCTGCTGCTTTTGATTTCATAGACCATGAATGTCTCTTGCTTTCCTCTAGTGATATTGGCCAGTGCTCTAAGGAAGCTGTTGGCTGCTTCCACTCCTTCCTCTCAAACCAAGAGACTAGAATTCATTGGGGCCCAATTTTCTCACCCCCAGCACCGATCACATATAGAGTGCCTCAAGGCGCATTCATCTCGCCTGTGCTTTGCACTCTCCTTGACAATTTGGGTGCCTTTTTTCCAAACTCTGCGGATGACACCCAAGTGATAATGGAAATCAGTGGTGATCATGTCAAAGACTCCAATACTTTAGCCAACATTTACAGCCAAATTGAAAGATGGATGTCAGAGAACTGGCTATGCCTGAACGGCATCAAAAAGGAACTGCTGCACTTTGGCTCTCAACAGTCCCGGGGCAAACTTAGTTTAGGCTACCAAGAATTCTGAACAAGAGACAATGAAATCCAAGTCCAACAAAAAGTAAAAACCCTGGGAATTCAATTGGAGGCCTTGTTAAATGTAGATTCCCATGTAAATTACTTAAACCAAACCTGCAACTACCATTTACGCCTACTCAGGAATATTCCCCCCTACATCACAGAAAAGAAATGCGTCACCATCGCTCGAGCAACCATCCTGGCCAGACTTGTAATTTGCTATGAAGTGGAGCCTCACTTTCTGACCTTAAGAAGTGCCAGATCATTCTAAACGAATCTGTGTGTATTGTTAAAAATATCCCAGGAAGAACTCACATTTCAGATCACAGAAGAAATCTTCATTGGTTACCAATAAAGGAACACATACGTTTCAAAATGGGCACCATAGTTCATCGCTGCCTTTTTGGCACAGCCCCTGAATATCTTAAACCATTGGTTCCCCTGTATCTCTCCACCAGAACCCTTCAATCATCTAACCATGGACAAATACAAGGCCCAAGTGCCAAATGCACAAAAGGGCTGGGAAGATCATTTACCGCCAAAGCGGCCTCTTTTTGGAACACACTGCCACTCATACTCAGATTGGAACCTGAAGAAAAATCCTTGATAAAATCTTTGAAAACCTTTCTTTTTAAATGAACTAAGCTCCTAACATAGCCTCCCCTTCAGAGTAAACTGTCATGTCTCTGTGTTTTGTCACACTGTGTTTTTGTTTTGCACCCTGATGCCCGCAGGCGTAGTATAAATAGATTAAAAAAATAAATAATCTAGTGTAGCATTCCACAAGTGGCGACGGGCTGTTAGGTGTTTGGCTCGACACAGCGGGCTGTTTGTTTGCCATTATCGCCTCCTCAGACGTTGAGTTATCAATGTCTAGGTTGGGGATCATAGCGCCAAGTTGCTTTCCCCAGGAATTGCTCTTTTTTCGCTTCACCAGGTCTAGTAGGGTCTGGATATTGCTGTCCACTGCAGAGATTTTTGTGGCGTTCTCCTGTACAGCGTCTTTGATGTTATCGTATAATCTCAGCAGGGACTCTAGAGTCAAACGCAGAGGTGATATAGATGTAGGTCCTAATGAGTCCAAGTTAGACATGACATTTGACTCGCGCCTTATTTAAGTGTTCCGAGGTGTCAAATAGTCAGCAAAACAGGATGCTTTTAAGTTACATTTCCTCCAAGGCAATTGAAAGTCCTGTCCTGGGGATAAGGCTTGGTTTGTGTCCAATGGAGCAAAAGTGTCGGAAGTGTATACAAGCTCGCAGTTATCATTTAGCCGCCCATGTCTCTACATAGGCATAAAAATGACTCATCTAAAATAACAGAATTGTCCCTTTCGCTATTAAGGCCAACATCAGCCCTTTTAGCAGATGTAGATCATTGAGCGGCAGTAATATGAGATGCAGGTATCAGTGCTGGTACAACAGGTACAGACACCAGCCTATTGACAGAACATGTAATGCAGTCTAAGTGAGTCTCCAAATGAATGGGCACAGGTGACAAAACATTTACATGGGGTACGCAAGGCAACCTCAACTGCATTTAGTATAGTAACTGATGCAGTCTTGTTCATCAAAGTTTGCGTTCCATCAAGCATGGAAAGCCCTTGTGGTGTTTCGGTAGAATCCGTAGACTTGCAAAAGTACATTATTTTGATTTGTTTGTTTTGCCTTGGTATAGGTGTAACCCCCCCAGGGGCTGACCAACCATTGTGCGTTGGGCCGGTTGCAGTTGTAGCCACGGTTTCATTACAGTCATTTGAGGCATCACATTCAGTACTCAGTATGCGCTTGCTGTGCAACGATGCTGCCATCTAAAAAGTAGATAAGTAAATTCAAATAGTTGATTCAAGTAGCCACTACTTACCCACGATAGTACATAGAGAGCTATTATACCACAGATCTGTCACAATTAAACCACTCTGTTAACAATGCTGGTAATGGTACTGGTGACAATGTAACAGTGTAAAGAAACTACTCCGTAATCAGCAGTAGTGCCGGCTTTTGTAGCTCACGTCCTCTGGTTACAATGGCAACAGGCTGGAATCAATTTGCGCTAGAGGTTGGACACAGCCGCAAAGAAGCACACAAACACAGAACAGTGTGCTGCACTCCGTGTGCTCTGTACTCCCTCCTTCAAGCAGGTATGGCACGGCAATTCCAGAGACGCAGAGTTCAATGCATAACTGAACACTCTACTGCACTGTCAACAATTCCTTAAAACATTAAGGATGAAAGCACATATTTACAATTTATTACACCAACATTTCATTATTTGCTTAGACTGCTAAACAAAAGATAATAGTCAAAAAATTAAACAAAAGATCATATAGTTACATTAAGTAAAATAAATAAATCAACTGGGCTCTAAAAACTAATATTGCTTCGAAAGGACATGTAATTGCACTAAAAAGATCTGACATTAGACTACAAATGAATACCTATGTTGCATTCATTCTTTGTCGAAGTATCCAGGCTTTTGTAAGGTAGCTTGACACTGCATAAACCCTAGAAACACAAGTTGGACTTTTGCAGAAATCAAGCACCCCAAGAACCGTGTCAATGTTATTTGATTTGAAAAGGGGTATATAAGTCCTTTCTGTCATGTTTTCTCGTCCTTACACGAGTCACTTATAACATGGTATACATCCACCTTTATGCAACCATACATTGGACGATTAGCGTTTTCCTGAACCTTCCATTTCTTGGTATTTTGTTTTATTTGGAGAGTTCCAAAAAGCAGTTTTATGTACAAGGACCTCTCCACAGTTTTAGAGATCTAAGTGAGATATCGTTCTAGGTTGAGGGTACTCTTTTTACATAGGTATAATTGGAAAAGGCTTTTGGATTAATTAGCACGTAGTGAATCCAGTAAAGCCTACTGCCAGTATACCGATTTGACCGGCTGTAGATTATTTGGAATTAGGGTTTCTGGAGCAATCCAGAAGCCTCTCAATCCAGTCTTCAGTAATACTGTTTTACATGATTAAACCATAACCAAGGTTTAGAATGATTGTTACTTAAGACATCTCTCAGTCCTCTTTTACACCCTCAATTCCGGGCATGTCCACAGTTTAATCCAGAATAATACTGGGTCAGTTGGGCATAAATTACCCATGATTGACATAGCTGCAGGTATGCTGCTATGCTCAAGGTACCCAAAGGTAGGCCCTACAATCTATTAAATAATTTGTTTCCACTGATAGGTACTGTGGTCCCAAAGCTACCCCAACACTCAACAGCATACAATGTGGCTTTAGGAGGCAGAGTCCTGTAGACCTCCAATGTCGCTTCTACAGCCAAGCTGTCAAACTGTTTTGGAGGAGCTAAGGACACCTGTATGTCTTTTCAATACTAGGTTGCATTTTTTAATCTAACTGCTCCAAGAGCCAGCCTTGGTAAAGCGGACCCCCAGCTAATTGTAATGCTCCACATTTTCAATGTTTAAACCGTCCAATTAGATATCCATTGACGGAAGGGATTTTTTCTAGAACAAGACATCAATTTAGTTGTAGATGCATTAATAACTAAAAAGTGTTCCTTGCATAATGATTCAATTTCAAAAAAAGGTTTGTTCCAAGACATTGAGGAGATGTAGACAATAAGACTGCATCATATGCAAAGAACAGTATGTGGATATGTTCATTCCCAATTATAGGGGCATCCGTTTTTATTTCCAGAAGACCTCTAGCAAGGCCATCAAAGATGGTAAATAGGGGGCCATTACGCCCCCCTTTTGTAACACGAAAATAATCTGTTAACTTGCCTTCATGACCGCAATGTACTGTAGCACGATTTCAAGTAAATGACACTTGAATGCACATAACTGTTGAGGTGGCAGTCCAGAAGCATACAAAGTATCCCATAGAAGATGGTGATCAACGTTATCAAATGCTGCCTTTAAGTCAATGAACGCCATACAGAGAGGCTTACCTTTTTGGGCAACATATTTTTGGATATCCATTGATAAGCGAAACAGGAATTCTTTGTGCAAGACGGTTCATGGCAAATGATACCAATTGTCTGCTTGATTCAATAATAAAAATCTAAGGTTGTTATAGAGAATGTTATGTTGGATTTCTGCCCCATCAAAGGACTAATACTTTTTAGCTGACAGAATAAAAAGAATGTGACAGGCTGTGGGTGACCTGCCAGGTGAGGGGTGCCGTATTTCATTGAATCAGGCATCAAGATGGGACGAGTAAATTATTTTACAGGAAAACGAAAACATAAAAGGGTGCTCGCTAGGATGTCGTACACAAAACAAGAAATGTCCTTTGTCCAGAAACCAATACTAACCAGAGCTCTGTCCCTTCTACTACAAAAGAAAAAACAAACTCAACCAAGGTGCATTTAGGCCTCTGCCAAAATGAAAGAATGGAGACTGGTTTTCTGATCCTCTCACTGGTGTCACTTTACCAAAAGGGGCTCCTCACCCAGATGCACAGTTCCACTGAATGTCTTTTCAGTCTTTCTCATCAGTCTATGGTTGCTCTTTCTTCTCGGGATTTTATGGCAGTTTGTCTCCTTTCACACTTGGGTATTCCTAGCCTCACTTTGGTTGCGTGCTTTGTGTTCCCCCACTAAGGAACTTCCCAGCACAGTCTCCACTTGGATATCTTCTGGTCTTTATCCCGTCTTGGA